>NC_140932.1:142356064-142738564 GCF_014529385.1 Adiantum capillus-veneris | reverse complement strand
CTTGTTGAGAAACCGGGGTTGTAGTTGTAGTGGTAGCTGTGGCTGGAACTGCCTGTGAAATGGCTACAGCTTGGTATTTTGCACAAGGACATAGTGTATGTACCACCGGAGAGAGGTCTTGAACTCTTGCGGTCATATCATTTGCCTCTTTTAACTGTTTTTGCTGAGTGTGGACAATATGTTTGAGGTCCACTACCTGTTGAGTTAAGATTCTTATGCGATATTGAGCTGTAGCAATAAAATTGTCCCTATCCATCGCTCGTTAAAGATGCGTTTGCACTTCCCTTGTCATACCCTCATAGCAAGCGCGATGCAGACCGTTGGTACCTTGCAATGAGAGGACTGCATTGATAATCGTCGAAATGGCTCTTCTGTCTACCTCTAAAAGTCTGTCGGCCTGAGGCGCAAAAGTATCATATATGTCATGCTTGTCAGATGTAGGCGCCCCAGAGCTAGATGCCCCTGCAGTATCCTTCGGTGCCCCAGCATTAAGAGTAGTACGTGGTGCTGGCGACACCACTGGAGGTTGTGTTTTAGTGACTGCAACACTACTCACAAGAGGTGGTGTGAAAGTTGAGGTGGCCACAGAAGTAGACATACGCACTGTTGGTGTTGTAGTATGGACGTCAGAGATTTTGACATGTGATTCTGAGAAAAGTAGTGTTGCCAGCTGCTCAGATGAATCTTTTTGTACCTTTGCCCTCTTGCGCAAGATGCCTTTCCCTTTGGCCATTTTGGAACGTTCTTGCTCTTTTGGATCATCTTGAAGGGTGAGAACTGCTTTTGCATCTGTCTTTTGCTGCATAATCTGTACTACCCAATACATAATAGGCGTTGCATAGCAATTGAACCTTTCCGCTTTGCCTTTACGCTGAGTCCGAAAACGCTTTGCCCTGTCCTGTAGCGCTTTAAACAGCAAATTGTGAAATGGGTATGGCAGGCAGTGGTAGAGACAAAAAAGAGCATCGCATATTGCTGGAGAACCTGGAGAAGATGAAACCCCTGTTCTTTCCGGTGCTCGCAGTAAAAAATTATACTGTAATACTGAATACAGTTGCTGACTCCTGTGATAGTCTGGATGTGAGTCCAGTAAAAGTTCCTGACAAGCATTTGCAGTTTCTTTTGGTGAGAGATTCGAGAAGGTTTTGGTTGCGGGCAAAGGTGCCAGCACAATCAATATTCCCATAGCCTGTCCTATATCCTCCGCTGCTGTAAGTGCAGTATCATTCAGCTTTGGAAAAGTTAGTAAGAGGGCACATAGCTTGGCAGTAGAGATAATGGCAGACAAATCGGTCTGAGCCAAATTTTGAAGACCCAAGTGTATCAATTGCTGCTGAGAGAACACATCCTTGAGTGCTGGATTCGGAGCCTGTAAATGATATATCATTATTAGAAGTACCTGGGAGAGGGCACCAGACGGACGAGGCACCTGGAGAGTGGTGACCTTGTCAGCAAGACTCACTGGGGCGACTCTTTCTCTGAAGATTCCTCTGAAAGCTGCTCTGAACTAGGAGTGTAATCTGATTTACTGTCAGAGCTATCCCCAGAGGCAGAGGACTCTTCCTCAGATTGGAGATGCTTTTCTTTATTGCGAGTTCTAACCATCTTTATCAAGTGTGCCTGAGAATCTATACTGATTGATGAGTCCCACTGTGGCAGGAGCAAGGGCGAGACCCACTTCGGTACTGGATGACGGACTGAACAGAGTACCAAGGCTATAATAAAGGCTCTCTGCTTTTCGCGTTGTCTTTTTGCATGTAAAACGTTCTCTCCTCTTCTTTGTTGCTTTTCGCAGGTAAAATATGCCCTTGTTAAGAAGTGAGAAACCGCCCGAATTGCTTTTCGTAGATATGTGGTGCTTGTTTGTTTTTTTTTTTTTTTTAAGGCGAAGGGCGAGGGGCGAGGGGCGAGGGCGAGGGGAGGAAGAGCTAGGTCTAGGGACCAGGGGCTAGAGGCTAGGGTCGAGGGACTAGGGGCTAGGGGCAAGGGCGAGAGGGTGAAGGGGAGGGCTAGGGCTAGGGCTAGGGGCGAGGGGATGGACAAGGCGAGAGGGTGAGGGAAGCTAGGGCGAGAGGCGAGGGGCGAGGGAATAGGGGTTGAGGGCGAGGGGCTAGGGGGCGAGGGCGAGAGGGTGAGGGTCTAGGGGCGAGGGATAAGGGGGCGAGGGCGAGGGGAAGGAGGCGACGGCGAGAGGGTGAGGGGCTAGGGGCGATGGAATAGGGGGTGAGGGCGAGGGACTAGGGGCGGGCTAGGGCGAGAGAAGAGGGGCTAGGGGGCAAGGGCGAGAGAGTGAGGGTCTAGGGGCGAGGGGCTAGGGCGAGGAATAGGGGGTGAGGGCGAGAGGATGAGGGTCTAGGGGCGAGGGATAAGGGGGCGAGGGTGAGGGGAAGGAGGCGAGGGCGAGAGGGTGAGGGGCTAGGGACGAGGGAATAGGGGGTGAGGGCGAGGGGCTAGGGGCGAGGGATAAGTTAGGTCAAGGGCGAAGCAGGCCAAGGCTAGGGCGAGGACGGGAGTAAGGTCAAGGCTAGGGCGAGGGGATTGGGAAAGCACTAGGGCTAGGATTAGGGCTAGGGGGGGTTGAGAGGATAGACAAAGTCGAGGGTAGAAAAAATAAAGAGGGAGTTTTAACACGTAGGAACTATCCCAGAGATCTTAAAGATTTAGCGACGACCAATACATAGACTTGATTAATAGAAATCATGGATAATTTCGAGGTACTCAGAAAGAATGAGCAATGGCAGATAAAACGCAAAGTACTTTCATAAATACCCCACTCAATGATACAAAGGCATTTATGCATATCAAAGAACTGAGATTCACTTGAGAGGCAAAAGCTGAGAAAAGGTACTGAGTCGAGATTGTGGACTGAGGGGATTTGGTTATGTCCAAGACCAACAGAGATTGAAGACAGAGAGAGTGAAGGATAGAGTTGATCCAAGTCCAGAATCAAACCTATGAGCTTAACAGAGTCTACAGAAGGAGAGTTGTCTAAGGAGAGGGTCTAAGAGATAAGATAAAACGGAACAGCAAGATGCGATGCGGAAGATAGTGATTTCGAAGCTATTTAAAGGTTCAAGAGTCGGCGAAGCTCAACACTTGATTGTCGCGCGGTTAGACCCTTGAGCGGCTTCTTAAGCATGATAGCATTTGATCCGAGATCCATTGACTAAAGGCAGAGAAACTCCTTCGAGAGTGGCTAATTGTACAGCGCCGTGGGGTAGAATCTCCATCACCTTATACGGTCCTTGCCATGCTGGGACCAACTTCTTTGCTTTTTTCAGAAACTTGGCCTGATAAAGTAGCACCAGTGCTCCTTGCGTTATTTGCGGCTTCCTGAGATGGCGATCATGCCAAGCTTTACGACGAAGCTGCTCTGCTTCTAGAGCCAGTGAAGCCAAACCTCGGCTTTCCTCCAAAAGGAAAAGACGAGAGACAAATGCCGACCCCAAATTTCCATTGGCACGAAGACTCCCCACTCGCGGGGATCCTGAGTTGAATTCGAAAGGTGCTATCGCTTCCAAACCGAAAGCCAATTGAAATGGGGTATGATTGGTTGTGGCTTTGAAAGAAGTTCGATATGCCCAAAGTGTACAGTGGATAGCTTGAGCCCAAGTCGAGGGATGAAGATGACATGCTTTCCGCAGGAGTGCTATAAGAACCTTATTAGTGCTCTCTGCCTGCCCGTTTTCTCGAGGGTAATAGGAACAAGATTTTCTATGAAAAATCTTGTAGTTGGCCAGCAAGGTAGAAATTGTTTCATTCACAAAGTGACTACCCCTGTCACTGGTGATTTCCAAGGGACATCCAAACTTGCACAAAATATTTTCGTAGAGAAACTTGGCTACCGTAGTGCCAGTGCAGTCCGTTGTTGCAAGTACCTCTGCCCACTTTGTTGCGTAGTCGGTAGCCACCAAGAGATACTTCCGATTGCCGGGTTGGGCACAGGGAGTAATTGGGCCTACAGAATCTATGCCCCATCTCTCAAAGGATTGCCATGCCATAGAGACCTGCAGAGGACGGTTTGACTGTTTGCTTGGTTTAGGGCCACAGCGCTGACATACATCACATACCTCTTGCTTCTTCACCAGTGTGAACGCGAGAAAGGTGGTCGGCAAGGACATGATGTTTGCCGGGCCTGAGTACCACTTCGAAATCGAACTCTTGAAATAAGAGTAGCCATCACCATACTCTACCTGCAACCTGCGGCTTGTTGAGCAGATATCGCAGGGCATGGTGATTAGTAATAACTGTGAAGTGGACCCCTAATAAGTAGTGCCGAAATTTTTGCAGCGCATACACAATAGCTAAACCTTCCCTTTCTGTGGTGCTATAGTTGCACTCTGCCTTGGTGAGTAGGCGACTTGCATAGTGAACAGGGCGATCCAGGTTATACTCCTTGCTAGGTTCAGTTAGCACCGCACCCACAGCCAGTTGACTGGCATCTGTATGCACATGAAAGGTGAGAGACCAATCGGGAGCTACTAAGATAGGCGCTTCAGTGAGGCCTTTTTTAAGGTATGCAAAAGCTTCAGCCTCTGCCTTTGACCATTGAAAGGGAACAGCAGCACTGGTTAGGCGGGTTAGGGGTTGAGCCACCTGTGCATACATGCGTATAAACCTGCGATGATACCCTGTGTGGCCTACAAAGCTCTGTACCCCTTTTGGGTTGATGGGAGGTGGTAACTTTAAGATTGCCACAATCTTCTCTGGGTCATGTCTCTGGGTCAGGCGCTAAACCTTTAGCAGACACCACATGGCCTAGAAGTGTGCCTTCAATAACCAAAAAATGACATTTGTTAGGATTTAGCTTTAGGCGTGCCTCTCTGCACCTGAGGAAGACAGCAGAGAGCTGAGCGAGGTGCTCCTCTAGGTTTTCCACTGGGGTTGAACATTGAGCACCTGAGAAGGTCGAAAAATCGTCCATGAAGATGCGAAGATGATCCGTAAGCAGAGGACAAAAGATGAGATATACCACCCTATTGAAAGAAGGTGGGGCATTTTTCAACCCAAAAGACATTCGAGTGTATATAAAAATACCCCAGGGAGTCACAAAGGCCGTTTTCAGCTGATCACCTGGATGGATGCCTAACTGATTGTATCCACTAAACCCATCCATGAAACTGTACAATACATGCCCTGCTACATCTTCGAGCACACGCTCAGTGAAAGGTGTTGGGAAACCATATGGGATAGTTACCTTATTCAAAGCACGGAAATCGACGCACACACGGATTTTGTTGGATTGCTTCTTAGGCGCTATCACCATAGGTGCTAACCACTCAGAGTGCTCCACAAGTACTATGATCCTTGCCTCTTGCATTTTTTCTAACTCTGCCTTGATCGCCTCAGCATACTTCGGGTTGAGCTTGTAAGCTCGGCTTCTTACAGGCTTAGCCCCTTCAACCAGAGGTATAGTGTGGACACCCAATTCTGGTGGAATCCCCTCTAAATCCTTGTAGGACCAAGCAAAAACATCTTTAAAAGAGTGTATGAAAGAGACTACCTGATTTAGTAATGCGGGATGCTCCCATAACCAAGCTACTAACAGTACGTGCTAAGGGTGGTCAGGATCTCCCAGGTTGACTTCTCTAACCGGGTCTGGGGGTGTAGCTGGAGAGGGTGCTTCTGAAGATGAGAGGTGAGCTGCCTCTTGGAGCTTCAAGACATCATGTGCACGTGTTTGATCAATTGGAAACTCTACATAATCTTCTTGTAACCATCCCTGTGGGAGCTCCTCGAAGGGTAAATCTTCATATGCAGACGTCATGACAGAGTGCTTTTGAAGGGGGTCCGACTTGGGAGATGCTCCAAGAAGGGGGAAATCTTTGGCGAGTGCATGCAGAGGAGATTTCTTCCCCCTTCGGTGGTGTGTTATAGGTTCCCCAAGACCGAGGGCTTTCATCGGCGGGTCATTCGAAGCATGAGAATTTGGGGCTGACACCCTTACTTCTTCGACTGTTGTACTGTCTGTTGTAGGACTTTGGACATCTGTGTCCTCCTGAGGAGTTTGAAGAGAGAGTGTTACTTGCGGCATAGGTAAGTTTTGAGTAGAGACCATGTAGCATGGCATCGAAGTGGTAGCTTCCAACCACTGTAGCACGTCCTCGTCAGACACGTCAGGTGGGATGGGCTGCTCAGGGTCGGGGTTGGACTGTACTGACAATGAGCTGTGCTGAGCCACTGGATCCATCCCTCCTTCAAGCCGGATCATGAAGTGCCTTAGTAAGCCGCAACCATGGTCTACCAATCAGCAAAGGAAATCCTCCCTCCACCTGAGGAAGACTGACCACCACAAAATCCAAGCTAAATGTGAAGTCTTGCACCTTCAAAGGCACCTTCTCTACTATGCCCACAGGATAGACTGTCCTCTGGTCTGCCAATGTAACAGTGAATGGAGCAGGGCGAGTAGGCTACAGACCTAAGGCTGACATGGTAAATTCAGGCATTAGATTGATTCCAGACCCACCATCCACTATGACGCCTGAGAATGACTGCCCAAGAATAGATACAGTAAGACGTGGACTTTTATAGTCGGTGAGGGGAGCAGCTGGATATGAAATCATGTAGGACTCCAGGGGCTGCACAGGTAGGTGCCCGCCACTAGGCCCTGTACCAGGGTACCAAGACTGAATTATTGAGAGGGTGTCACTTCTAAGGGTTGCATCTAGCCGGAGCATCTCATAAAGAGACACTTGCTAAAAGCTGTTCTTCAAGATTGCCTCCGCTGTGGGCCTAGCTTCTACAACCTGGGACTCCTCGAAAACTTTGACATGTTGCAAGTCAGCTACTGCTGCCAAGAAGGCTCCATCAATGTCCGAAAGCATAGAGATTGGCCTATTCTTTGCACCACTGACGGGTGCGACATTTTGAACAGGTTGCTGAAGTGTTGGACCAGATGGTCTTGTTGGCAAACTTAAACCCAGGGCTGCTCTTTGTGCTCGAGTGAGCACCCCAGTAGGCTCTGCTGTTTGTTGTGGCTGAACTATATGTGTAGCAGGTATTGGCTGAGGGGTGGTGTTCACTGTGATCAGATTGATTTTCGGGATTGTAAACTCTTGTTGATTTTGATTTGGGCCTGAAGATGAGGATGCTCTTTGTTTGGGACAATCTTTACTGTAGTGGTCCTTAGACTCCGGACAATGTCTGCAGGGAGGAGACCCTTCACGTAAAGGACACTTACTTTGGTAATGCCCATATTCACCGCATCTGTAGCATAGGATTGGCCGATTAGACGGACGAAACGGGGGACGAGGTGGTCGCTGCTCTTGTTGTTGCATGGTGCTGGAGGCTGAGGTGTAGAAACTTTGGGGAATTGAGGGAGTACTGGCATGATAAAAACTGTGGGGTGCAAAGTTGTCGTGCATACCTTGCTACATAGGGGGTGTTGTCAGCAGAGGAGGCAACGGGTTTTGATGGCCGTAGGGTGAGACCATATTGGATGCAAGTGCTAGCCCTTATTGGAGAGAAGGACCTAGATTTTGTTGTATTTGCCGCAATCCTTTGATATAGTAACAATCCTTATCTTCGTGCCCAGATTTTTTCGCAGAAGTGGCAATAAGCCCGAAGGGGACAGTCCTGTGGAGGATGTCCAGGAGAGCGACAAGAGCTGCACCATACCATAGCTTTGGTCTCCTGCTGAGACCGAAGCTCTTCTAGTTCTCTCTTGATCTGATCGAAAGCCTCCAGATGCGATGGTTTCTCTTGTCTCAGAGAGATTGATTTCTCTTCTTCGAGGGCGCGTTGTAGTTTGAGGGCTTCGAGTTCCCTACGCAAGGAAGTCAAAGGATTAGCAGGACTTCCTTCGGAGAACACAAAGGGAGTATCTATGTGAGGAGAGTTGTTGAACAGCTTCCTAGCCCCCTCTATTCTAGTAGCAGCTGCGATGAATTCCTCCAGAGTGGCGTCAGGTCAAAGGCTCTCCCGGAGTTTTTGCTGAGAGGTTTTTGGAAGCGCCTTCTCCACCCACTTCTTAACCATGAATTCACCGGGTTGCTGGGAAGCTTGGCAGCCAAAGACTTGGTTTTGGTCATAAGCTCCGCAAAAGTCTCCTCTAGCTGGAGCACCATGTTGGCCAACTCATCCAACACTTTCTCTTGGTAGTCGCCCGGCTTGAAAGCTGCACAGAACTGTTGTCTTAAGTCTGCCCAAGTTGCAAAATGATTCTCTGCAAACTGGCTGTACCATTTGTCTGCTAAGCCGTCCAAGGTGGATGGAAAAAGTACCACATAAGCATCTTCCCTGTTAAGACCACGTCCTCTACAGAGAGATACGAACCTCCGTGCATGGTCGTCCGCATCTTCCGAGCAGAGTCCTTTGAAGGTGGGGAACTTGATGTTTACCTTGGCCAACACGCTAGCCAACGCCTCCATGGCCCCTGTTGCTCAATAGCCTGCTGTAGCAGAATAGGATAGAGCTTTACTGGAGAAGGTGATCTGGAAGATGTGGAACCGGATGAAGGAATGGGGAATGAAGGAATGGGAGATGAAGGAATGGAGGATGGCGTATGTGGAGGTAAGGTTGATGAGGTTAATGGACTTCTACTAGATACCACCGAGCGTCTTCTGTTATAGTGCTTAAGAGGGCTCAGTAGTGCGCTTTGACACTCAACTGACCACCTTGTATGTGTCATGCAGTGAACAGTGAACAGCACAGGTCTAACACAGAACAAGTGAGGATAGTGACTAGACCACCTGGTCCAGGACCAGTGACTAGACCACCTAGCTGGCAGGACGAGGAGGGCTGGACCAGGGCGAGGACTAGGACTTGGACCAGGGCGAGAGAGGACCAGACTTGCAGACTATCTACACAATGTAAGCAAGTGTGCAGAGCCAGGTAACAACCGATTAGCTTCACGATTTTATCCCCACAAGAGTGAGACTTCCTTTGAGGTCCCACCGTGATCGCCAAAATGAGAGAACCTGTAGCGCGGATAATGTGTCTTGCTCTCTACAGTGGGTGGTCCTCCGTGCAATGTGCGTGACAATCTCACTCAAACAAACTGAACAGAAAGGAAACAATAGACATCAACAGAGCTCACAAAGACACAACAGCAGACCAGAACATATGACTCGACTATCTCAAAGACTGATACAAGACTCTGGCGCGGCAGCACACTCAGCTCCAGCATAGGACTCACAGGTACAATGGGGGTGTCGAGGCTCAGATGTGCAGGGATGGTGCAAAAGTGACTCACTATAGACAACTACGTGCAAGATAATGCCCCTGGCCCCAAAACGACTACTCATATGTACAATCATCAAGAGCCACCAACGGCTCATAAAGAACATCATCTAAGTCTATCCTCACTGGGTGGCGGTGGTGACCTGGCCACGATGTCCACTAGACCACCCTACCACGTGTCTCTGCCCAAGTGTGAACTGACCAGACCAAAGCCCAACTGTAAACTACTGTCGTGTGAAAGTGAAAGTGACACTGTAGCAGGCTACACTAATGCATTTCTCTGTGGGTATTTTAATAATGCACCTAACCTTGCAGATGATACTACTGGGCAGTCCCACATGCTTCATACGGAACGACAATCATGGGATCAATTTATGTTGACATGTAATGGGCTTGATTTGTGGCTCTTATCGCATGCGACTCATCCAGGATTAACTTTTCAACATAATGCTCAAATCTATGTATCTCGCTCGGCTGGATCGCTGGTATCTTTTCCACATGCAACAGTATGATGACTTTGTATGCGAGATGAAGATTGATTATGCTATGTGTCTCTCGCATCATTTTCCTATATGCTTGAAACTTCGTTTTGGCCCCTTTGATGTCAATGATCGTCTGCCCAAGAAGAGGCTTTTGCATGTCAATAATGCTTATCTCAAGCATAAGCCTTTTCGTGCTATGATTGTGGATATCATTCCGCCTTTGATCTCCCAGATGTATGTTGATATGGACGCAGCTTGGTTCCGCTTTGTTATGCATGTTCAATGTGTTATCCAGGATTATGGCAAGGATTATTTGTCACAATTAACGGAACAAGTTAGTCAGGCAAAGGATGCTTGTAGCAGACTGACGCACTTGGCGAATCATTCTTCTCTTACTGACACTCAAGCGACTAAGTTGTTTTCTTCTCGCGCTATGTTACGGCACAATGATGAGAGGAAATTAGCCAAATGGCAGACTCAAGCTCGACAACAGGCTTTTGCAGATAAAGGTTGTTCTTCTAAACAATTTTTCCAGCAATTGCATAGCTCCAGGCAGTCTCAAGCTATACGGAGAGTTAGATTACCGTCAAGGGAATGGACCTCCACTTTACAAGAGCTAGCACTAGCCCTACATTCTCATTATGGCAAGACTTTGGAGGCCCCTTCTTCTCCCATGAGAGCAGCTTGCCAAGCGCGTCACCTGCTTCTATCACATGTTACTCCCATCCTTTCGATGCGGCAGGCTCAAGACTTGGAAGCTGTTTTCACTGAGCTGGAACTGCATGCCAGCTTGCTTGATTTGGGTCGATGGAGAGCTCCTGGTTGGGATGGTCTCTCTGGGGAATTTTTCTTGTCCTTCTGGGATTATTTGAAGTTGCCTTTGTTGTTCATGATGAATACAGCTTGAGAACAGCAGGAACTGGCCTCCACTTGGAAAGAAGGTTTGCTCAATCTGATACCTAAGCATGCATTGTGCGGAGAATTCTCTCATTGGCGGCCTATTACACTTATGCCTGTGGTATATAAATTAATGGCAAAAATGCTAGCTAACCGACTCAAGTGCTTTCTGCATGAAGGCTTGCATCAATCTCAATATGGCTTCATTCCACGACGTCAAATTACTGATAACCTCGCGAATGTCATCATTGGTATGGAATATGCAAAATACACTTGACAGGATGTCCTGGTCATGCAGGTTGACATTGAAAAGCCTTTGATACTGTTCTTTGGGATTATATTGTGGATATCATGCAACACTTGGGATTTGGGCCTAGGATATCCCGTGTCGTGCTTTTCTTGTATGCACATAGCACTTCTGCAGGCTTGCTGGATGGATCTCTTACAGAATCCTAGCCTTTGGGACAGTCGGTAAGGCAAGGCTGCCCTTTGAGTGCTTTGCTTTATGCAATCGCTACTCACCCCTTGTTTTTGTATTTGGATTCCTTGACTTCCAGTGGCAGGCTACATGGCCTGATTTTACCTTCGGGACAACAATTTGTTGGTCAGGCCTTTGCGGATGACTCTTTGTTTATGCCTCACAATCATCATGATGATGTACAGCAAATTGTGCATACTCTTCACTTGTTTGGACTGACAGCGGGTCTCAAAGTTAGCTTCTGTAAATCCAAGCTATTGCCTCTGAAGAAGTGTGATTGGCATAAGATATTGTGGCTTGGAGAGATTGTTCCTCCCATGTTCTGGTTTGCCATTTGGGTTATTCGTTGGGTTCGAATGTATCGGCTATGCAAAAACTGGATTGGGTGCTCCAACGTCTACATTCTAAGTTGAATTATTGGAACCTGTCCACGTGGCCACTTCATGTACGTCTCGGGATTGTTCAATGCATCCTTGTGGCTTATGTATAGTTTTACTTGCCTGTGTTATCCTGGCCTCGGTTGCGCTTGCAGTCCCTCATGTCCAATATTTTAGAGCATTTTTGGCGAACCTCGTCTACCAAAAGGGTCTTCGGCTTCTCTCTATGGACAAGCTGTGTTCTCCAAAGCGGCTTGGAGGACTAGATATTTTGGACTTGCGACATCATCTTTTGGCTCGGAAAGCTATGCTGTTGCCAATTTTGGTGCAGCAGCGGCAACCCTGGGCTCTCATGGTCACACATTTGTGTACGCACATTGTCACCCCAGCTTTTGGTCATTGGCAACCGACTTATTGGGATGTTGTTTTTGGGAAGCTTGAAGTACATATTCCTGGATGTCCCTTTACTTCTTCTCTCATTGTTGATTGGAAGGTTGTGACTTTGCATTTGGCTTGGAATGGTCGACTATCGGCTGTGGGTAACTCTCTTCGTTTGGAGAGTCTGCATTGGGGCAGGGCCTTCGCTTCGACCTTGGTGAATTTACTAATCCCTTTCTTGATGATTTGATAGATCATCTCTCATTAATCAGGGAGCCTGATGTCTTGTGGGAGAGACGTTGATGCTCGTAATGGATATTCCATGGCACTATGGTTGTTATCATCCTATTTTACCCTTGTAATTGGTATTTCATGGTGCCAATTTGGGTGATGCCAGTATTAGGAACATAACGCTTTATATAGCTTAGATACTTAATGTTGTTGGTCTGACTTCGTATTAGAGATTACCATCGTTGGAACGCTCATCAGCACAGTGAGACCATTGTACTACATCCTGCCGCTGCATCCTTGCCACCTATAAACGTGCAAATAATGCTAGAGCTATGAGATTCTTTCATTCGCTGATGCAGTGTCCCGCTTTCAGTTGGGTCCTCACTATTCTTCTCTTTGGCGGGAAATTCAAGGGATGCTTGCTGATCACTTACCATTCCTCCTTTGGATGTGGAGTCTCGCTTCTCTGATTGGAATCTGGCTACTACAAGATTGGACTACATCTCAGCAAGCAGTGTAAATGCCATCCTTCAGCCTGTTATATGGATTGTGCATCATGGTTATCAGCTGTGGTTGCTCTCCGAGTCATCCTTGTGGTGGCAACACACTGTCTCGTATTTGGCAAAGTCATCTCCCTTTGAAGGAACGTGTTTTCTTGTAGCGCTGCTTGGTGGGAGCTCTACCTGTTGGCAATGTATTACATGCTCGGCATATTGCACCTTCCCACTACCCCACATGCCTTGAAGCTGAGGAGACCGTGCCACACTTATTACGGTACCTATTTTGACTTTGTCGGACTTGCAAAAGTCATTTGAAGTATATTGTGATGCTTGTGGTCGTAGTCTGGGTGCGGTCTTGATGCAAGAAGGCCATGTCATAGCTTACGAGAGCCGTTTGTTCTCTAGGCCGGAGATGACAGCACAGATCTATGAGAAAGAGCTTTTGGCGGTTATCCATGCTCTTACTCAGTGGCGGCATTACCTACTCGGAGCGGATTTTACTGTCTTTACAGACCATCAGAGTTTGCGCTACTTCTTGTCACAGAAGCATCTTTCGGAAAAGCAGATGCGGTGGGCGAACATCTTGTCACAGTTCCACTTCGAGAGTGTCCATGTGCAGGGACAGAAGAATGTGGTGGCAGATGCTTTGTCTCGGAAACCGTTGGTTCTGGCTGTTTCCGCGATACATCATAAGAGCTTCGAGGATATGGTCGATCAGTATGCCACAGATACAAATTTTGCACATATTTTCACACAGATACGGGATGGGGAAACAGTAGTTGGATACTCCCTTCGGGAGGGCTACTTGACGAAAAAGTCTATGTTGTAAGTTACACAGCCGTTGAGGGATAAGGTTATGATTGAATGCCACTGTCCACCTTTTACGGGTCACCGGGGCATTGCTACCACCATGAAGGGGGTAGAGAGATACTTCTTTGGGCCGAGACTCAAAAAGGATGTGGAAGAGTTTGTGCGCAGTTGCTTGGTATGCCAGAAGGTCAAGTTTGACAGGCATAAGGCACAGGGATTGTTACAGCCTTTACCCATGCCCACCCACCCCTGGGAAAGTATTGCAATGGATTTCATTTTTGATCTCCCGAGAACACAGAATGATCACAATGATTTTCCGATTACATGGCACATCTGAGACGATTGTCTCCGACAGTGACCCCAAATTTATGAGTTTGTTTTGGAAGGCAATTTGGGAGAACATTGGCACGCAGTTGCAGTTCTCGTCATCGTTCCACTTGCAGACTGACGGGCAATTTGAGATTGCCAATTCAGTGATTTTAGATTTATTGAAGTCTTGTATCTCGGATCAGAAGACTCAATGGGAAAAGAACTTACCTTTGGTGGAATTTGCCTACAATAACACGATACACTCTTCGACGGGGAAGACGCCATGTGAGATTGTTGAAAGTGCTACGAAGGTTCCATCCTTCCTGAGCACGAAAGATTAGATATTTGAAGCGGATTAATATTCGCGAGGTTTGGATACGGCTTTTGCCAAGGTTCGCGAGACTTTGCAGGAGTCTCAAGAACGACAAAAAAAGGCAACGGATCGCCAGCGTCGCGACTTGAAATTGAAGGAGGATGATAGGGTGCTCTTACTTTTGAGAAGGCACGCCTACGAAAGAAAAAGGGAAAGGAGAGGCTTTTTCCAAAGCTTAGTATGCGATACTACGGACCTTTCCAGATCACTAACAAGATAAATGATGTCTCCTTCCGATTGAAACTGCCAGATACTTGGAGGATTCATAATGCATTGCATGTGAGTCTCTTGAACCCTGTTAAGGGTGATGTGCCTGATGATGGGGAGCCTGATGAGCAACCCGAAGTGGAAGAAAACGAGGAGATTCTTGTTCCTGAACAGATTTTGGCACATAACGATACGAAGAAAGGTAAAGTGCGAAGGCAGTTCTTGGTTTAGTTCAAGAACTTTCCTGCATTTGATGCAAAGTGGATGGAGGAGGAGGACCTAGCAGATACTACTCGGATTGTGAAACTTTACCTTGATGTTTTGGTTTAGCATAGTCTACTCCAAACGGAACCCAGAAACTCAGCTTGGCCGAAGATCTGGTGTAGTGGGATGGACAAGAGGGGAGTTACTCCACTCCTTTGTCAACAGATGCCTCGATTTTGATACTAAAGTCACTGATGTCTCTTTGAGCTTCAGGGATACTAAGAGCTGATAGAATTCTGTTGGATGACTTTATGAAATGGAATTCCTCATAATGATACTGATTTGTTCTTGACTTCTTTTGAGTGCAAGAACTGATCGAAAAAATTGCAGCATTTTGGTCTGATTGATCTCGAATAGACATGGTTGCAATAGGGGTTAGCCAATCGGACATCGATGAGGTCCCCATTGATTTCCTTCTCAAACGCCAGGCTGTCTGAGGCGTTTATTTTGGTGCTCGGGGTTTCTATGAGGTTTTATTGGCAGATACTGAGGCTAGAAACCTTTTGTTGGAGATGTCTCTCCTCTTTTTTGGCACGCACATGACCCATGTTCTGCCCTGGGAACTTACGAACGACTATCAAAGTCTTATTAGTCACAAATGTCCTGTGTGGGTGGAAATTGTCGATTTCACTCGCACATGGAGGCATTTTCTTCCGTTGTTGGCTGCTCAGCTTGGCAAGGTCAGTTGCCCCCCGAAATTGGATGCGAACACCAATAGGTTTTGCATTCTTTGGGATACAGACAAGCATATCCCGGATGGAATTATGGTGGATTCAGGAGATCCTTCAGTGGGCAAACGTCCTTTTAAACTTAAATGGGGCAAATTTGCTAACTCCTGTTTCAGATGTGGTAGATTCGGTCACATGCAATCTGAATGTCCTAAGCCAGTTTTTTAGCCCCCTCTTTCGCCTGTTCCATCCTCTACCCCTGCCCCTATAGGCAAATCTGTTGGTGAAGCTAAATTGAATGGAGTCCCTGCTATGAAGGTGACTCCCAATGCAGATAAAGGGGAAAACAAAAATCCGCAGTCTGCTAATGTTGGGAATATAACTGCAGGGAAAGGCAAAAATGTTGGGTCGAGTGATGTTGGCTCATGGGTTGTGGCTAAAAAGACAGTGAAAATTCGTACTTCACCATATTCCCGTAATTATATTCCTCTCGTTAACACCAATAGGAATGTATCGTTTAAGCAGCTTCCCTGCAATGACAATCACACGTTGATTGATGCTTGGGAAAAAGCGATGCACTCTTACAATGATGTACTTTTGGGTGAGGCCTCCATCTCTCCGGCAAATTCTATGGACAAGTTTCCTGCTTGGACTCACCGGATGGGTTCTAGCATGGATGTGGTGGAGGGAGATGTCCATATGGGCATCTCGACTTCATCCCTGTGCATTAAATGCATTTTATACAATGTGCATGGGTTATGTAACCTTGATAAATGGCAACTGACCTGGCACTATGTACATACATGTTGGGCAGATATAGTTGTTTTGCAAGAACACAATCAACATGATTTTGCTGGTCAAGGTTCTTATTTTGCAGGTTACTGGATTGCATACGCTCGTCTGCAAGATTATTCAGGTTTATTGATGTTGGTTCGGCATGAGCTTCAGCCAGCTCTCTTGTATAACAAACAGCCGTTGAATGGTGGTACAATGCCTGTTGAACGTACACGTATATGAATTCGGAGGAATTTATGCGCATACATCATTTGGGCAAAGAGCCGCTCTATGGTGAGACATCTCTCCTCGCTTATGGACTTCAAATGCATTCCTTTGCGGTGATTTTAATAATACCCCTGGCATGAACGATAGTACCACCGATAATTCACATATGTTATTTGCATAAAGGCAAGAATGGGATAATCTCTTTGCTTCTACTTAGGTGATTGATATATGGCGGCATTTACATCCAAATGTCTCTAGTTTTACTTTTCAGCATATTGTTACCGAGCGCGGTTGGATCGATGGTACTTGCTTAATTTGCAACAATACAAGGATTTTGTATGTGAGGTCAGCATCGATTACTCCTTACAGTTATCGGATCATTACCTTGTTTTGTTGAATGTGAATTTTGGGCAGTCTCTTTGTGATCGGCCTCTTCCTAGGAAACGCTTGCTCCTTATTAACAATGCTCATCTCACTCATGAAATTTTTCGTGACATGATTTCTGAGATTATTCCCCCTCTGCTTGCTCACATGCATCTTGATCTTGATGCTACCTGGTATCGCTTTGTTATGAGGGTGCAAAGTGTTATTTGTGACTATGGCACGCATTACATGCAGTGCCCTCAGGGGGATGTCAAGGATGCGAAGCAAGCTCGTCAATGGCTGCAGGTGTTGGCTATTTTGAGGTGTTGGCAAAGCTTCTACGTGTATTCATCATAATGACAAGCAAAAGCTTGCTAAATGGCAGACGCGTGCCCGTCAACAAGCCTTCATGGATAAAGGCTGTTGCTTCGAAGCAATCCTTTAAGGACTTGCATCATACAAGAGTCTCACAAGCAATCAAGCGGGTCATGTCTCACTCGGGTGTTTGGACTTCTTCAAAGCAAGAACTTGCTGATGCCATGGTTTTGCATTATCGACAGGTGTTTGCTGCTCCTTCTCAAGCATCTTCGGTTGTTTGACATGTGAGTCAATTGATGCTTTCTTTGTTAGTCCGATCATATCCCCGCAAGATGCATGTTGCCTTAAGGACCCCTTCACTGCCTCGGAATTGCATACTGCGTTGCTCATTGGCGGTCTCCCGATTGGGATGGGCTGACTGTGGAATTTTTCCTCTCCTTCTGGGACGCTCTTGAACAACCACTGCTTTTCATGATAAATGCAGCATGGGAGAAACAGGATTTGCCTCTAACTTAGAAAGAAGGTTTGCTTAAGTTGCTGCCTAAGCAAGCGCTTTGTGAGCGATTCTCTCATTGGCGCCCGATTACTCTGATGTTGGTGGTGTATAAGATATTGGCTAAGATGTTGGTGCTTCGCATTAAGGACCATCTTTTTGCAGGTCTCCATCAGGCTATGGTTTCATTCCTGGTTGCCAGATTATGGACAATCTGGCTAATGTTATGATTGGCATGGAGTATGCTAAGTACACTCAGCAGGATGTGCTGGTTATGCAAGTTGATATTGAAAAGGCCTTTGACATTGTACAGTGCGACTTCATTGCTGCCATGATGAGGTGCCTAGGGTTTGGTCCTAAATTCCCCAATGTGGTTTATTTCTTGTATGCATGTAGCAGGTCTTCAGGAATCTTGGAGGGTGAATTAACAAAATCTTGGCCTCTTGGTTGTTCGGTCAGGCAGGGCTGCCCTCTTAGTGCTATGTTGTATGCTATTGCCACTCACCCGCTGTTGACTTATCTTGATGATTTGACCTCTATTGAGTGTCTTCACGGTCTGCGGTTACCTTTGAGTCGCACCTTCGTTGGTCAAGCTTACGGCGACGATTCGTTGTTTATGCCTCGTAATCAGCACGCGGATGTCGAAGCGATTATGGAAGCCTTGGTATTCTTTGGCATTGCGGCTCAAGTTAAGAGTGAAATTTGGTACATCGAAGCTTCTACCTCTTTGTGCTTGTGATTGGCATAGTCTATTGTGGCCGAGTGAGATTATTTCTCCAAATGTGATCCCTAGGCATTTGGGTTATCCAATTGAATGGAATGTCACTCAATCTCAGGAAGTGGTTTGGATTATGCAACGTTTAAATGTCAAATTGCATTACTGGAAGCTATCCACTTGGCCTTTAGATGTTCGTCTGCGAATTGTTCAAAGCATACTGTTGCCATATGTTCAGTTCTTTTTGCCACTGATGATTTGGCCTCGTCCTTGTCTTGATTCTCTTATGTCGGACATTATGTCTCATTTGTGGCGGACCCATGCTCAAAAAAAAGGCTTACGCTTGATGTCGATGGAGAAGCTTTGCACTCCTAAACGTCTTGGTGGCCTTAATATCTTGGATTTGCGCAGGCATGTTCTTGCTAGGAAAGCTATGCTCTTGCCTACACTTGCGCAACAAATTCAGTCTTGGACTCTCATGTTTGCATACCTTGGTCAGCATGTTGTTGCTTTCTCTTTTGGCCATTGGCAATCATCTATTTGGGAGGTGGTTTTTGGCAAGATGGAAGGGCACATTCCTCGATGTCCTCTTGCTTCCATTTTGGTATCTACCTGGAAAGAGGTTACGATTCTCCTTTCATGGAATCCTCAGTAGGAAGGTGATTCGATTTGTTTGGAAAGTCTTCATTGGAGCCGGCTATTCTCTCTTACTTTGGTCGACCATTCCCCTCGTCAGGCTTACTTTCTCTCTAGTCATGGCATTCGTGTGGTTAAGGATGTAGTCGATCAGGCCGGATATACTTTTGAGTTTCCCTTCGCCACTCGCCGTTTTGGATTGGGTATGCATTGCAGTCAGTTTTGGAGAGAGCTTCAAAGCATGGTGCTCAACTTTTTGCCTGTTTCACCTTTGCCTGATGGTGATCGCATGTCTGACTGGGAACTTCGGGAAACACCTTTTCGAGATATTTCTGCAGGTCGAATTTATGCTCTTCTTCTACCACAATCATGGCTTGTTGAATATTGTAATGCCCCTTGGCGCATGCACAAATCTGATCTCTGGTGGAGGAAGCTTCTCTCTGCCTTGTGGAAAAGCCATTTGCCTTTAAAAGAGCGATTGTTTCTTTGGCGCTGTTTTCTTGGAGAGCTTCAAGTTGGCACTTTTCTTAGGGCGCGTCATATTCACCCTTCTTCTTGCGTTCGTTGCTCGATGGCAGAAGAGGATATTTGCCATTTGTTTTGGGACTGTTGCATTACTAGAGACTTCCTTCGCCGTGTATCGGCCTGTATGTGGTTCCGTTTTTCTGGGGTTGTCTTTCACATAAGGTTCTGGGCATTTGGCATTTGCCGACACTACAACGTTTTGCGGTCTTCTTTATTTGGGTTAGATATTGGGCTTATTGGACCTTGTGGCGTCAGCATAATGATTACATGTTCCATCGTACTCATCCAAACCCATTCCCACTCTTCAAGCTTTCTCTTAGGCAATCGTTACGGTTTGCTTTGGAAGTTGATGATATCACCGTAGAGATACATCAGCTTTCATATGAATGTTTCTAGCTACTCTCTACAGCTAAGTAGTTCTGTGTTCTTCCCCTTGTATATGACCCTTTCAGTGGGTTTTCCTCGCTTCGAGGGTACCCATTAGTAAATTAATCAAATTGAGTTACAAAAAAAAAAAAGTGTATGTGGACGCGCACGTAGTGGTGGGAACCACTTCGAGGACAAAACAAAAAGGGCCTTTTATTAAATCGTGCACATTTCAAGCTTTGGAAGCTTCCATTGCTAAAGACAACCACATGCTTTCTCATGCTGTGCTACCATCCACACGTAGCCTCGCCATTGTTTGGAGAGACACACTCATTACCATCTACCAGTAACTGCAGCGCCACCTCATCACCATACTACCCCGTTGTCATCACCAGCTTCCCAGATTCACGCAATCATTTTCATTTGCCTGCCCACGCGCTGCTCTCGTCACCCCCGGGTGGCCTACCAATTGCTACCTCCTCGCCCGTCATTACTCAGCTGCCCGCGCTGACTCCTCTCGCCTTGACGGCCTTGCGATCACTTGTAGATTTTTGGTTTTCCCTTTAAACTCGAGCGGTTGTTCCCACTGTAACCCTTGGTTTTTATTTAAAATACACTCCATTGAAGGCCACTTTCCCACGGTAACTTACTACCTCCTTGGCCTCATAGGGTCCTCCCCATTGGTAATGTATTGGCACTAGGGCACCGGTTTCCATCGCACGGCAACAAGAAGATTCCAAAGAACATCAAGCATTAAACTCCACAAATTTTAGAGCATCCGAGTGACAATTTAAAAGCTGAAATTCCTCCTTCTCAATGGCTCCAATTATCTTTGTTTACAATTAAACTCCACAAATTTTAGAGCACTAGAGTGACAATTTAAAAGCTGAAATTCCTCCTTCTCAATGGCTCCAATTATCTTTGTTTACAATTTTGGATATGATTGTAATGTATGCAACGATTTGAGTGATCAAAGCTCTCACATTGCACCCATGAGCATGTACACTAAATGTCTACAAAAGAGATAAAAATTGCTTGTCCCAATGACATGGTAAGACCCTTCTATTTTACTTTTTTGCCTCTACCATTTATATGCACCAAACCAGCTTCAAAGCTATGTGCACCATCATCACCAAATTCCTCCAGATTCCAAATTGCAAGGTAAAGTAAGGATAGAAGATGAGGCCACCTACAAAGTTCAGACATTATCCCAAACAACATAGTTTGAAGGTAAGACCTACACTATCCTCTTGCATTGGATTCATCTTTATAAGCCATATGTAGTTACCCAATGTAACCCATATTAGGCTCCATGATTAAAATCCATGCTTCTCGTGTAAGCTTCGGCTACAGGGGGCGTTCGAGTAAGCTTCGGCTAACATGGGCGTTTGTTGGGGTAAGCCTTTAGCTTACACTCATAGCGAGACAGTCCCTAAAATTCAAGCATGCACCATTATGTGTATAGTCACTCTTTCCCCATGGAACTCTATAACCTCACACATATGCTACTCATTCCATAAACACAAGTTACACACTTGATAGCCACATGCTAATTGATGCCATTACCATATGTGGTGCATATCCATCCACTCCTTGATTCCATTCCTCCACCTTGAGCGTACATAGGCCACTATTCAAAGCTTGTAATATCTCTCAATTCTTTAATCAATCAAGCAAGTTATCTTTTCTACATCGTGTATTGAGCTCTCTAATTCCACAATGGTTTATCCCCCATAGCTTTCACAAAAATGAGTTCTGACCCCGTGCTGCATCCTCCAATGTTAACTACTAACTTTCAACACGTGGTCCCCCTTGAGATAAATCTACCTTCCTAGAATAAAGCTTCAACACGCTTTCCTTGAATAACATAGACCTTAATGTTCAATCCCTCATGATAATAAAGGTGTTATAATGGGAATCAATTCACACTGTAACAGCGATCTTGGGGGACACTAATTAATGGCATTGGCCATCTTTATCCAAAGAAGCATCTTTGATTTTATATTATCATGCAACAAATGATCGAGCCATTTGCTATGAAGCATCGACATGTGCCATTTCTCATTGACACAACCATTCCTTTGCAAAAGAATGCGTCATTTGTGCACGTTACACAAAACACACACACTGTATGTCATGTATTCTAGAAGACTATGCTTCTGTACGAAAGTGCATATATATCATATGACAAGATAAAACTGATCTAAGTACCCATGGGCACATCAGTATCAATAGAAGCCTCATGAGATTGCTGCATAACAGAAGGTTCATGATAAGAGTGCGTCTCAGCTAAATTGATCAAGGCATCCTTATACAAAATAACCATTTTATTCCAGGTATCAATCGATTTATTGTTATGCAACATAGCCATGATCTCTCAACAGAATTGTTTTCAGGAGACAGTATTCTGGATATTAAGATTGTGCCCAGCCTTCCTGAGTATAGAAGAGCAGCAGGATAATTCCCAGTAGAGTTGGCTGACAGGTATGGAGGTAAAATTATGTGTAATTTTTCTTTATCTTTGTCATGCACATTTAACGGGTGATCAGGAAGAAATTGTTTTGCCTTATTGGCATTGCCAACGTTTGCGGACATTCACAATGCAGGAGAATCTGATGGAGGAACTCCCAACAAAGAAGGCTACAACACAGACTCCCGACACTCGGACTGCATGTGACCAAGTTTACCACAATGGAAGCAAGCACGAGTAAATTTATTACATTTTAACTTGAAAAGAGGTTTTCCAATCAAAGGATCCCCAGAGTTAACACACATGCCACATCGATTAGGCACACATGTACCCCATAAGAAATGCAAAATCTGTTTGTAAAAGCATCCACTTTGGGAGGACAAATAACTTTCCTCAATTGCCAAGCTAAGAGAGGAAACAAATGTTTCCATGTACAGGGAAAATCTTCCACCCCAACCCAAACAGGCCATTAATACTTGATTAAAACTTGGTAGCCTTTAGTGAGGCCCACAAGGACAACATGCCTCATGTGTGTAAAATCTGTGTTAAAACAAAGGATCCATTTCTTGACAGTTGACTGTGAGCTACTGTATTAATCAAAGCACCTTATACAAACCCCTCGCACCAAAAAACACACCACGCGGGGTGAGCTTTTTAGTGGAGCGCTTTTGGAGCCTATTTAAAAGTGCTCAATCTGAAGCATTGTTTATGTGCACAAACAAAACTACTCACTGGTCGGAGCAAAGTTGTGACAGCACAACTATGCTAAGGCTATTAAATTCACTACAAGGCTGAAGCGTACAAGCATTACTAAAGGAAAAAGGGGCCATAAAAACAGAGTTTCTGTCAATAAACTGCAAAGTAACTGCTGTAGTTTGAGCTTAAACAAAATCTATTCACGAGCGTAGAAAAGTATCTCATGTATACCATAACAAGCACTGGACCACACTCAATAACAACAGATTCAAACTGCAATAAAAAACTAAAACAAATTTCTAAATTTACCAGGTACAACAGGACCTATGGCTTCGGACACAACAGCTGCACCCTTCACACCATCAGCACGAATAGGCTCATAAGAGACACAGATTGAACAGTTTATGTCATCCTTGCGAACGTTGTAGCTTGAAAATATAGCATTCGGAATCTTGCTATTCAGCCCATTTTCCATTTTCTGCAGAAAAAAATCGATAATACGGAGAAATTGACGAACATAACTACTTGTTCTAAAGTCTTTGAGCTTTTACAACGATATAAGCTCACCAAAAGCCATTGTATCTTTGACGATCCCTCAGAACCCCCCAAATATTTTTTGTCGACATGTAAAGTTGCTCCCTCAATTGGATCTCCAGTTATTTCAAGAGACGCCAGTGTTGGGAGTCCTTTAGCAAACATTACCAAGTTTGTAAATAAATAAACTTTCCTAAAGGAGAGATCAAAAGGAGTAGAAATGAAAAGAAGAGCAGTAGCTAACGCATTTCGACCTCTAGGGTCTTATGAGGGCATGATAACAATCTCTTTGGCAAGGCCTTACGTAGGGCAAGGACATATAGAGAGCCTTTTATCACCGTGAGTGCATGAACATACCTGGCTGCACATAATCCTGCATCATGGTGCTTCTGGATTCTCCAGCTGTACCATCCTCTCTAACAGGTGTACATCTAAATGATATCAGCTTATCAACCGCATCTGCAGTAACTTTGTACTGTAATAGGCCACAAGCCGAAGTAACAGAGATCCCAGGATCACTTTCATCCTGAAAACGACAAAAGGCATGTCAGCAATCGCACACATCCACTAGCATTCAATTTCACTCAATTAACTGGCGGTAAAGAAATAACTGTCAGTTACAACAATGAAGAAGGTGACAATCAACTCCCCCGGTATAAAGTAATTATATACAGCTGGGAACATAACATTTGCAGCACAGAAGGTGATTGGTGAAATTTAACCTTGCACAACCCCGAGCTGCAAGACCACCACTTAGTGGACTACTCGAACCAAACACAGTGCCCCTTGCTATATTTCTTTATCTTTAAAGAGTGTGCACTTGTATAGCACCACAACACTTCAACAGCTGGATTGCAACTTGCCCCTTCAGCACTCTTTTGTAGGCTCCAACAGCCATCAGGTACAAAGAAACTCTCCCAAAAGCTGGGCAACAAAAAATCATAAGCACACACATGGCGTTTTTCCCAATGATCTCAATTTTAGGGCCTCAGCCTACTTTTCTACAATGCTTTCTTGGGTTTGCCGAAGATTAAATACAACCAGTTAACCCTGTACATGGGCAGTGCCACGTCACCATCAACCATGTCATCAAACTGCCACATCATCATCAGATGACATCTAACGCCAAAACTCTTAATCCAAGCACACACAAGGAGGACTAAACTTTGCAAATCCATGCAAACCTCACACTTTCAAGATAATAAATGCATAGATAATCAAAAGACTGCAACGCTTGCAAAATTCAAGTGGTGACATCACCACTTTCCCAGTAACAACTGGTCCCATGCACCGTGCTTGTTGCAGTATTTTGTTACCTCTAAAACTTCGTACTTGCGCTCTTTACAATGCTTACTCAGCAAGCAAGGCACCTACTCTAGGCCCTTGCGGTGCTTGAAACGCATTCCAATCAAGTGGCGTTCCAAAAATGCAGGTTCGGTGACATGCCTTTGTAATTTGCGTTCTAGACCCATTCCAGAATGCATTCCGGTGTGTCTCCGGTTGTCAAGCGCCTGGATGTTCGAGATTAAAAACAGGCCAATGGACAGTTTTTGAAGAGCTTTGTACGTAATATTCATGATTCATCCCTTTTACAGTAGCCTCATCACCGTTGAAAATTGAATCTTTGCTTCTCGATAGATTTATCCCCACTAGACCTCTAACCCTCCCCTTCCATTTACTCGTTCCTGATTCCCCGTTCCAGTTCCCCCCCCCCCCCCCCCCCCCCCCCCCCCCCCCCCCCCCCCCCCCCCCCCTGTGGCCGGTTGGCTGTTCCTCTCACCGTTCCGCATTCCGAGTCCCGTTTCTGTTCCATGTACCTGTGGAGGTTACAAAACTTCAAAAACTGAATTACAACTAGCCCACTAGGCACCGTTTCATAGAATCCAAAAGCCACAGTGAAAAGAAACTCACCCAAAAGCATGGCTCCTGGAATCAATTACAGACACGCACTTTTCCAATTTTTGGGCCATAGACTGCTTTTGTGCGTTGTTTTTAGAAGATCAGTGCTTCTTGTTGCAACTGCAACCCCTTTCCACATGGATATGCCACATCACCATCACCACCAGCCATTATGAATTCAGGTGTCACATGAAGAACATACACGGATGGTTGAGCAAGATACGTATATGTTTGGGGCTGTCCCACCCCCCACCTGTGGGTCCTTTGTATTTCTCTCTTGACCTTTTTTAATATAATCTTACTTTTTTCAACAAAAAAAAAAAGATACGTATGTATATATGACATACTATGGAACCATGTAAATGTTGACATGAATCATTACTAGGTTAGTCTAACAAGGTAATCAGGCACTTTCTTGGCACAAACCAGCATTGGATTCATGTGAAAAATGCACAAAAGACTCTGGCACAGACCATCACTGGATTAGTGTGTTGAAAAATTGTTTGATGCATATACTTGTTTGGAGTGTCTGTTTTAAAGCCTGGACGTGTGAAATCTGTCGCAACAATTAAACTTGGATGTCTATGAGGACAAATCCTCTAGGGACACATGGTTCCATCTTAGTTTGACTAGCACAGAAAGAACCTGTAGAGGAGTTTATTGTGAAATGTTGCACCAGGATGTGATGACTAAGACATCTAAATGAGTCCAGTGCAAAAAGGTTGACCGAGATGCATTACATACTAGTTATGCAGTCTGTGTGTCGTGTGTATTACCTTGCTTGGACGGGTTCACTAGAAAGAACTATGGGCGAGATCTCTGTGAGCATCTCTGCATGCAGTCAATGTCTACTAATATGGTGTCAGTGTCAATGTCTACCAATATGTTGTCAGTGCAGTCTGTGTGCCATATGTGTATTACCTTGCTTAGACGGGTTCACTAGAAAGAACTATGGGCAATATCACTGTGAGCATCTCTGCATGCAGTCAATGTCTACTAGTATGGTGTCAGTGTCAATGTCTACTGATATGGTGTCAGTGCAGTCTGTGCGCCATATGTGTATTACCTTGGTTAGACCGGTTCACTATAAAGAACTATGGAAAGGATAGCTGTGAGCATCTCTGCATGCAGTCAGTGTCTGCTAATATGGTGTCAGTGTCTACTGATTTTTACTGTCGATTTTGTTTTGATAGGCATAATTCAAGGACGATTACTCTCTTTTACAAGGGGGGCATGTGACAGGCTGATAATATGGTATCTATTGACGCGGCTGATGATGATGTGGCATGCTGAAGTGGTAGCCATGCCAGCTTTTATCCTAAACGAGTGCTTTTCCCAGATAACGTACGGCCAGCTTTTTCTCTACATAGATGCTTTTTGCATCATGCTTTTGTTGTGAAAATCATTTGCTTTTGAGCTTCTTTTTAGCAACCTAACATTACACAGAACGCCAAGTGCTCAGTTTCTATATAGACCCACTTGATTCAGAATTTCGGAGTTTTTACACAGTTGATCCAAAAACGCAGAGTTTGTTGAGACTATTGTGAACATTTGGAATAAAGACAAGCCAAGGGCATCTACCTTAAAGGCCAATATTCTCAAGAGGACTGTCCTCTGTGCAGGTGATTGTGTCTCTTCCTCAATTGTTTTCAAGTTTTGATTTAAATATCTTCTACAAACCTCAACATCTCAAGGGCACAGTCCTCACAGAGTTGCAATCCAAAAGTTCTAAAAAATACAATCAAACACCAAGACAATTTTGGTTCTCAATCTCTCACATCTCCTAGCAGATACCTTTTTCCATGTCCAAGAGGTGGGAAATTCTCCTCCTGTGTCGTTAACTACATGAAGCTGCAATAAAGTACTCGGAAGCCTTATCCAGCTCTGGAGAAGCAATTGGTATAGCTGCTGAAAAAGAAGAAGCACGAAGAGGTGGATCCTATGGGATAGGATTCCTGCATCCGTGCGAGTCTGCCTCCCTTTGTTGCCTTCTCCTTTTCTACGCTTCCCCCCTCCTAGCCGTTTTGTCTCTACCCGTTAGGCGGTATCAAGTCTGTGCGCTTTTCTTAACGGCCTGTCAAGTAGTGCCGGCCAGTTTCGATACCCTAATCAAGTTATCCCCTTGAATTGTTTAGGCATATCGCAATTAATGCGGCCAATAATCATCCTTGAAGTGGCTAAACTAGCTATCCACAATGAACTCGCATCACAATAACTATTCAGAGATTTCCACCCTATGGATTGAACGAAGTTCTGTGATGCTTCAAGTTCCTGCTTTAGAAAAGAAAGATGGACAATTTCAAGTGTTGCTTGAAAGTAAAGATTGTATCCCCAAGATGCCTATCTGCATGCCTCTCTGCTCAGTAAAACACCTATTCAATAAAATGAAAGGCCAAACCTGACCAGGTGAGCACAATCTCAAAAGGCAGAAAATTTGCGCAGAATCTTACGATACTAGTAGTGTCTAAAAGAATTGCTCCACCTATACACTCGGATATGCCCACGTCTTTTTTTTTTGCAAGAAAAGATCCTTCCATTAGTTAATAAACTGCCCAAAGGCTACAACAACCGGGCTACAACAGAAACATGGGGAGACTCTCCCAGTGAGGAAACAAAGTATGTACAATGAAGGCTAGATCACGAGATGGGAGGAGGAAAGAGCCACACTGGTGGCCAGTAGTGCCATCTAGGTGTGCCCTGACCCATGGTGAAGAAAGGCCCTGTGCGCCAAAGTCGCAAGAAAGCCTCTCGGCATTCTCGCATGCAGTGAGATCTGCCCTGGAGTCTCTCAAACTGACCTTTGAGTGTATGGACCAGCTCCAGCCAAATGTCACGAACAGTCTCTGCCAATGGGACAGGGCGAGCCTCGAAGATGCGAAAGCAACGGGCCTGCCAGATGAACCAAAGTGTCAGCGAGCTCCCAACACCACGCTCTTTCACTGCACCACTCCTAGGGGATGAGCTCTGTGGCAGGCTGGAGTGTAAGTCGACCCCCCTGAATCACTATCATCCTGCTGGTGGAAGCCAACTCAAAATGGAGTGCATGGCCCGTGAGAGTGGACCAGGCTGCACCGCCCCAAGTGTACTGTCAAGCTGTGGAGAGGGCTGGCATCAGCTGAAGAACCGGAAGCCAGACCTGTTGTGCCAAGGGGCAGTCCCACAAATAGTGACGCTGACTCTCCACTCAATGGCCACAGGCTCCACATGCTGCTTTTGGACATGCCCACGTCTTGCCAAGTGATCCAAGCTAATATTGTGTGCTAGATGAATTTTCCTTTAATTGATTGATGCAAGCGTCTTCACAGACCATAAAAGCAATGGCATAAAGTAACAAACAATACATTGACCAAACTCCATTGTAGCAATTGATGCACGACCACACTAACTTCTATGGATAGCCCGAATGGAAGAAACATTGGCCTTCATGCACAATCGATTGTTGCCTACCTCAGATTGTGGTCAGGAAGGTCATTTTTTATGCAACTTGGCAGAGCCAATTTTCAGACCTCATGCTTGTGCAAAGAGAGACCAAAAGTTTCCATCCATCAGTGTTTTGAAGGCATGCTTTTCCTTCAACTGCTAATCTTCTAGCAAAAATGATTGTATCCTTCTAGATTTCCAGGTGACTAAAGCGAAACAGAACCTTCATCGATGTTTAGAAGAGCCTGTAATCTAGACACTTTCCAAAGATGCTTTGAAGTCACACAGTTTTGCAAGCTCCCTGAACACTCAAGGGTTCCCAGTAAGCGGCCATGTGCAACCACCTAAAGTACACTTTCTTGCAGTTGAGAAGCTCATTGTCTCAGGATTTCCGTTGTCTAGGGAATGAAGATATATTGCATTTTCCTTATACAACCATGAATGAGATTCCAAACCAAACTATACTTCAAAGAAATCCCTCAAACTTTGTGTGAAACCATTAATTTAAAATTAGTGTAAACGTGTGCCCGTCGAACTAATGCTAAAATTGCTATCAAATACAATACGCCACCTTTCATGCACCCTAACCGTTTTTTACTCTTATGGACTAGTGTTCTATAGTAGGAAGAGCGTGTCGTGCCAAAAATGAGAGCACCTGTAGCAAGAAAAGTGTGTCGTGCTCCCGACTGTGGGTGTTCCTCAGTGCAATATGCATGAAACCTCACTGTAACAGAAAGAAAACACAATAGAGCAATGAACGAGCAACTCAAGGACACAGCAACAGACTCAGAAGTCAAGGAACTCGACTAACTCATGGAACCAGTACAGACTCTGGTTGGTAGCACACTCAGCTCCAAGCTCGGGACTCAAAGGTACAATGGTGGTGTCGAGGCTCCAATGTGCAGGAGAGTGCAGATGTGCAGTGACACAAGACACACGACTCAAGACACTAGACCATAGAAAGTAACTGAAGCATACGACGGCTAGAACCAACTACACATATATACCCTGTGGGATCTTGTACTTGTTAAGTTTCTGTTTCAATTTACTTCCACTTTCCTTCAAAAAAAAAACCTACACATATATACAATCATAAAGAGCCACCAACGGCTAGCAAAATATCCCAGACAGTCCAGCTACGACTCTCTCCAAACTGTGGTGGTGATGATCTGACCACAGTGTCCACTAGACTACCACTCGTGCCACCCATGTCTCTGCCACGTGTCACTATTAAACGAGAGTCCGTCCAATGTGAAGCGCACACCAACTATATATAGCTATACCTGCCTGTCCAGTGCAAGTGCACTTTAGCCTTGTTACAGGTTGCCGGCCACAAGAGCACTCACCATCCCATAAGAGTGGTGATAGACTATGCAGCGATTCTGCAAGAACATTGGGGATAAGTACACGGTGTAAAGAAAGAGAACCAAAGCTTAAAGAAAGAGAACCATGTGCGAGCACAAAGGCCACAACATTGAGTGATGTGTTGTGGCCTTTGTGCTCCCCTTAACAGCATCAAACGTGCAAGAGATGGGATAGATAAAGTTGCAAGTAATTGGATCAGATGCAAGAATGAGTGTAAAAGACTTGGACACTCCAAGTCAAGAATCTACCGCGACAGCACCAAATAACCACTTCAAAACAGTTCACAGTTCACAATTTATTTGACACTGGCCCGGCGGAGTTTCGTGCCTAGAGATATTGGCCCCAAAGACTGGCGCCCCTTTCGGTATTTCTTTTTGTATTAATCTGAGTTCAAAGTACAAGAGTGCGGGCAGGTGCTCACACTCAGACTCTGCGTCCAGATGCTCTGAGCTAGGCCCTGCCCACGAATTTAAAGAGTACAAGGGATGCCAAATGCAGAGCCCCAAAAGCTGCCATAAAAAGCTTCCCATAAAAAACTGCCCTAAAAATAGGCTTGCAATTTTAAAGCTTCTTCAAAATTTATAACTCTCTCTCTCTCTCTCTTACAATTGCGTAGAAAATAAAGCAGCAAAAGCTCTCTCTCTATCTGAGATTGCGTAGCCAAAAAGCATCACCCAAAAGCTGGCGCAGCTTGCTGCAAATGGCGCCACAAAACGCGGGACTCTGTACGGCCTGCCACATGTCACGGTGTCCGCAGTGCCACATCAGCTGACAGCCCACCACAGGGGTGTGTGTACACTGAGCAGCCACGTCATCAAATTTGTGACATACCCCCCTCTTGAAAGCATTGTAATCGCCCTCGATTACGCCTGCAAAACAAACAGAAGCCATAAACTGCCTTAGCAGACACTGACTGTTAGTACCTACGTACTAGGAACGCACATCTAGCACATGTACCAATGGACAGTCACATCACACGACATCACAAGACATCACTGGACATTCAACGTTCATTCGGATCTTAGACCGTGATTTATCGGCAATGCAACTAGCAATCGCATCTAGATCCAGTCGGGACCTCATAGATGCCTTATTGACTAACCCCTATTGCAACCATGTCTATTCAAGATCATTTAGACCAAAATGTTGCATTCATTTCGTCTATCAGTTCCTGCACTAAAAAACAAGTCAAGAACAAATCAGTTTCATATTCCGGATGCCTCTCCTTTCCCTTTTTCTTTCTCAGGCGTGCCTTCTCAAAACGTAAGAGCCACCCAATCATCCTCCTTCAATTTCAAATCGCGACGATGGCAATCCGCTACCTTTTTCTGTCGTTCTTGAGATTTCTGCAAAGCCTCGCCGACCTTGGCAAAAGCCGTGTCTAAGTCGCACATATACTCATCAGCTTCAAAAATCTTATCTTTTGTGTTTAGGAAGGGTAAAACCTTCGCAGCACCTTCAACAATCTCAAATGGCGCCTTCCCCGTCGAAGAGTGTATCGTGTTGGTGTAGGCAAATTCCACCAAAGGTAGATACTTTTCCCATTGAGTCTTCTGATCCAATATAAGACTTCAATAAATCTAAAACCACTATATTGGCAATCTCAGATTGCCCATCAGTCTGCGGGTGGAAAGATGACAAGAACAGCAACCGCGTGCCAATGTTCTCCCAAATTGCCAACCAAAACAAACTCGTAAATTTGGGGTCCCTGTCGGACATAATCATCTCAGGCATGCCATGTAATCTGAAAATCTCGGCCACAAACAATCTCACTAAGTGATCCGGCTTGATTGTTTTCTTCGCTGGAATGAAATGAGCCTGCTTGTTAAATTTGTCAATAACAGTCCAGATACCATCGTGACCACTCTGTGTTCTCGGAAGATCAAAAATGAAATCCATTGCAATACTTTCCCATGGGCGGGTGGGTATGGGCAAAGGCTACAATCCCTGTGCTTTATGTCTGTCAAACTTGACCTTTTGGCATACCAAGCAACTGCGCACAAACTCGTCCACATCCTTCTTGAGTCTCGGCCAAAAGAAGTATCTCTCTACCCCTTTCATGGTGGTAGCAATGCCGCGGTGATCCATAAAAGGCGGACAATGGCATTCAGTCATAACATTTTCCCTCAACGGCTGTGTAACACACAACATGGTTTTCCTCATTAACTAGCCATCCCGAATGGAATATCCCGCTACTATCTCCCCATCCCGTATCCGTGTCAAAACGTCTGCAAAATCCGGATCCGTAGCATACTGGTCAACCATATCCTCGAAGATCCTATGATGTATCGCGGAAATAGCCAGAACAACCGGCTTCCGAGACAAAGCATCTACCACCAAATTCTTGTCCCTGAACATGGACAATCTAGAAGTGAAACTGGGACAAGATGTTTGCCCACCGCATATGATTTTCTGATAGCTGCTTCTGTGACAAGAAGCAGCGCAAACTCTGATGGTCTGTAAAGACAGTAAAATCCGCTCCGAGTAGGTAGTGCCTCCACTGAGTAAGAGCATGGATAACCCAAAGCTCTTTCTCATAAATCTGTGTTGTCAATTCCGGCCTTGAGAACAATGGGCTCTAGTAAGCAATGACATGGCCTTCTTGCATTAAGACTGCACCCAGACTACGACCACAAGCATCGCAATATAGTTCAAATGAATGCTGCAAGTCCGGCAAAGTCAAAACTTGTCCCGCAGTCAATCTCTCTTTCCAAGTCACCTTTGTGGGTCCCCAACCACGAGAAAGGGACTCCTTTCTGTGTCAAGATACGCAAAGGGGAAGCAACCTCTGCAAACTTTTGAATGAACCGCCTGTAGTACGAACACAGCCCAAGAAGCTTCTAACTTCATGGGCATTCTTCAAATCGAGCCAATGACGGATAGTCTCTATCTTGGCCAGATCCATTTACACTCCTGCTGCTCATACAATGTGTCCCAAAAAGTGTATCTCTGATAGGAAAAATTCACTTTTCTTCGCATTAATCACTAACTTGTGATCTCGTAATGCCTGAAAGATATGTTCTGCCTCATTCTTGGAGAAAACAATGATATCGTCAAAGAAAGTGCCAACAAATAGCCTGTACTCTCGAAAAATCCTATCCATCATCCGGTTAAATGTCGTAGGAGCATTGGTTAGGCCAAAAGCCATCACCAAAAACTCTAATAACCCAAAAGTCGTCCAAAAGGCTGTCTTGTAGACGTCTCCCGGCGCGATTCGGATCTGATGATATCCACTCTTCAAATCAATCCTGTTAAAGCACAAGGATCCCTATAATCTGTCGAGTATATCATCGATCCTAGGAATCGGAAATCTGTTCTTGATGGTGATTTTGTTGAGAGATCTATAATCGATGCACATTCTCCAAGATCCGTCTTTCTACAAAACCAACAACACTGGAGAGCAATACGGTGAAGTACTAGGCTTGACAAGACGCTTTTCCAAGAGGTCTTTCACTTGGTTCATAATCTCTTCGTTCTGTGCTCGGCTCACACGATAAGGTGGCCGGTTCGGTGGTGTGCTTCCAGGTATCATATCAATGGTATGATCTTTAGGACGAACAGGTGGTAACTCGCTTGGCAGGCCTCTGAGAAGCAATCGGCATGAGAGTGGAGAAAATATTGGCGTTCTTTATCAAGTTCATACATATTTGTCCTATCTTCATCACTCAACTCTTTCATAAAGATCGAGTAAACAAACAGACTGGATTTCATTGACTTTGAAATGGCCGAAGCCAATACAATAGGGACAGACTCACCCTTAAGTTTAATGTCAAGTACAATGGTTCTGACCTTCTATGTGGTCAATGTCGCTTTCCTCGCCCCATAGTCGACCACGGCGTTGTTCTTGTGGTACCAGGGAATTCCCAACAGAACATCACAACCTTCCAAAGGCATTATGTAAAAGTCCTCATGTCCCAAATACCCCTGACAATGCAACCGAAGTTTGCCAATGACAGGTGTAATGGCTACGTCCCTGCGGGGTGCCGCTAGAACTGCCTTTACAAGTGGTCCCATCCGATCGGGAGTGATCTCAAGCCCCGCCGCCAATTCCGGTGAAAAGAAATTGGCCTTGGCTCCTCCATCAAAGAAGATCAGGGCTTCTTGGTCTTTCACTTTGCCCAAGCTCGGCAAAGTTCTGTACTCTCGTCCACCGTGCTGGGATCGGTACCCACACAATCTTGAACCAGTCCTGTTTTCATCTTGCCTTTTCTTCCACCTTCCTCAACTGCTCTCGAACTCTCAGGCCTCTCGTCGTCCTTGTCGTTTTGTTCTTTCTGTGCCTTCTTAGGGCACTTCGCGAAGATATGTCCAGTTTCCCCGCATCCAAAACATTTCCCTTCCCTGATGTAGCGAGCCCACTCCTGAGGAGTGAGTTTGGGTCGTGCATCTTTCTTTTCTGGGTTGCTCTTCCTCTTTCTACTTTCATTTGTCGAAGTCTGTTCAACTCTTTGCGTCATGATCTCATCGGTGGGGTAGGTCAGACTGCCTGAGTGAATGGTAAAACCCCGTTTCGCATGACTCATCAACTCCTGAATAGAAGCTGACTTTTGTTCCAAGCAGTGATCTCGGATCTCTGTAGGAAGACCCAAGGTAAACCGCTCAATCTGTTCCTTGAACGAGATCTTCTTAAATGAAGAGGCGGGTAAAAAAGAGCTCCTTTTTCTCTCGCAATAAGCGTCCACTGTATCTTTCTTGGTCATCCGAAGATGGTTCCAAGCAGTTCGTATATCACGTTCATACTCTCGAGTCAGCCAAGAAGAAATAAAAAGCCTCTTGAATTTCAGCCATTTAACTGGCGCAATCTTGCTTAATAGAAGGGTGGACAACCAAGTTCGAGCATTCCCCTTAAAATAAGAGGCAACTCTCCGAATCTTAGAGTGCTCTGAGTAACGCCCTCTCGCGAAAGCAATGTCAAACTGTTGTACAAAACACAAAGCCTTTGAAGCTCTCTATAACCAAAAAACGTGTCAAATTTAATTGACTGTCCACCTTCCTTAAACTCTCGAACTTTCTTGCTTTTGTCTTCTAGAAAGTCATACCGGTTGGCTTTATAAAAATTCTTCTTCTTTGCATAAGAGTTGTTGTCGTCAGAGTCTAAACTGTCTGTAGACGAGTCCTCTGTAGAACTGTCACTCACGGGGCGAGATTTAGACTTCTTTGCCTTTTTCTTGCCCTTTCCGAAGCGTTGCTTTTTGCTTCGCTTTTTGCCTTTTTGGTCTTCTTCGCTCGAGTCAGATGAGCTAGAAGAACTGTCAGAAGAAGAAGAAGAAGAAGAAGAAGAAGAAGAATTGGGTACTCCTTCAAATCGAACACCCTTCTTTTGCTTTCTTGCCTTTTCAAAAGTAGACTGATGACCCAAATAGCCCAGGAATTCAGTGACTTTCTTCTGATTTTTGCCTTGCTTTTTAGCTTTGTTCTGCGTGTTAGAAAGCTGAGCAATTCGTGCATCAACCACCTTTTCTAATTCTTCTCTGTATACTTCTTGGGAGTAGGAGGTTTCTTGAAAGCGGGTTTTCGGGGTGGTTCTGTGGTTTTCTGCCACTGCGTGTGCACCTCCTCCAAAGAGGTCTTGCTCATATATTTTACCATTTTCGAGTCCTTGGCAAAATTAAGCATCATCTTTGTTGCGTCGCCGATCAATCGTTGACACTCCATCTCTCGACGCTCCGCCTGAGTAGGCAGAGGCGGGTCATACTCCTTGCCGGAATCTTCGTTGTGAACCCTTCCCGCATCTCCGAATGCAGAGGGAGTCGACTGATCCTTGTCTGAAGCCATAGGTGCCGCGGAAAAAAATTGGGGATTGGATTTCCTGTAGAAGAGAAATTGGCCGTGCTGTGATACCACTCTAACAGACTTGGACACTCCAAGTCAAGAATCTACCGCGACAACACCAAATAACCACTTCAAAACAGTTCACAGTTCACAATTTATTTGACACTGGCCCGGCAGACTTCCGTGCCTAGAGATATTGGCCCCAAAGACTAGCGCCCCTTTTGGTATTTCTTTTTGTATTAATCTGAGTTCAAAGTACAAGAGTGTGGGCAGGTGCCCTCACACTCAGACTCTGCGTCCAGATGCTCTGAGTTATGAGGCCCTGCCCACGAATTTAGGGAGTACAAGGGATGCCAAAAGCTGCCATAAAAAGCTTCCCATAAAAAACTGGCCTAAAAATAGGCTTGCAATTTTAAGATTCTTCAAAATTTAAAGCTCTCTCTCTCTTGCAATTGCGTAGAAAATAAAGCAACAAAAGCTATCTCTCTATCTGAGATCGCGTAGCAAAAAAGCATCGCCCAAACGCTGGCGCGGCCTGCCGTATATTCCGCCGCCAATGGCGCTGCAAAACGCGGGACTCTGTACGGCCTACCACATGTCACACTGTCTGCAGTGCCACGTCAGCTGGCAGCCTGCCACAAGGGTGTGTGTGCACTAAGCAACCACGTCATCACATTTGTGACAGAGAGGCATGGCAGGAGATAGGGGGTGGGTAGGGGCAAGGGAAGAGAGGTTAGGGGTAGGTAGGGGCCGGGGGAGATAGAAGGTGGGTAGGGGGGTGGGGGGAGAGGGGGTGGGTAGGGGCGAGTAAGAGAGGGTAGGGGCGAGGAAGGGTGGGTATGGGCGAGGGGGGAGAGGGGGTGGGTAGGGCCAAGGGAAGAGAATAGTGGCGAGAGTTCTTCTGTGAGTTCACAAGGTACTCCAAAAACCTTGTAGTATTCTTTGAAAAATTCACAGACAGCATTTGGTGGATGGAGCTTAAGCTGACTTGTGTTAGGCTTGAAAAAACATGCCCTTTGTGGCCCTTGCAAGCAATCTCCCATGAAGATTCAAGACAATAGGATCTATGAGCCGTACAATCACTGGTCTTGCCAGAAGATTTACAAGCCAACTTTTTGTAAAATCAACAGTGCTTGACTCTTCTATCGATTCGAAAGATGCGAATCTTCTCTTCTAGGACACAGGCCACGGAAAATATGTCTGTCTGCTCAGCATTTGCCAGGTTGTTGTAGGAACCTGGTCTAGCAACACTAGATGATCTCACATCCATGCAGCCCAAAGAACGCTTGTCAGAGTTGCCCAAGTTGACATCTTTTACCTTGTCTAGAGAGGACGGATCGAGTAATGGGCTCAATATCTAGGCACTGTTGAAGATTTCTCTATAGGTGGAGAGGTTGTCGCTTCTTGAAGCATAGAGACATCATGAGCCGTTTCTTGTGGCCATCCTTGAGGAAGCTTGTTGAAGGGTAGTTCATCAGACACAGAGGAGTTCATCAAACGCAGAGGAGGGTAGTTCATTGAAGGGTAATTCATCAAACACACAGGAGGTCGAGGGTTGGGCTAACTCTTGTACACGAGATTTTTTCCTCAAACACACAGGAGGTCGAGGGTTGGGCTAACTCTTGTACACGAGATTTTTTCCTCTTCCATGGTCCTTTAGGGGCTCGCCAAACCCAAAGGCTGCTACTGTAGGAGCATATGAAGCATCAAACTCTCTGACTCTGACCCTTGCATCTGGGCTAGGCTGCACATTAGGGCCAGCTACTGTAAGGACGTTGGCAAATGGGTTATCCTCCGACAAAGATTGAATAGAGGCCCCATAACAAGGCAAAGACTTGGTAGCTTTCAACCACTCAAAAAGGTCTTCCTCTCGCCCGTCAGGTGGAGTAGGTTGTTCCACTTTGGGGTTGGACTACACAGACAAAGAACTATGATGCAGCACTGGATCCATGTCTCCTTCAAGGCGAATGGGTTTCATTGAGGAGCCAAGAGTATATATCCACGTGGTGTCATTGCCCCAATCACTGACATGGTCGACTGATGAGCAAAGGAAATCCTCCCTCAACGTGGGGAAGACGAACCACAACAAAATCCAAACTAAAAATGAAGTCTTGTGCCTGCAGAGGCACCTTCTCCACTATGCCCAATGGGTAGACTGTCCTCTAGTCGGCCAACGTAATTGTGAAGGGGGCAGGTCAGGTAGGCTGCAAACCTAAGGCCAACATTGTGAACTCAGGCATCAGGTTGATGCCAAATCCGGCATCCCCTATTACAAATAGACATAGTTAAACGAGGACTCCTATAATCGGGTAGAGGCACAGCGGGATAGGAAATCATGAAGGACCCTCAGGGCAGCCCTAGGAGGTGCCCACCACTAGGACTTGCTCCGAGGTCAAGTGACTGAATAACGGCAAGGGTGTCACTTAGAAAACCTGCATCTAGCCAAAGCATGTCATAGAGCGACACTTGTTGGAAAGTGTTCTTCAAGATATTCTCTGCTTAGGTTTTTCTTGTTGTACTAGTTCCTTCACTAATACCTTGATCTATTGTAGGTCAACGAATGCTTCCAAGAAGCCCCATCGATATCGGAGAGCAGAGATAAAAACCCGTCTTGGCACTAGGACATGGCTTGTCAACCTCTGGAAGAGGGTTATTCACCGGTGAGATAGTGGGTGGGGAAGGTGAACTTGTGGGAAGGCATAGACCGAGGGCTTCCCTCTAGGCCCGAGTGAGAACACCAATGGGCTTCTCTACCTATCGGAACTTGTCCTAAGGGGCCACCGCACGAGTAGAAGGTGACGGTTGAGGTATGGTGCTAATTGCTATCAGATTGATTTAGGAGATGTGAAATCCAGTTGGCTTGGACGTGGACCTGAAGACGTGGATGCGCATTGTTTGGGACAATCCTTGTCGTAGTGATCCTTGGCCTCAAGGCAATGACAGCAAGGAGGAGACTCTTCAGGGAGGGGGCGTCTGCTTTGGTAGTGCCCATATTCCCACATCTGTAGAACAAAATGGGCAGATTGGATGGGCGAGTCAAGGGACGAGGTGGTCTTTGCTCTTGCTGCATGGAGGTGGAGGCTGAGGTGTAGAAGCTCTGAGGGGCTGAGGGAGCATTAGCATGATAAAAGCTCTTAGATGGAAAAGTGCTCTGCATACCTTGCATAGGAGGTGTAGTCAGCAAAGGTGGCATGTAATTTGGATGGCCATTGGAGGAAACCATGTTGGATGCAGGCGCCAAGCCTTGTTGAAGAGTAGGAGCAAGGCGCTGTTGCAGTTGCCGCAATCCCTTTAGGTAGTAGCAATCCTTGTCTTCATGTCCAGATTTTCCACAGAGGTGGCAACAAGCTCGAAGGGGGCATTTCTGTGGAGGATTCCCTAAAGAGCGACATGAGCTACACCAAACCATAGCCTTAGACTCTTGTTGAGCCCTGAGCTCTTCTAGCTCCCGCTTGATCTGGTCCAAAGCCTCTTGATGTGGAGACTTCTCTTGTCGAAGAGAAAAGGATCTCTTCTCTTAAAGAGCTCGTTGTAACTTCAGTCCTAGTTCCCTGCGACAAGAAATCAAGGGATCACATGGACTTTCCATGAGTACTAAGGCAGTCTATACTTGAGGAGGGTGAGGGTCGTTGAATAGCTTCCTTGCCCTTTCTATCCTAGTAGCAGTAACAACAAACTCCTCTAGAGTTGCTTCAGGTTGAAGACTCTCGTAGTTTTTATTGAGAAGTCTTGCGGAGAGCCTTCTCCACACTTCTTGACCATAAATTCTCTTGCTTGCTTGGGAAGCTTGGCAACCAAAGACTTCATTCTTGTCATGAATTCTGCAAAAGCTTCATCTGGCTAGAGCAATAAGTTTGCCAACTCATCCAGAACCTTCTCTTGGAAGTCACTTGGTCTAAAAGCTTCACAGAAGTGTCGCCTCAGAGTTGCCCAAGTTTTAAAGTGGTTCTCAGCAAATTGACTGTACCATTTTATGCTAAGCCATCCAATGTTGACAAAAGGAGCACTAGGTAGATGTCTTCTTTGTTGAGGCCACGACCCCTGCAGAGGGATACAAATCTCCTAGCATAGTCGTCTGCATCCTCTGTGGAGAGTCCTTTGAAAGTCAGAAACTTAACAGTCACCTTAGCCAGAACGCTTGTCAGCTCATCCATGGCTGCCTGTTTAAGAGAATGTTGCTCAAGAGCCCGTTGTAACACAGTTGGTGGGAAGTGTACTATGGAAGGTGATCAGGGTGGTGAGGAGCTGGTTAAGGTAGTCGGGAGAGATGCTTGAGAGGGTAGGGGTAGCGGGGTTGGGGGACTTCTACTCAACACAAAAGTCTGGCGCCTTTTGTGGTACTTCAGAGGGCTTTGTAGTAGGCTTTGTTGATCTCTAGACTCCCTTGTATGTGTCTTGCAATAGCAACAAACCCACCCAAGCTCTTGGCGCGAAGATCCTTGAACTTGCTGGATAGCCTAGACCCATTGGAGCAGACTTGAGTAGACCAGGCTAGACTCGGCTAGACCACTCCAACTAAACAGGTGCGAGAGAGACTAGACCAGCTAGACCAAGTTGGACGAGCCAAAGATGGACTAGACCAAGTTGGACGAGGGCGAAGGTGGTCTAGACCAAGCTGGTCGAGGCCAATCTAGACCAGCAGACTAGTCCAGGCACGGGGCATAAACCTCGACCATGTACACTAAATGCTCAACGGAGTGAGACTTCAGTTGAGGTCCCACCGTGCGTGCCAAAAATGAGAGCACCTGTAGCAAGAAAAGTGTGTCGTGCTCCCTATTGCGGGTGTTCCTCAATGCAATATGCATGAAACCTCACATAACAGAAAGAAAACACAATAGAGCAATGGAACGAGCAACTCAAAGACACAACAACACTTAGAACTCAATGGAGCTCGACTAACGCATGGAACCAGTACAGACTCTCGTTGGCGGCACACTCAACTCCAAGCCCAGGACTCACAGGTACAATGGGGGTGTCAAGGCTCCAATGTGCAAGGAGAGTGCAAATGTACAGTGTTGAACACAAGACACACGACTCAAGACATTAGACCATAGCAAGTAGATGAAGCATATGACGATTAGAACCAACTACACATATACACGATCCTAAAGAGCCACCAATGGCTAGCAAAAATATCCCTGAGATTCTAGCTACTTCTATCTTCAAACTATGATGGTGGTGATCTCCCCATGGTGTCCACTAGACTACCACCTGTGCCACCCGTGTCTCTACCATGTGTCATTACCAAGGCCAGAGTCCGTCGGATGCGTCTATGACCTTGACACAGAAACCCTAACCCTAACACCCGTGACAACTACTATAGGCTTATTAGATTTTGCGAAGCGGTGCAAGAGATAACCGGTCCTCGGTCTCTGCAAAAAGTTTGGGCTAAGCTTAGTTGCTGCTAACCTACAAGAACATGTAGCAAGGCTAAATCGTCACTTGCATGGGACGGGCAATTACAATTACAGTTGGGTTCACACTGGATCAATCCGTTCGTCTGGCAGTCACAAACTCACTCTCCCAAAGGTGGTCCATGCCAATCCCTTTGTCAAAGCCAGAATCCTCTATGCCGTGATCCGTTTCTCTATGTACTGTATTTGCATATGTAATCATTCCATGGCATTAGGTTCATCTGAGTGACCTTCGGTTCTTGGACTAACTTGACTAGGTTTTGCAAATTCTGGCAGAGGGGGCTAAAGCCTAGAAGAAGAAGAAGAAACAGAAGGAATTCCAACTTATAAAGTTCGGCCGAGAGGCCTCAAATATTAAATGGGTTAGGGTTAAAAATCCTAACCCCTAATAACTTACAAACCTTTAGGGGCCTAAATTATTAAAAGTAGACCAACGCGCCTGCACACACACACATAGAGGATTGGCCAAGGGGTCTAAATTTTTAAAAGCGCACACACACACACACACAAGACTAAAAATTGCCTAGAGAACATGATACATGGCAGCTGTATGGATGGCCTGCGATTTTCGCAGGGCCTGCCACGTGGCAGCATGATTTTGGGCCTCCAGCTTTTAGAACACCCGCTTTTCATGTAGTGCTTTTGATTTTGGGCCAAGGGTCTTTTAAATATGTAAGTTGGGGTCTCTCTATGGCATTCTACCACGGGAGAAGCAGAGGAGAAGCAGAGGAGTTGTACCTTGTTGAAGCAATAATAAAGAAATACCAAAAAGGGGTGCCACGCTCTGGGGCCATTGCTCTCTGGGGGTAGAATTCCGCCACTATGTGTCTCATGCGTGGATTCTCTCTCCTCTTCTACAGTTATGCAAGTTGTTTTGAAGTACTAAAAGTGTTGTCAAGTGTGTAGATTGTAGTGTTCTCTCTGTTTCTGTCCGATCCCTCACCGGAAGTGATTACAGTAGCCACATAATACCCTAGATATCACCTCTTCTCAAAATCTGATCAATTTATAATAGCCAGATGATACCCTAAATGGCAGGTCAAAATGATGAACCCACTCAGATAGCAACGAGAGACTGTATTTTTCAAACAACTCCATTGAAAACCCATCAATTAAAAGAATGGCATGCTGCGACTGAATGCAGAAAGGATATAGCTCTGATTGATTTTAATGAAAGCACAAAAAAAAAAGCTACCTCATGGAGATACCAATTGTACTCACTTCTGCCCTCATGACCTCCTACATATCCATAAGATGCAGTCAAGGTTTCCCCCTCTTTTGCTTCACCATTCACAGAAAGAAAGGTCAAGCTTGGTGGTAACACTGGTATCACACAAATATACAAAAGAAAAAGCTTTCAGCAAAGTCACACCAACAGTCTACAATAACCTAGACATAATGCTCCCCTACATACTTTGAACCACATGTTCTGAAACTACTAACACAGCTTCGCCATATTCTCCATCTTGACATCCTGGTATATATTTTGCTGCCAAGTGATACCCAACAGCCCCAACTGGAATGCGGAAGTCCTGTCAATTAATCACAACGCTTGACTCACAACAATAGAGACAGTGCCTACAGTACCTCACTACATTCTTCAATGAGTAAAACCTTTGCAATTTTTGAGCTGCTGATAGCCTCCAGAGAAACATCCTCTAAAGAGCTGTCTGCAGATAATGTCTTGAACCATTGAACTCTGCTTGCATCCTCCGTGCCACCTACTATGCTAGCATTGATAGATACAATGTTACCCTCTCTGATGTCTCCAAGGATTTTAAGCTGTGTCACCTTTGGAGGTGCTGTTTATAAAAAGTTAACTTTTCAGATACATGTGACCGACTTTCAGACGAGTTCCTACACCACATGCTTTTGAATTTACATACCAACCAGAACCTTGCTTGTGATTGCAGAGACGGAGTCTCCTTGAATACCTGAAAATTAGGAATTTGAAAATAAGTAATTCCAAAAATCATGCTTTTTGCACGCATCAAACCTTGATGCAGCTACAACTGCAACGTGATATTGGGCACTACCTTCGATGTTTATTGGAGTATACGTGAACATCAAGCGCAAGCCAACATCATCTTTAGAGAGACAGTACTCAACTGTTCCTCTCGAAGCCAGCTTGAATTTCCTGAGAGAATTGGTAAACAAAAGTGGATTTTATGAAATTTTTCTCGATGCAGCATTGCAAGCTCAGACAAAAATTTGTACAAAAACCACAACAGCATATAGAACACGCTTGCTGTCAATTATATGCTAGAGAAAAAGTCAAAAACGGCCCTCTTGCACATTAAATAAAGGTTATCGATGCGAATATGAAGAGTTTCCTAAGTTAATAAGCTTGTTTTGCACGTCTTACCCACAATCAACTTACCCAGATTGGACATCTTCTCGTAACCACTCAAACACGCTCTTTCCTTCTCTCCCTCCAAAATATCTTCCTGCGGCTTTGATTGTTGCACCCTCAACCAAAGGACCAATCACGTGAACATCCCTGACGCGAGGTGCAGCTATTGCAAAGGAAAAACACCACAAAAATTGTGTGTGTGTGTGTAAAACTTCACAAAACTGTCTTCCTCAACCACAACCAGTTGAAGGTGACAATTCTCACAAAAAAGCAGGAATGCACCCCATGCATAAAAGATTCACCTGCTTGTATTAGTGCCGTAGTAGCGAATTGTGATTCTCCTTTCACACCCTCTTCGGTTACAGGAGTATACATAAGAAGAAGGTTTGCACCAACATCATCCACAGTGAGTTGATACTGATGATCTTCAGCCCCCATAATTGCCACAGGGCTACTGCCACCATGTCGTCTAAGCCAGCTTCAAATAAGACAGGACCAATATAATCAGATAATGGAACATAGCACTTGGACTTCAACAAACTAAACAATCTCAAACACAGGATTGGATGCTGAAAAGAGGCCGAGGTAGGTAGTACCTGACTATAGCTTTCCCTGGAGTTCCACCACACCACGCAACCTCGGCACAAGCTCGAATACTGCTTCCTTCAATGAGCTCACCATCCACCCTAAGAGACAAGACCTTAGGACAGCCAGTTCCTGCCAACTAATAAAGTTTAGTTTACAAATTGACCAATGATGATAATGCAAAATCACTCAGGAAAGAGAACTCTCAATGTTGTCAAACAAATTAGAAATTCCCTCATCATGCATGAACCAGATGAACCAGTTTATCCCATCTTTTATCAAGTCTCGAATAGCAGATAATGAGACTGAAGGGACAACGATGGAACATGGGACAAAGAAAGAGAGAAAAAAATTTAACAAAATTGACAAACAAATGAATGCCCTGTCTACTTGCTAGTTCAAGCAAGCATAACGACATATGCATCACTATTGCCTGTCCAACTGTCTAAGCATGGTTTTACGCAGCTTCAAGGACTAGAGCATGAAAGTATTGAACATGGAAAATATATTAAACATACTTCATTAATGAATGCTTCTTTGCTTCCTAATTTCACAAAGAGCAGCAACATATGGATAAACAACAGTGTAACAACCAAGCAATCAACATGCACTCCCACCATATAGCAGATCTTTGAGGCATCTTCAAGCATGGAACTGTTCTCATGATGAGCAAACTTTGATCGAATGCACCACTCTCAATGTGCAATTCACCCATTGATACAAAGGCTATACTTTCTAGGAAATATCACCTGCAGTAACAGGTCCTGATATTGCAAAAATAGAGGGAAATTCTGTCCCCTGTATGACTGGCTTACACTCCACCTTCAAACACCGGCCAATGTCTTGACGCTTAGGCCAATAAGTCTGCAAACTCACACAAACAAAAAGCTTATAGACCACAAGAGACAAGATGTTGATAAAAGCTTGAGTTTATCAAATAAAAGAGTGAACGAAATTTGATTTCGAATTTGTTTTACCTTTGTGATCGCACCTTCAATTGGCAAAAAGTTGGTTGCAGTTTTATCCCCCAAAAACCACTGGTAAGTCAAAATCACATTGAAATCTTCTAGTATTCCAGTCTCTTTCTCTAGTATGAAGCAACACGAACAACAATCCTCCTCCGAAGGTGAATCTATGACAGCTCTTTTCACACGTAATCCCGGGGGAAGTCTATCCCTCCACTGTGCCACCAGAAATTGTAGCGTAGATTCTGTGTAAGGTCAAAATATTTGTGAGAACTCTCAAGACTCTTGCTCCAGTCAGATTCTCAAACTACATGGAGTCAAGAACCTAATATTCCGAAATGAAGCATATGTTCTGTAAGCTGTTAGGACGAAGGATTCATGAGAACTTTTTAGATTCTTGCTCCAGTCAGATGCTGAACACTACATTGAGTCAAAAACCTAATTTCTCACGGTAACAAGTTCCTCCACCATGGCAAGCAAAGGATTACACACACATAAATTTCAACGAAGTTTATCTGGTGTGGAACGATGCAACCAAGATATCATTATACAAAATTTCTTTCAAAAGGATGAATTATAGTCAATATATTTCATGCAAGAGAGTACAGATTATTGTTAATCCAGAAACAGCTCAACTACAATAGGCCCGACTTTACTTCCATCCTCTAAGTGCCCATTCTTCTCCGTCAGCCCCTTTCCTCCTTGCACATCTCCTGCAACCTTACTCCCCGCCAACAGCCTTACATCATCTCCTCGCACTGGTCCTGTTATTTGTAAATGTAAGTTGTGAGCTCACCACTCCTCATAATCCTTTCTCCACATTCAATGTCTACTTTCTTGTTCATGCCATCACCTTCACTGGTCCCTATCAAGGTGCTCCCATGGCCTTTTGCAGATGACAATAGAACATGCCAGCTCTTAAGAGTAACTAATGGTCAAATACATGTATGATTTTGTATTGTAATTTTTTCAACGTACACATGTACGGTATGATCCATACATACGGATCCATGTACCGTACGTTCCGTTTAGAATGAATGGATCCTTATGTAGCGGACAAGAAGTCTTCCACATGAAGTCAAACTTTAAGACTTTATTCACAAGCAATTTTTGGATGATCCCAGCAAGATACTAGAGTTTCAACAAACCTCACAGAACCCCTTACTTTTTAACATTGGCCCCTTTTAACATAGATTTGACACTTCAATGGAACCTCAAATATACCAAGGTTCTTTCTTTTGGTATGCAATTTGGCTTCCTGGGAAGAATACCAACCCTACTTATCTTGTTTGAAAATCTATATAAAACATTGTTCGCAATATAAAAGAAAGTTTCCTTTGTGATGGCAAAACGTGCTAGATGATCCCTCCATTCAGGTCATTATCCATAAGGTCCTAATGCTCTCATACAAGACAACAATTAAGGGCACTAGGTCTGAGACGCAAAGGACGGACAATTAGCACACCATACCCATATTGATTGAGCAACCTGAGATTCTAGACCAGCCTCCTCCATTCCACTGTGGACCATGTCTCAAATGTTTGTATGTAGACACTAGAACACATTAAAAGCATACATTGCAAATCAACAGCATATCATTCCCAAGGTGTGATTGCCTCACATTGTTGAGAATGGACATTTACTCCTTAGGCCCAAGATCCTCACACACCCCTCTCCCAAGACGCTTACTTCGCGAATTTCAAGCTGGAAAGCCCGTTGCTAGCTCATAATCAGAGTAAGAGTTTTACAATAGCACGAGACTTTAGATCACCTTATGAACATATGAAAGTTGATTCTTGCTCTATGACTGGGACTTATATCTATGTGGCTGGGCAGACTGGCAATCAGTGGCAGTGCTTTGTAGATCCTCCTGGAATCCATAGTCAAATTAGGAAGCAGAGCTTGTGGATGTGGGAGCCTAGCCACCCTGCCAGCTTCTTTAGGACCCTAATGAATGGTTTGGCCCAATGTCCTCCTTTGAGTATAAACTAGGGACTGCATAGTTTTTATGCAACCCTACCAGGGCGGATTTCTATGCCGTTTTATAAAGAAATATAACCAATCTTTGTCCCATGCAGAGCGTGAATCCAACACAAAATACACAAAGAGAAATTAAGAAATGACTACAAACTTTTCAAAATAAAACAAAGATCGACAATTGAGTGACTAGGAAATGGCAAATAGAGCTAGAGGATCTCATAGATATTTTAAACATAGTTACCAGGGATGGGAAATCGGAACACGGAACGGGGAATGGCAATGGGCGTGAAATGACATTCCTTGTTACGGATACTCGCGTCTAATACACGAAACGGGGATTCGGAACGGGAAGTTGGAAGGGGAACGAGGAACAAGACCTGAAAAGGGCAACTATGAATTTTAAAACAATTCCCTCACAATAGACAAGTGGATAAGGATAAAGACAAGGCAAAAAAGGTTCCTTCCACTGCTTCTACGGTCGTTTCTACTTCTTCTCAAAAAGATAAAGGGAAAGAGAAGCAAGAATGGCAAATTCCAAAGAAGGTAGTGATGCCTCATCGATAGTCTACCTTGTCAAAAAACTGGACAGCTTCTCATCATGCTAGTACTTTGAATTCTCCTTTCATTTTCAATTTAGTTCCAAAGCTCTGGTTGGATGTTGTTAAAGATGGCCCTGCTGGCATGGATTCGGGCTCCAAATTGCAAGTTATTCCAATTCGTGAGAGTCACTGTTCATGAGGGTCATTGACTCTTGGAGGTGAAATACACGGCCTACTATGAATTGTGCCGTTTTACCGATGCCCAGTGCATTTGTCAGATACAAATGTAGGTCACAATGAGAGAGAGAGGCAGCCCCAAGTTGATTTTTGAGCCAATGTTTGGCTGAGGTGGCAGTGGAAAGTCTCCTGCAGCTTCTGATGTTGCCATGTGTCCACTATGCCTCTTTGAGTTAATTTTCCTAGTATCCACCGAGTAATAAGTGTAGCAAGGGAGCCTAAATGACTTTGAATTGAGCCTAGACACCCTTTTATTGCTCGCATTTAGTGCCGGTCGGCCCGACCAACTCGTGGCGACAGGCCTTCTCGTCTGCAGGTGAAACTCTTGGCCTGCGGGTGAAACTCTTGACCATCGGCAGTTTCACACTGGCCATACAATGTCTAGCCATTTGTGAGTTCAAAAAGAGGGTCCCAAAAATTACGTAAAAATCATCGCAAAGAAACCAACAACTAAGGTTAGCAGTTGCCACGTCCTTGTGACATTTATTAGCAGTTGCCATGTCCTCGTGACACTCACTATTTATGTCCACTATGAGTTGCAAAGAGGGTGTTAGAGTTTTGGCATCCCAAGTGAGCTGCCAATGTGATGCCATTATATATTTTGGCTTTTAGGTATTTATTTTACTTATTTGTCAAAGTCTAGGTAAAATATATGTGGCCCCTTGCCCCCATTGTACATGTATCAATTCATTGCCAAGGTTGGTTGGTTCAACAGAGTCTCTCTGAGTTTTTCCATCTCAAGTGTACTGCCCAAAGTGATCCCATTTTTTATTTTGGCTTTCAGGTATTTATTTTACTTATTTGTCAAATCAATTTACTAAGGTGGTATATATGTGACCCCTTGCCCCCATTGTACATGTATCAATTCATTGCCAAGGTTGGTTGGTTCAAATAAGTCTCTCTCTCTCTCTCTCTCTCTCTCTCTCTCTCTCTCTCTCTCTCTCTCTCTCAGGCGAGGCATGGCGACTCTTCCATGAGCACTCCCCTCCCCCAGTGATTACTTCTCCTGATGTGTGGGGCCAGTATGCGACATCGTTATATACGGTTCCTGGGCAGGATCCCCTTCCAGATCCTACAGAGCCATGTCCACCTACGAGCACCTTCTTTACCACTGAGATGGTAAAGAGAGCCATTGACAGGATGAGGACCAGGAGGGCTTACGATCATGATGGTCTAGTAGCGGAGCACTTTATACATGCTAGGGATATGCTGATGGAGGTTCTTGCAGTGTTGTTCAATCGTGCCATGTGTGAGGGATTACCTGAGACTTGGAGGTTGTCTACTATTGTGCCTATATTCAAGGCAGGTGATCCTACAGAGCCTGGAAATTACCGCACTATTATGGTTGGACACACACTGGCACGATTGTATGCATCCATTATTGAGCAGCAGTTGAGTAACTGGGCAGAGGGTGAGGGTGTACGGGCAAAGGGACAGGCAGGTTTCAGGAGGGGTTTCTCCACTCTTGACCATATTCTGACACTCAGAACTATCATTGAGGAGGGCAGGTCACATGGGAGACGGATTTATTGTAGCTTTGTGGATTTCCGCAAAGCATTTGACATGGTACCGACAGCTCGACTGATGCGCAGACTGCAGGAGATGGGGGTGCCCACAGTGTTGATTTGGGGGATTATGGCTTTATACAGATCAGTGATGGGACATGTACGCACCCCAGAGGGGATATCTGACTTAGTTCACTCCACTATCGGGGTGAAACAGGGTTGCCCATTGTCTCCTACTCTATTTGGTGTGTATGTTGATGAGGTGTCTGATTACATTGAAAGAGAGAGTGATAGAGGTGCCCAGCTGGCAGGGACGTGGATCCCATTGTTGTTATATGCTGATGATATTGTCTTGATCTCTGACTCACCAGAGGGTATGCAGCGACAGTTGGATGCATTACACAGTTTTGCAGAGGATAGTGGATTGTCTGTAAACCTTGGTAAAACCAAGGTCATGGTGTTTAACACCACACCGCAGTGGATCAGGAGATCGGCACCGACCTTCACGTATGGTCAAGAGATTGTGGAGTATACAGATGCATACACTTACCTTGGGATAGTCTTCACTGGGCCGAGGTTTTCTTTGGGGAGAGCAGCAAAGACTAGACTGACCAGAGCTTATGCAGCCTTGGGAGGCTTGGAGAGGATGTGTTCGCAGGTTCAGTTCCAGGAACCTCGGACAAAGTTATGGCTCTTTGATACTTTAGTAGCCTCAGCTATGATGTATGGGGTACAGGTATGGGGACCTTCTGTAGGCCAGGATGGTTGGAGACGTATGGAGAGGCCCTTGGTATCTATGATCTCCCGATTGATTAGAGCCAAGGCCTCCGTACCTCACGCGATCATTCGAGCAGAGCTAGCTGCCCCCCCCATGGAGATTGAGGCGCTTACCAGATCAGTGTCCTTTGTGCACAGCCTATGGGATACTACTAGAGACAGATATGCTAGATTGGCCCTTGAGTCTTCCAGACAGTTAGCTCTACAGGGGGACACTTCATGCTGGTATGCACAGATGACTTCATGGTTTCAGACGCATGGCTTCACCATGGACAGGTTGCCCCCTTTCCAGTATTCTCTTCAGGCACCCTCGCTGTCTCTTACACGGGTGGAGATCACTAGACTCATTCGTCAGGACCTGATCCAGCTCGACACCAGGAGGACATGGATAGAGCCGCCTCAGGAGTTGAGCACGAAGATGGCTTTCTATAGAGAGCATCTTCTCCACCTCACAGGAGATGGGTTTGTGATTCGACCCAGCTACATGGACACACATATGTCTCATGGTTTGCGTTGTGCCATTGGTCAGATACGCACATCCTCACATCAGCTCGAGATTGAGACTGGTAGATTCAGAGGGATACCAGCAGACAGCAGGATATGCCGATTATGCCAGAGAGAGAGCCAGAGACAGAGTTGCACTACATATGTCATTGCACAGTGTTCTATGAGATACGGGGGCGTTTCCACTGCTTATTCAGAGAGGGTTTTGGTCCTCTATCTAGGGTCATGAGTTATGAGGATCAGAGATGTCTTGGACTATATCTACTTGAGTTACACAGGTATAGAGACACTTTACTGGGGAGAGCTAGAGAGAGGCAGTCCCAGAGACACATTACAGATTTCTTTTCACTAGATATGGGACAGCCAAAGGAGCAGCCACCACTGCAGAGCTCGTCCCACACTCATTCGACCACTACTGGCACTCTCATCGACCGAGCATTGGAGCTACAGAGATACAGACGACCGCGACTGAGGAGAGGAGCTACACAGCATCGACGGAGACTACAACAGAAGATTCGAGCCATACTCTCTCGACATCCAGAGTGCAGATGAGGATGGATCCTCACCATTTCTTCCATCTTTGTTTCACACACTGTTACATCCAGTTTACCGGGTACCTATTGTATCAGCTGCTACACCCACGTAGTTTTAGATTGTAGTAGTAGTAGTAGTATTTTGTTCCACTTCTAGTTCTTTTGTACCCAGACATGGTATTAGATTCACTATTTTGTAACTGATTGGTCTCATAGGTCATTTTGGCCTTTTGAAGACGTTAATATAACATTTCATTTCTCTCTCTCTCTCTCTCTCTCTCTCTCTCTCTCTCTCTCTCTCTCTCTCTCTCTCTCTCGTGTATTCTCCCCATTGCTCTATGCTTCCGCGTCATCGATTTTGACACATATAGCAAGGCTTCTTCGAGCTCGTTTCCCACCTATGTCTTTTGGCAAACATTTTTGGCTGTTTGGCATTCTTGCTCCTACTCTCAGACAATATAGACCTTTCTTTGATTGGCTCCAGTACTAGGATATGTGAACAATTTGGAAGTCAAGAAATTGGTCTGTTTTTGGCTTTGCAACCGAGGTTCAATGAAAGGAGTACTCCAAGTACTAGCATGATTAGCAGTTGTCCAGCTTCTTAACAAGGTAGATTGTCGACGTCGAACGAGGCATCACAAATTACAGGCTTCTTTGGAATTTGTCATTCGTGCTTCTCTTTCCCTCTTATCTTTTTAGGAAGTGGAAACAGCCACGAAAGTAGTGGAAGGAACCAGGTTTGTCTTGTCTTTGTCCTTATCCACCTGTTTATTGCAACGGAATGGTTTTATAATCTCCTTCACCTGAGTGGAGTCACTCTTTGCCGCGGTTGAGCACACAGCAACAAGCGAAGGAAGATGCAAAACTATGGGGGAATCAAAAGCCATATGCCCAAACTTATGACATGCAAAGCAGGCACCTGCAAAAACTCCCCACTTCAATTTAGAATAGTGGGGCCCCATCCCCCTAACATTTTCCACCTCAATGGCCAACGCAGGTGGACCGTCCTTATCAATGTCCCATAGAATACATAACCTATTCCGGGGGGGGGGGCCTAAAACCAAGAAGAAAAAGAAGAAACAAAGACATACCCACTTATGAAGTCTTGCAGAGGGGGCCTAAAATAGTACAAGGGCACACACAAAAAAAAAAAAGATTGCGTAGAGCATGATGATGTGGAAAGTTGTACGGATGTTTATTTGCACTGACTTGACACGTGGTACTGCTATACATAATTCTACAGATTGCGCTGGCAGCTTTTGACAGATTCTAGCGCTAGCTTTTGGAGCAGTTGCTTTTGAGTTGAGGTGCTTTTAGACCTTATGCTTCTGGGGCTTTGCTTTTGGCATCCCTTGTACTCTTAATAAGTGCCCACATGCCACTCTTCTGAGGGCATCTGGATGTAGAGTCTCGGAGAGAATCGGACCGTTGGGAGTTGTACCTTTGCAAATCAATAATAAAGAAATACCAAAAAAATCGCCACTCTTTGGGGCCAACGCGTCTGGGCTCGAAACTCCGTCGTGCCGTGTCATCTTCTCTCTCTTCTGTTTTCAATTTGTTTTGAAGTACTAAAAATGTTGCCAAGTATTTAGATTGCAATTATTTGTGTGTTTCCGTCCAATCCCTCGCCGGAATTAAATACATTGTGTGTGTGTGTGTGTGTGTGTGAATATCTCCTGCGCGCATGAAATTTATGCTCTGTCACGAGAATCTCCTACGCGCTGCTGCGCTCACTACGCTTGCGCGAGAGGGTGTGTATGTGTGTGTGTGTGCGTGTGGGTAAGAGGTAATCTCCTCTGCGTTTCGTGCTGCTGATAGGGTCTATGCGCGCGTGAGGGAGGACTGTTCGCTGCCAGCGTCAGTGGTTTACAGCAACGTGTCAGAGTCGAAGCTCGCCACTTCCCAATTGCTCTGCACAACTGTCCCAGACCTCCACGTGATCCGCCCTTGCTGCCCTCAGCCTGCTCGCTCACTCTAAGCTTTGTGCGACCTCCTACAGCAATTGCGCCAGAAAATCTGCAGCCAGTGACAGTACACAGTTTTCTAGAGAGTAACAGTATATAGCTTCCCAGTATTCAGTCTAAATCCTAAACTGTCCGCCACAGTATACAGTTTTCCAAGCATTTATTTTGCGAGATGTGTGTCCACTGTGGGATATGTATATATTTCTGAGGGCACTGTAAATAGATACAACAAATCAAAATACAAAAAAAACTCTTTTGTTTTGGTTTTCGCTCGTGGTTTGCTTGTTGTATGTCATAAATCCACTGTGTTTTCAAGCGTCGTAAAGCCATGGACAATGTCTCAGAGAGTGCTTCTGAAATCCAAAGCTATCTGTATGAAGACTTTGAAGAGGCCCGGAAAGCATGGAATGGTCAGGCACCTGCCCTTGAGGCACGAATTCCAGTACAGGACCTTATGGATCCGGTCGTGCAATATGCCATGAATGCGGTCATCTTGTTTTTCCCGGGTAAAATGCCCATTGCGCAGGATGTTGGACAATGAGTTGATTTCCTTCTCAAACGCTAGGCTGTCCGAGGCATTTATTTTGGTGCTCGGGGTTTCTATGAGGTTTTAGTAGCAGACACTGAAGCTAGAAACCTGTTGCTAGAGATGTCTCCGCTCTTTTTTGGCACGCAGATGACTCGTGTTCTACCGTGGGCACTTACGAAGGACTATCAAAGCCTTATTCGTCACAAATGTCCTGTGTGGGTGGAAATTGTGATTTCCCTCGCACGTGGAGGTATTTTCTTCCGTTGCCAGCTGCTCAGCTTGGAAAGGTAATTTGTCCTCTGAAATTGGATGCGAATACCAATAGGTTTTGCATTCTTTGGGATACGGACAAGCATACCCCGGATGGAATTATGGTGGATTCAGGGGATCCATGGGTTGGCAAGCATCCTTTTAAGCTCAAATACAGCAAATTTGCAAACTCCTGTTTTCGATGTGGTAGATTTGGTCACATGCAATCTAAATGTCCTGAACCAGTTCTACAGCCCCCTCTTTCGGCTGTTCCTGCTTCTGCTTCTGCCCCTGCCCCTATAGGCAAATCTGTTGGTGAAGCTAAATTGAATGGAGTTTCTACTAAGAAGGTGATTCCCAATGTAGACAAAGGGAAAAACAAAAATCCGCAATCTGCTGATGTTGGGAATGTAAATGCACGGAAAGGCAAAAATGTTGCGTCAGGTGATGTTAGCTCATAGGCGGTGCCTAAAAAGACAGTGAAAATTCGTACTCCAACTTCCACCCGTAATTATGTTCCTCTGGTTAACGCCAACAAGAATGTATTGTCTAAGCAGCTTCCCTGCAATGATAATCGCACGTTGATTGATGCTTGGGAAAAAGCGATGCATTCTTATAAGGATGTGCTTTTGGGTGAGGCTTCCACCTCTCAGGAAGATCCTATGGACAAGTCTCCTGCTTTCACTCAGCGGACGGGTTCTGGCATGGATGTGGTGGATGGGGATGTCCATATGGGCATCTCGACTTGATCCATGTGTTTCTTGCCGTTGTACATATGATTTCTAATGCACACTCGCATTAAATGCATTACATACAATGTGTGTGGGTTATGCATACTCGCATTAAATGCATTACATACAATGTGTGTGGGTTATGTAACCTTGGAAAATGGCGATTGACCTGGCACTATGTACATACACGTAGGACAGACATAGTTGTTTTGTAAGAGCACAACCAGCATGACTTTGCTGGTCACTATTCAGGTTTACTGATGCTGGTTTGGCACGAGCTTCAGCCAGCTCTCTTGTACAATGATCTGCAGGGCCTTGGATGGTGGTTGAATGCCTGTTGAACGGTCAGGTTTATGAGTTTGGATGTGTTTATGCGCATACAGCATCTAAGCAACGGGCTGCTCTATGGCGAGACATCTCCTCTCGTTTATGGACTTCAAATGCATTCCTTTGCGGTGATTTTAATAATACCCCTGGAATGGATGATAGTACCACAGCTAATTCACACATGTTGTCTGCGGAAAGACTACAATGGGATAATCTATTTGCTACTACTCCGATGATTGATTTATGGCGACATTTGCACCCAAATGTGTTAGGTGCTGCGGAATGAATGTTTGCGCTTTGCTCAAGATGAGTGCTCCGAACTGTGCTCAAGGTTCCTTTTCGTTCTTATGGAAGGGAGAGCCTTCCGTTCTTAATGAGAGAATGCTATGATCACAAACAAAGTGAATGGACACTGTGCGTGCAAGTGTATGAGACTGAGAGATAGAGAGAGAAGAGAGATACGACACCACAAACGTTGTAAAACCCTCCTCCGAAGGCCCCACTCTCGTCGGCGAGAGTGGTCTACTTATGATTGCACAAAGTGGTATAATGCGGATGCAATGGACTGATGCAACTTGGGACTATGCCGGTAATGACGATGGTGATGACGACGACGACTGTAGGGATGAAATCTGTAGTCTTCTAATTGCTGAATTTCGGGGCTTTTTCGGTGGCTGAAAATGACTGTTTTGGCTGCGTTTTTATGGCTGAAAATGGGGGTTCTTCTGCAACCAATTAGGGCTGAATTGTCTGCTGTCCACGAAGGCTGAAAACGCTGCTGTTCTGATGCGGAATGGGCTGAAAACCAAAAACGCTGATTTGACTTCCTAGCATTAGTGGAAACGCTATGCAGTTCTGATGTGCTGGCGAAGACGGGGAGGCTGAAAACACCAGGGATCTGGTGCTGACGATGCTATGCAAAAACGCTATACAAGCTGGTGATGATGGCGATGATGCAACTGAAAAACGCTGGGGCTGATGTGTCTATGGTGAGGATGGAGGAACCAAAACACCAAGGTTACTGCTAGGGTTCTGCTGAGAAGCTGCCTGTTGAGCATGTTCTCCTGCTCCCTCTTCTACCAAATAGTGCTAGCTCTAGTTTGCTTATATACAAACTTAGCAAAATTGCCCTACCTACTTTTGTTGGGAAGTCACTTAAAATAATAAGTGAAAATACCAAAAATAGGGAAAATAGGCTAAATGCACTGGAAAATTTCCCTGATTGAATCTGACGGATTCTGATGGGAATACTGATGATCATGCTGTGTGCAACCAGAGGATGTACATCTATACTAAGTGATTGGGCATGCACGGTCTACGAATAGACTCACAAAAGTGCCAAATCACTTCTAATCTAGCCTGATTGGACTGACTGAACCCTGCTCATGCTGTAGCTTGTCCACGGACACATAGGGTTGGATGTGTCACGTGACAAAATGCCTCTGGATTTACTTTTCAGCATGTTGCTCACTCTTCTTATCGAGCGCGATTGGATCGATGATATTTGATTAATCTGCAACAATATGAGGATTTTGTATGTGAGGTTAGTATTATTTACACCTTGCAGTTATCTGATCATTACCCTGTTTTGTTGAACATGAGTTTTGGGCAGTCTCTTTGTGATCGACCTCTTTCTAGAAAACGTCTACTACATATTCACAATGCTTATCTCACTCATGCGGCTCCTGGTTAGGATGGGTCCGTCTGTGGAATTTTTCTTGTCTTTCTGGGATTATTTGAAGTTGCCTCTGTTGTTCATGATGAATACAGCTTGGGAACAACAGGAATTGCCCTCCTCTTGGAAAAGAAGGTTTGCTCAAGCTGATACCTAAGCATGCATTCTGTGAAGAATTCTCACATTGGCGGCCTATTACACTCATGCCTGTTGTATATAAATTAATGGCAAAAATGCTTGCTAATTGACTCAAGTGCTTTCTGCATGAAGGCTTGCATCAATCTCAATACGGCTTCATTCCACGACATCAAATTACTGATAACCTCACGAATGTCATCATTCGTATGGAGAATGCAAAATATACTCGACAGGATGTCTTGGTCATGCAGGTCGACATTGAAAAGGCATTCGATACTGTTCTTTGGGATTACATTGCGGATACCATGCAACATTTGGGCTTGGGGCCTAGGCTATCCCGTGTCGTGCTTTTCTTGTATGCACATAGTACTTCTGCAGGCTTGCTGGATAGTTCTCTCACAGAATCTTGGCCTTTAGGACGGTCGTTAAGGCAGGGCTGCCCTCTAAGTGCTTTGCTTTATGGGATCGCTACTCGTCCCTTGTTTATGTATTTGGATTCCTTGACTTCCACTGGTAGGCTACATGGCCTGACTTAACCTTCTGGTCAAAAGTTTGCTGGTCAGGCTTATGCGGATGACTCTTTGTTCATGCCTCGTAATAACTATGATGATGTACAACAGATTATGCATACTCTTCACTTGTTTGGATTGGCAGCAGGTCTCAAAGTTAACTTTTGCAAATCCAAGCTATTGCCTCTGAAAGAGTGTGACTGGCATAAGATATTGTGGCCTGGGCAGATTGTTCCTCCACATGTTCTAGTTCGCCATTTGGGTTATCCGCTGGGTTGGAATATATCGGCTATGAAGAAACTCGATTGGGTGCTCCAACGTCTGCATTACAAGTTGAATTATTGGAAATTGTCCACGTGGCCACTTCATGTGCGTCTCAGGATTGTCCAATGCATCCTTGTGGCTTATGTGCAGTTTTACTTGCCTTTGTTATCCTCGCCTCGGTTGCGTTTGCAATCCCTCAAGTCCAATATTTTAGAGCATTTTTGGCGGACCTCGTCTAGCAAGAGGGGCCTTCGGCTTCTATCTATGGACAAGCTGTGTTCTCCCAAGCGGCTTGGAGGGTTAAATATTTTGGACTTGCAACGTCATCTTTTGGCTCGGAAAGCTATGTTGTTGCCAGTTTTGGTGGACCAACAACCCTAGGCTCTCATGGTCACACATTTGTGTACCCACATTGTCACCCCTTCTCTTGGTCATCGGAAACCGACTTATTGGGATGTTGTTTTTGGGAAGCTTGAAGAACACATTCGTGGATATCCCTTTACTTCTTCTCTAATTGTTGATTGGAAGGTTGTCACTTCACATTTGGCTTGGGATGGTCTACAATCCTCTAGGGGTAACTCTCTTCGCTTGAAGAGTTTGCATTGGAGCAGGGTTTTCACTTCGACTTTGGTTCAACGGTCTCCTCGCTAAGCGTATTTTCTTTCCCAAAAAGGAATCTGTCAGGTGCATCAGGTGGTTGATGACTCGGGTTATGTTCTTTCTTTCGCTGATGCCGTCTCCCGCTTTCGGTTGGGCCTTCACTATTCTCCTCTCTGGCCGGAGATTCAAAGGATGCTTGCTGCTCACTCACCCATTCCTCCTTTGGATGTGGACTCTCGCGTGTCTGATTGGAATCTGGCTACTACTCGATTGGACTGCATCTCAGCTGCCAGTGTCTATGCCATGGTTCAGTCTGATGTATGGATTGTGCATCAAGGTAATCAACTGTGGTCGCTTTCCGAGTCATCCTTGTGGTGGCAACACACATTGTCTCGCATTTGGCAAAGCTATCTGCCTTTGAAGGAACGTGTTTTCTTGTGGCGGTGTTTGGTGGGCACTCTACCTGTTGGCAGTGTGTCGCATGCTCGGCATATTGCGCCTTCCCGCTGCCCCAGATGCCTTGAAGCTGAGGAGACTGTGCCACACTTACTGTGGTGTTGTCGTCAGTGGTCACTCCAGAGCCTTCATTCGGCAAGTGTCGACTGCTCTTCGGCTGCGTTTTCCTTCCGGCTCTTTTCACAGACGATTTTGGCTTTTTGGGGTGATCGAACGCGCCTCGGGATTTGGGAGTGTGGTAAATCCTTCGGCCACTCGTCTGTCGCGCAACTCTGTTCTGCACAACATCTACCCTGTGCAGGCCCTTCACAACGCGCAGGTGGTTGAAGTTTTATTTAGCCTGCACGCAGTCCTCCTGTCGTTTTATGTGTGTGTGTGTGTGTGTGTGTGTGTGTGTGTGTGTGTGTGTGTGTGTGTGTGTGTGTGTGTGTGTGTGTGTGAGAGAGAGAGAGAGAGAGAGAGAGAGAGGTGTGTTTTTGTACAGCCAGCCTCGTGTGTGTCTGTCTATGTCAATAGCAGTCAAATATCTAAAACCCCAAAAAAAAGAGTACGTGTGTGTGTGTGACGTTCACATGGATTCTATTGATCAGTGTATATACAAGCGTCGGAAAGCCATGGAATCTTCGCATATGGATGCTTTAAGCCTTATCAAAGAATGTTTGCATGAGGACTTCGACGATGCACGTCAAGCCTAGGAAGGATCCGCTCCCGTCATGGAAGTGCGCATCCCTATACAGGAGGTTATGGATCCTGTTGCTCAATATGCTCTTAACGCGGTGATTCTTTTTTTCCCAGGTTGAATGCCTACGGCTCAGGATGTAGGCCAATGGGTTGATTTCCTACTCAAATGGCAAGCAATCCGAGGGGTTTACTTTGGCGCGCAAGGGTTCTATGAGGTCTTGCTTGCTGACATGGATGCTCGGGATGCTCTGCTTAGAATGTCTCCTCTTTTTTCAATACCCAGATGACTCATGTACTACCTTGGGCTCTCACCAAGGACTATCAGAGTCTCCTTCGTCACAAGTGTCCCGTCTGGGTTGAGGTGGTGAGGTTCAAACCAAAGGTGCTTCAACCTCCTCCCCGACAGCTGGGGCGAATAAAGGCAAAGGGAAACGATTACAATTATCTACACTTTCTGCTTCTCCAAATACTAAAGACAAGGGAAAAGAACAGGTTTCGACCTCTCAAACTTGGTTGGTGCCCAAGAAACCCGCTAAAGTTGCTACGGCCCGTATTCCGGCATCTTCTCGTAAATATGTGTCCCCTTTGAAGAATGTTGTTCAAAAAAAGTCCCTTGTAATGAAAACACTTCTTTGGCTGAAGCTTGGGACAAGGTGGTTCGCTCTGACAAGGAAGTTGTTACAAGAGAAGCCTCTTCATCGCAAGGTGCCTTTATTTTTAATCATCTGGATCCAGGTCTTGACCCACCTCCTCAGGTACCTACAGGTGGGAGGATGTGTCGATGGGCACTGGTACTTGAGTTTTCTCCCCTTTTTCCCATTTCCTCGCCCACTGTATATACCATATAGAATGGATAGTTCTTTGAATTGCATCTCCTATAATGTGTGTGGGTTATGCAATCACGACAAGTGGCGGCTTACCTGGCACTATGTACATACATGTAAAGCGGACATTGTGGTTCTTCAAGAGCATAACCAGCATCAATTTGCAAGACAGACTTCTTACTTTGCAGGCTACTGGAAAGCTTATGCAGTATCAATTGGCTATTTTGGAGTGCTTATACTTGTTCGACATAAACTCTTCCCGACCTTGGTTTTCAACCCGGCTTGGTCATCCAATGTATTGTTAATGGGGAAGTTTTCGAATTTGGAGGATTATATGCATACACAGCTTCTGCAGATAGGGCACGGTTGTGGAGTACTATCTCCTCTTATTGTTGGCGTTCCAATGCCTTTCTCTGTGGGGATTTTAATAATGCACCAAACCTTGCGGATAATACTACAGGCCATTTTCATATGGAACGGCAATCATGGGACCAATTTATGTTGACATGTAATGGGCTTGATTTGTGGTCCTTTTTGCATGCGATTGATCCAGGATTCACTTTTCAACATAATGCTCAATCTATGTATCGCGCTTGGCTAGATCGCTGGTGTCTTTTTCACATGCAACAGTATGATGACTTTGTATGCGAATGAGGATTGATTATGCTATCTGTCTCTCGCATCATTTTCCCGTATGCTTGAAACTTAGTTTTGGCTCTTTTGATGTCAATGACCGCCTACCCAAGAAGAGACTTTTGCATATCAATAATGCTTACCTCAAGCGTGAACCTTTTCGCACTATAATTGTGGATGTCAATTCACCTTTGATCTCCCAGATGTATGTTGATATGGACATAGCCTGGTTCCGCTTTGTTATGCGTGTTCAATGTGTTATCCAGGATTATGGCAGGGATTATTTGTCACGATTAAGGGAACATGTTATTCAGGCAAAGGATGCTTATAGCATATTAATGCACTTGGCTAAACATTCTTCTCTTACTGCCACTCAAATGACTGAGTTGCTTTCTGCTCGCGTTATGCTACGGCACAATGATGAGAGGAAATTGGCCAAATGGCAGACTCGAGCTCTTCAACAAGCTTTTGCAGATAATAGATGTGCTTCTAAATAATTCTTCCAGCATTTGCATCACTCCAGGCAATCTCAAGCTATACGGAGAGTTAAATTACCGTCAGGGGAGTGGCCCTCTACTTTTCGACAGCTGGCACTAGCTATTGCTCCCATTCTTTCGATGCGGCAGGCTCAAGACTTGAAAGTTGTTTTCACTGAGTCGGAATTATATGCTGGCTTGCTTGATTTGGTCGATGGAGAGCTCTTGGTTGGGATGGTCTCTCTGTGGAATTTTTCTAGTCTTTCTAGGATTATTTGAAGTTGCCTTTGTTGTTCATGATGAATACAGCTTGGGAACAGCAGGAATTGCCCTCCTCTTGGAAAGAAGAGTTGCTCAAGCTGATACCTAAGCATGCATTGTGTGAAGAATTCTCTCATTGGCGGCCTATCACACTCATGCCTGTGGTATATAAATTAATGGCAAAAATGCTTGCTAACGGACTCAAGTGTTTTCTGCATCAAGGCTTGCATCAATCTCAATATGGCTTCATTCCACGACGTCAAATTACTGATAACCTCGCGAATGTCATCATTGGAATGGAATATGCAAAATATACTCGACAGGATGTCTTGGTCATGCAGGTCGACATTGAAAAGGCATTTGATATTGGTCTTTGGGATTATATTGCGGATACCATGCAACACTTGGGCTTTGGGCCTAGGCTATCCCGTGTCGTGCTTTTCTTCTATGCACACAGCACTTCTGCACGCTTGCTGGATGGATCTCTCACAGAATCTTGGCCTTTGGGACGGTCGGTAAGGCAGGACTGCCCTCTGAGTGCTTTGCTTTATGCAATTGCTACTCATCCCTTGTTTATGTATTTGGATTCCTTGACTTCCACTGGTAGGCTACATGGCCTGGCTTTACCTTCTGGACGACAGTTTGTCGGTCAGGCTTATGCGGATGGCTCTTTGTTCATGCCTCGCAATCACTATGACGATGTACAACAGATTATGCATACTCTTCACTTGTTTGGATTGGCAGCAGGTCTCAAAGTTAACTTTTGCAAATCCAAGTTACTGCCTCTGAAAGAATGTGACTAGCATAAGATATTGTGACCTAAGGAGATTGTTCCTCCACATGTTCTGGTTCGCCATTTGGGTTATCCGCTGATTGGAATGTATCGGCTATACAGAAACTGGACTGGGTGCTCCAACGTCTGCATTCCAAGTCGAATTATTGGAAACTGTCCACGTGGCCACTTCATGTGCGTCTCAGGATTGTCCAATGCATCCTTGTGGCGTATGTGCAATTTTACTTGCCTTTGTTATCCTCGCCTCGGTTGCGTTTGCAGTCCCTCATGTCCAATATTTTAGAGCATTTTTTGACGGACCTCCTCTAGCAAGAAGGGTCTTCGGCTTCTAGCTATGGACAAGCTGTGTTCTCCCAAGCGGTTTGGAGGGTTAAATATTTTGGACTTGCGACGTCATCTTCTGGCTCGGAAAGCTATGTTGTTGCCAGTTTTAGTGGAGCAGCAGCAACCCTGGGCTCTCATGGTCACACATTTGTGTACGCACATTGTCACCCCATCTTTTGGTCATTGGAAACCGACTTATTGGGACATTGTTTTTGGGAAGCTTGAAGGACACATTCCTGGATGTCCCTTTACTTCTTCTCTAATTGTTGGCTGGAAGCTCATCACTTCGCATTTGGCTTGGAATGGTCGACAATCCTCTATGGGTAACTCTCTTCGCTTAGAGAGTCTGCATTGGAGCAAGGCTTTCGCTTCGACTTTGGTTCAACGGTCTCCTCGCTAAGCGTATTTTCTTTCCCAAAAAGGAATCTATCGGGTGGATCAGGTGGTTGATGACTCGGGTTATGTTCTTTCTTTCACTGATGCACTGTCCCGCTTTCCGTTGAGTTTTTACTATTCTTCTCTCTTGAGGGAGATTCAAAGGATGCTTGTTGCTCATTCACCCATTCCTCCTTTGGATGTGGACTCTCGCTTCTCTGCTAGAATTTGTCTACTACTAGATTGGACTACATCTCAGCTAGCAGTGTCTATGCCATCCTTCAGTCTGATGTATGGATTGTGCATCAGGGTAATCACTTGTGGTCGCTTTCCGAGTTTCACGAGGACGTGGCAACTCCTAACCTTAGTTGTTGGTTTCTTTCCAATGATTTTTCTTTAATTTTTGAGACCCTCTTTTTGAAGTTGCAAATGGTCGGACATTGTATGGCCAATGTGAACGGTAGTTTCACCCGCAGAGGGGAAGTTGGTCGGCACTGGAACTCATAAAGTAAAAGGATGTCTAGGCTCAGTTCAAGAGCATGTAGGTCCCCCCGTCGCACTTAGCAAGTTGGTGGATACTAGGACGTGAACTCAATAAAGGCATAAAGTCAAGGTGGGATCACCAACAGAAAGTATCCTACAGTTGGGCCACATTGCACTTATGGATGCGGTCCCGATGAGGATAGATGGTCAGATGACCAGTGGGAGCCCAACGGAAGCATCTCCTAAAATTTAGGGAATTTCTATTTTGGGCCACGAAATGTGTTCGCGTCATTACCTTCGGTATGACAAGAGTAACATTTTATTACATTGCTGCAAAGTCAACTGATGCACTAGTTGAGAGATTTTTAAGCAGGATGCCAATGTGGGCAATTTGCATGTATGAGTGCCAAGTGGCACTTTTTGGTCGATTTACCGAGTCTGGGAGAACAAAAACTCGTTAACTGACTTTTTGGAGCAGTTTTGGAGACTGATAACTGTGATTTTCAACCATTTCTCTCCATTTTTTAGCTTCCCATGACTTTACCTAGGACCAAGGAGCCCATTTTCAGCATTAGAAGGCATCAGATGCGTGTTTACAGCGCTGTTTTGCTGCGTTTTCAGCGATACACAGGTTTTGGCAGCCATGGAAATCTTCTGTTTTTTGCATCTATTTATTCACAGATGCATTACAGGTTAAGGGCAGAAGAGGGGACACTCGATTTATATTGGGAGGATGCTTGATTGAGAACCTACCACAGGTCAAGAGCTATGGAGTGCATGCTTTCCTCTCTATGTACAGTGTGGTGCTAGGAGTGATGACCTGCACACTACACACTGCTCTCTCCCTCCCCTACGTGCAGTTATGTGATGCCCCACAAAAGGGCTCTTCATTTGACTGATGTACAGCTGTGTGGTTTCATGCTTTTGTGCTAAGGCAAGAGCCTCCTTGAGCAGGAACAGGGGTCGCTAGCTGCTACTCCAAAGCAGGCACCGGTGAGGGTCATAACCTCACCGTACGGGTGCAAATTCAGCGCTGTGTATGCGCAGAAAATTGACTGTTTTTCAGCCATACGGACGCCAGAACCATTGGGAATAGTGCCCCACTGGCAGAGGACAGTTAGCGGACTGTTTGGGGCTGAAAATAGGGCAAAAACCAGTAAATACAGCGTGCTGAATTTTCTGTTTTTTGGCAGGAATCAGAGGGTTTATGCCAATGGAAGTGAGTTCCAGCAGGGGAATTGGTTTCGCGCAAGTTTTGGGGTTGTTATGCTGCCGAAATTTGGCCAAATTAAGTGGTATCTAGCTGGATACAGGTAAAGGATTCCCAAGACTCTACTTTGTAAATTTACCCTCTCAAAGTATAAAGAAATACCGAAAGGGGCGCCAATTTTGGGGCCTACAGGTTGTCGGCGTCTGCTCGGGGCATTCTAGCTTCCGAGCCGTGTGTGTATTCAAGTGTTAATTCCCGTTAAAGGTTACCTTTGCAAAGTACTTTGTGTGTGTCTAAAGTAAAGAATTTCAGGTGAAAGCCAACGTCTACCACCCCACGGGCCGGTTTCACCGAGTCATCCTTGTGGTGGCAACACACATTGTCTCGCATTTGGCAGAGTCATCTGCCTTTGAAGGAACGTGTTTTCTTGTGGCGCTGCTTGGTGGGAGCTCTACCTGTTGGCAGTGTGTTACATTCTCGGCATATTGCGTCTTCCCGTTGTCCCAGATGCCTTGAAGCTGAGGAGACCGTGCCACACTTATTGTGGCGTTGTCGTCACTCCAGAGCCTTCATTCGGCAAGCGTCGATTGCTCTTCGGCTTCCCTTTCCTTCCGGCTCTTTACACAGACGCTTTTGGCTTTTTGGAGTGCTCCAGTCACCGAAATCTGAGTTTGGGGTGTTCTTCAGCTGGGTCAGATTTTGGACTATGTGGGCCATCTGGCACCATAGAAACTCCTTAATGTTCCAAGGCACTTCTGTTGATCCGTTTCCCTATTTCAAATTATCTCGTGGTCAAGCGCTGCATTTTGCCTATGACGTTGGAGATATCACTCTTGATACCTATAGGATTTACTTTGACTGTTTCTAGCCTTCGGAGCCTCATAGTGCTCCGCTTTTTGTATCCCTTTCTTTTCGTGGGTTTTCCTCGCTGAGGTTTCCCACTTGTAATTAATCAAAGCAGATTTACAAAAAAAGTTTATTGGTCAGCTACGCACCTCATCTCACAAGTTGGAGATAGAGACTAGGCGACACAAAGGTATACCCCCAGAGAAGAGATTATGTCAGGTTTGCCAGAGAGAGCCAGAGCAGAGGAGCACTATATCTTCCAATGCAGAGCATACTATGAGATCGATGGGCGTTTTCATTGCTTATTCATACTAGGTTATCCCGCATCATGGATTACTATGAGATCGATGGACGTTTTCATTGCTTATTCATACTAGGTTATCCCGCATCATGGATTACTATGATCAGAGAATGACAAAGGTGCCTAGGTCTATTCTTGTTGGAGATCCATAGACTCATAGAGACTACCCTTAGGAGCAGAGGACCTACACATAGAGGATCCATACAGAGCAAGATCACTACATTTTACAGAGGATGGCCCACCACAGGTTACCCAATCACACCCTCATCAAGGCATTCTTCTTGATAGAGCCATCCAGCTTGGCTGCTCTCCGAGGATGCAAGGATCTTCACATCGTCAACAAGGTCTACATCAAAGGCTACGGAGCATCATTGAGTAACATCAAGCACGCCCCCACCGAGAGCTGACCATGGAGGACATTGAGGCCATCCTGCAGAGACCCATGGGAGAGCTTATGGGATGATCACCATTGTCTACTTCCCCCGTTGTGCACCTCATTAGCCCTCATGTGATTGTACCCCTCCCCATATGTTTTGAGCTGATGTATTATGTGATGAGGATGTAGGTTAGGCTTACATACCTACCCACTCTAGGTACCCTCGTTTATTTTTATGTTCCCCCAACACTGTACTAGTGTCACACATGGATGTAGCCTTTTGGTCTCATAGGTCATTTTGGCCTTTTGAAGACACTAGTATAACATTTCATTTCATCTCTCTCTCTCTCTCTCTCTCTCTCTCTCTCTCTCTCTCTCTCTCTCTCTCTCTCTCTCTCTCTCTCTCTCTCTCTCTCTCTCTCTCTCTCTCTCTCTCTCTCTCATTTGTATTAGACATTTGTACCCAGACATGGTATTAGATTCACTATTTTGTAATTGATTGGTCTCATAGGTCATTTTGGCCTTTTGAAGACGTTAATATAACATTTCATTTCATTTCATTTCTCTCTCACACACACACACACAAAACTGAAATCGCAGCAAGCACAGAGGTCAGCTAACGCAAATAAAACCGCACCCACACACACACCAAGGCAACACAAAGATAGAAAACGCAGAAAACACAAAGAAGCAAACATGGCAAACGAAACAACAAACAGAATTTAATTTTTAAATACAGCGTTAAACAAAAACAACCTCGTTTAAGAAAACTAGATTAGCGAAGCGAAGGAAAGGATGGCTGACGGAATATTACATACCAGAAGCCTCATCAACACTGCAGAAATCCCAGCCTTCTCTCAAGCATAGGGCTGTATGTGCTGGATATGCTAGAGCAAGCTTCAGCTCTTCAACTGATAAATCTGTTAAATATACGGCATCAAATGCTTAACATTGTAAGACTTACATAGAGAAAAAAGAACACAAGTGCCTCTTTGCTTTAGAATTATACAAGCACATTACCCATAAAATAGCACAATGAGCAGAATCTATCAATCATATGGCATCACATGCTTACCATTGTTAGACCCAAATAGACAGAAAAAGAACACGAGTGTCTCTTTGGTCTAAAGCTATACAAGGCATATTACCCATAAAACAGCGTGATGAGCAGAATCTGTTCCCAATTTATGGTTAGGCATCTAATCTCACTAACACTCAAAACCTTGTTTGAAAGAAGTAAAGTGATTGCATTGCTTTTATAATTTGATTTCCCTATTCCTTCTAAAACCCAATTATAAATCATAAGTTACTCCTCTTCACTCTGCAAACCTCTTCTAAATGACATCCTACATCGGCAATGCAACCTGAACATGCCATACTTAACAAACATTAATTATTGTCCTATAAGACAACCATGTGTGTGATACAATTGCACAGGACACAAATGAAAAAAAGATCACCTAAAACTATGAAAGATGTTGTATATGCATTGGGCGTAACATTGAGAATCACACTGTAAACGGAACGAGTAGGCCTCGCTCAATATCTGGTAATGATATCCTGGATCTTGACCTTACATGGTGCTGGTTCAATAATCTTCCTGAAAGTTTATGCCATTTTGAGCATTGTATTTGAACGGCTCTATGCACTAGGATGTTGCTTTAGTCATGTATCTCTAAGTACAAGACAATACATCTCTAATCTGGGTAGTCCATGAGTCTTGAGAGTGGCCCAAATCCCTCTTTGAATGAGTGGAAGCGTCCTCTCACGTCATACTAAGGAGGACAACAGCAAACGTCCTCTGGTACTAGACTACAAACCCGGCATATTGGAGGCATTCGAATATATCTCCCAACCTCTATCTCCAACGAGTGCGAGGAGGTGAGTATCTAACCAATGGCACACATGTGAGCAGTGCGTCAAGATATTATAAATCTACTCTCAATAGCACAAAGAAGAGCTTTTTGTAGATCTAAGCTATGTAATATCCAGCCTAATGATCTAGCTGATATGAGATCAGCTCAAGGTGAGATGGAATATGTAGAGAGAATTGAAATGGCAGTAACCTTTCATACCAAATCCATATAAATCAAACCATGCAGACGTCTTTGCATACCACCAAGCCTCCTCTCTCTCCCAGGTCTCTAGAGAACTCTAGGGCTATCCATACATATCTATGCCTGGGAAGCTCCCATAAGCTACAAATAAATGATATTTTATCTTTTAAAAGATGAGAAAAGTTTGAACTTACGAATTACAAGAGAGGCTAAATGAGAAACTATTGGAGTATGCACCCCCCACCCAACCCCCCCCCCCCCCCCCCCCCTCCCAAATATATCTCCATAAAGCTTAACAGTTAGTCACCACTTGGACGAAAATAAAAAGATTTACATGTTTGCTAGTAGTATGCACACCCTCCAAATATATCTCCACAAAGCTCAACAACTTTGCCGCGTGCACATGACTCTATGTGCCATGGGGACATGCTACTATTCCGTCTTCAAAGCCAAGGCTTGTCCACAAAGTACAAGGGATTTAATTCCGACAATTAAAGGGCCTGTTCGTAGGACTTGCATGTCCGCAGAAGTCCATCGTATTGTTTTTCCTAGTTTTGGAACCCTCTTGCATAAAGGAGTTGTATACGTTTTGACGGATGTTATTACACTTCGGTGGGCATCTGGCATTAAGAGAATGTAGTTTTAGGTTAAAGGAACCTAACGTGCCAATTCCCGCAATAATCAAATTTTTGGGATAGGAGATATGCAGCAATTTCACCTACGAATTGACCCATCTGATAAAATAATTATTAAGTGACTTTTAATAATTTATTTATAAGTCATGTCAAACTCACTTGCCCAACCTAGGATCAATGGAGCACTTGAGGTATACCTATGGGTATAAAGGCACATCAGACCTCAACATCCACACCTCTCCAGCGTTTTTTGCTCTCAAGAGTTTTTACATCCTAACGGTGAGGGGGGCCCTTGAGAGGCCTCTCTCTCTCTCTCTCTCTCTCTCTCTCTCTCTCTCTCTCTCTCTCTCTCTCTCTCTCTCTCTCTCTCTCTCTCTCTCTAGTATTTTAAAGAACCATCAATAATGCAAAGTTGCATTCATTAGGGCAAGGAAAGTACAAAGGATTGTGGAAGTGAGAATTCTCAATTCTATCTACTCTCAATTCCGCTACATTTGACAATACATGGACACCATATACCGCAGTAGAGTGACTAAAGGACCAAATACCGCAGTAGAGTGACTAAAGGACCAAATAACCACAACTTCAGCGGGGCTCTTGAAACTTCACCTATGAGCACATCCTTTCCAGTGCCCCCCCCCCCCCTCCCCCCCAAGGACAATATATCCCTATGCCACTGAAATATCAGCAGGCCCTCAGAAAGAGAAGGATGAACCAATAAAGAGCACCCCCAAACGTATATACAAGCCGACATGTTTCACTATGTCCTCATCATATCTAAACTATGGTGCCAATCTTCTCCTTGTGTAAGATTTTAAGCACCATAGCCTTGGTTTTACCCAAGGTTAGCTGATAAACCACTATCCTATGAGTACGTGTAGCGTACCAAGATGTCTTTGCATGCCCTTCAGGGAGGTAGCTACCAGCAAAATTTATCAGCAAACAATAAAAGAGGGATCTATATGCTGCCTAATTGTGCTCCTCTACCTCCTCTTCTACCAGTTTAGTGTGAACCCATCAATGCATAGATCAAAGACTACTAGGCAATCATTAAAATCCCAGTGTAGTGAACCCTCAAAAGTCCTCACTTTGCCATAATTGTCTCATACACAGCAATGATCTCCCAAATATCTCCCTAGATACCCCAAAATCATGCGTCCCCTATAGAAGCCTCGCACAGGGAACCATGTCAAAAGCCTTGTGAAAATCCACAAAGCAATAGTAAATCTGCCTCCCTCAGAATCTACCCTCCTCGATAGCCGCTCTTCGAGTAAGAATGTGAGGAGAGTGGAGTATCCTCTCTTGAAATGTGCACGTCCTTGAGATTGGATCCGCATCCTCTCAGCCCATTCCTATCTTTGATGCCAGCGTACAGCGGATCATGATGGTATAGTAGTTGGTGGGAGGATAAGATCTCCTATTCACGTCTCGGCAACACTGGTATTTGTGTTTCAACTCTTAGAAAAGCGTTCACACATAGCTTTATTAAACATAGTTTAAACACATCACTGAGTGTTTGAAATGCTTAGCCACAAAACCATCATGATCCTAAGTCTTACCTATATTACACATGTATGTAGCATCTGGCACCATTCTCTCTAAGGAAAAGTGTAACAGGACAGCACCACGTGCCAACGGAAAAGAACGGACTGAACAGACTTTAGACGCTTCAAAACAATTGAATTGAAAGAGAGAGAGACTTCACATGAGACACAGAGGGGCGGAGTTCCACCCCCAGAGTGCGGGCCATGAGTATAAACACCACTTTTCAATCATTGAATACCCCCGCAAATAACCAAGAAGGTCCGAGCCATGAGTATATTCAGACATTATCAAGCATGAATTCTTCTCTTCAATACTACTCTCGGAAAAGCCCAAGCCATGAGTAAAACATAGCTTGCAATCACAGTTTCCTCTTGAATACTCCTCCCAAGAAAGCCCAAGCCATGAGTATCCAAAAATGTTCCTAAAAACATTGAAACCAGTATCAAAACCAAAATCAAGTAATCTCAAATGGGCACCAAAACAAGTTCAAAACAAATAAAATCCATTTCAAACAGTATTCTCAAACAATCTCTCAAGCAAAATTTCAAGCAAATGGTTCTCCTCGTTGCAAAAAAAAGGATCTCCAGCTCCATGCTCCCAACTGCCTCTAGTAGAACCTATTGTCTACAAAAAGCAACCAAGACATAATTTTGGCCCATGCTGCAAAAACCCTAATTTTCAAAATTGTCAGATCAAAATCCGCTCGTGTCAATGCGTAGAGCTCGTCGAGAGGATCAACTTTGACTTCTGTTGCATATCAAATTCTCAACCGTTGAAGAGATTATTAGAGGCCTCTCCAACACAAAAAAGCGTTCAAAAACATGTTTTTAGAGCTTTTTAGGGCAAAAACGAACTCCTCCTTCTTCATGTCCTCCTCCTCTTCTCGTTTCTTCTTCATCCAATTCCATAGCTTCCATCTGTAAGTTCATGTAGGTCCCTTTTTCTCTCAAGAAAAGGGGAAAAAAATTATGTAGATTCTAGAAGCACCATCTTGCTCTGTCAGCTCTTGGGAGGACCGGTATGCTTTCAGAAAAGCACACGACTGAAGCTCTGATTGCCACTATAACAAGACGGCATCACATGCCACCAGAAAAGAACAAACTGAGAAAACTTAAGACACTTCAAAACAACTGAATTGAAAGAGAGACTTCACACAAGAACGGAGTGGCGAAGTTCCACCCTCATAGTGCACTGGCCCCAAATTGTGGTGCCCCTTTCGGAATTTCTTTATATTGCTTCAACACGGTACAACAATGGCGGCACTACTCTGCATCTTTCGCGGGTAGAATGCAAGAGAGTGAGCTCTTGTACATATTTAAAGACCCTTAGCCATCCAAAAATATTTTATAAAAGCTTCAAGTCTAAAAGCATCTAGTCCCAAAAGCTAGCGCCCAAGGCAGCAAGCGCAAATCACGGAAATCCGTACAGCTACCATGTCATCAATCCAACGCAAAACACAGGCGTCCGTACAAATGCCACATCACCAGCCTTCTACGCAAGCTATATTGTGTGTGTGTGTGTGTGTGTGTGTGTGTGCGCACGCGCGTACAAGGCTCGTAGAATAACCTCTGAAATGTGACAAAAAGTTACAAAAGATGGGTCATACATCAAGGCTCCGTGTCTCTCCAAGCCATTTGGCAATCCGTATCTTGCCTGAAACCATGTTGTTTGCTTTGCAAAGTGAAAGAAGCATAGCCTTGGGGTGGCAAGGACATGTAATGCACAAACATACTTTGTTTAGGCATTCTCGCTATCCAGAGGGTGTGGATGTTAGTGTCAATTAGTTGTACTCATGGATCTTTGGCAACATTCTAGATTAGTTTGTTTAATGGAAATCGCAGGATTTGCCTTATAATGTGCGTAGAAAGGTAACTCAAGCAATCGTGCTTCTTATGCTTCTGTATTTCATGCCTTTGCTACCTTGGAATTCTAAAGCAATTTCTCGAATCAAGCAACCCATCTGCTTCATTCTTTGGAAAAAAAATAACCCCAAGTTAGAGATGGTTTGGGTCTCATGGCAGCACATATCCACCCCAAATGAATGGGTGCGGCAGCAGTTTTGAATTTAGTAGCACATATGATAGCCACGCGCTGGGGCCTTCTTCAAGGTATGTGTGTAGATTTCATGCAGCCATGGGTTTCTAATGCGGAGTATTTTACGTGTCAGACAGACAAGTCTTTCACATGTCAAGACTCTGATAGAGGCATATTGTAAATGTGAATAAGTCATTGAAACAATCCTTTCCAAGCAGCCTCCCAAGCGCTCATAGCTTATGAGTCTTTGAACCTGCAGCCATATTACACATTAGCGTACATGAAAGATTCTAGAAAAAAAATCTGATAGCTCATGGACATCTCAAAAATGCTAACCACCTCATAAACAACCAGTCACTTCAGCAAATAGAACTCTTGGGCAACCACATGCTTGACCCATACACAATAGATCATCCCCTCAATTATCTGGGAGGGTCTCTCCACACTTGCACTTCCATTTAATAATCATGGCCTCCCACACTTGGAGCGAGATTGCCATATAACATAAGCAGTTCTCCTTGCTCACATGCTTGGTGCTTTGATGGCAACAGCTATTGAAGTTTGTTAATAGAGGCCACCCTCTTGTAGAGAGGCGGCAAGCTCTCTACAATCTAAGATGCCTGCCACTTCTAGAGTTACGATGTGGCATGGCAAAGAACACCTTCCACGACTATATTGCTACGCTAGGTATCGTTTGCCTCTTGGATGCCATGTTACCACAATGCAGCAGCTTCTCTCTTTTCGTAGAGTGCAGCATCGTTATCATATCCCTTGTGGATATCGAGGTATTTTGGGAGCAGCTTCGTGGTTGCCTTTCTTCTTTTTCTCCCTCCCTGCCTTGGTCATCGATCACCCTTGGCAAGATCAGAAAGTCAAAGGCAAAAAGCCCATAACTGATAGTTCTGCAAATTATGTCTATCACACTATTACTGGGTGAGAGCATTGGCTGGCTGACAAGCTTTGCAGATCTAAAAATCTACAGCTTGCAGGAGACATGTGTTGTTTCAAGGCTGGCAACACAATTTCCGTATAAGGCAAAGGTGTTTCTTTGGTGGGCTATTGTGGAAAGGCTTGCGTTTGCAGCAAGTCTGTGCAATCGTTATCTTTCCTCTGACATGTGCTTCTTTTGCACCACTTACACAAAAGACAATAGATATTTCTTCATTACCTGTCCTCTTGCCAAGGTGTTTCTTTGATGGGCTTGCTGGAAAGGCATTGGCAGCAAGTCTGTGCAGTCATTATCTTTCCTCTGGCATGTGCTTCTTTTGCACCACTTGAATAAAAGACAATAGACATTTCTTCATTACATGTCCTCTTGCCAAGAAGATATGGGCCTTTGCTTCCTCTGTCTGGTTTCGTGTTTCTGGTGAATCTTTTTCCCCTCGGGACTGAGTCTTTGAAAAGCATTCTTAGGCATGTCATCCTAAGCATTTTCGGCCGTTTTTGGATATGCTTTGTTACTGGGGTGTCTTGCATAATTGGATCACCAGGAATGCCTTTATTTTCAATGGTGCAAGGGGCATTCAAAAACATTTATTCCAGTTTAGAGGCATTTTGCTTTAAAATGTATCTTCCCTCACCAAAGCTAGGGTCATTTCTGTGGCAAATGCACGAGTTTGAAAGGATGGCATCTTTGCGGCATCATTCATTGCCTGATTAGCATGATTGCTTTGTCATCTTCGCTATGGGCTTTCCTTGTTCATGTCAACAATTTGTCTTCTAGCCTTTGTACATAGTTATTTGATTGATCATTTGACCATGTACATATGATTGCACATATGACCCCAAAAGAAAAAATGTTCAAGATGCCATACATGCCATATCTAGAAAAATACAACTGCCAACCATACACAACGGCATGTGAGATTGCATAACTACGTTGAAGGGGAGTCCGTAAGATCTCCCAAAGAGTTATACAAGGAGATAACATCTGGGAGCCCTTCTGACCGATTTTACCAGGGCAAGGCATCAACCTTCTATGTGTGTTTGTTGTTGCAAGTTACATTATTTATATACAAGGAAGAGCCTACATATTGGAGGTCATGGCAGTATAGAACCATCACCAAGAGATCATAACACAGACATACGGAGATAAAATTGGGCTGAAACTACCGAATGATGCATTTGCTGTCCCATAAAGATATAAGTTTTATAGAACCTGCAAAAAAACCCTGGGAGATGCTTGTGGGCAATCATTAGCACGTTGAGGGGACAGGGGACTATTTTGAGACTCTTTCTATGAGGAGGGCTGAGGAGATCATGTCCCACAAACATGGTTGGCATGCCCTATCTTTTGTCAAGGTGGAATGGTCTACCTAGATGCACCTTCACATAACTATCTTCCTACAATCCTTCAGTAACATGTTCCAATCAGCATGTTTCTGGAAATAGGTTTACGTGCTTCCTTGAAATTGCAGAGGAAAACCATACTTGGAAAGTTTCATCCCATATGAAACTAACTCTTGTCTTGTTCATTTCCATGTAAACTTTTCCATTTCCTATATGAAATGTCTCATTGCAAGTAGGGCTCATATTTATAACTTAGTTAGCATTCTCAAGTAGAAACACCAAAATCGCTCCTACCTTGAGAGTATCTTCCAAAGAAAAAGGAAGTGTTCCTTCTAATTAACTGTCTTCCTAAAAGATAGCAAAAGCCGCTTTTGAAGGATGGTTAGATAGTTATTCGTTTTCTGATTGAATTCAAACCGTTGATCATGACATGGTTAAAAATGTGACTTTCTGTGTATGCAGCATTCAAGTCAAAAGCCTACCTTGGTTATTAAAGCGTTGTAAAGTTTCACCGACAACCAATATAGAAGCTGCCTCAACATGTGGAATATCCAAAATAGGGTTCTCTTCCAACCGTAAGTGCTGCACATTTAGCCAAAGAACAGAAAATTAATATGGTGGTAATTACTCGCAAACATACAACTGCCTTAGGACATAAAAAGAAGACTGCATTTGAGCTTCTTGAAGGCCTTAATGAAATCAAACCCAAATTTTCAGGACAACATATACTAAGGCAATGGCATATGTAGAACCAAAGGAGGAGAACGAAGGTAACATGTAAACATTTCTTCAAACAAGTGACGTTGCGAAACTGATTGTAGTAAGACAACCAGAAATCTTCACCACATGCGGAGTCAACTTTTAAAATAAAAACCATACACAAGAACAATGTGGTCTACCATTAGAAATAATGTACCCCAATGAACATGTCTGGCCTTACGCTTCCACATTTCTTTCCTACGTGCTTAAAACCATTATGTATTTTCACATTGCAACATGGCAATAGAGGTCAAGGCTCCGCTCCCTGATAGAGTAAAAACGAAGTTGTAAGCTTTATGCATGAATGCAATAGCATTGTGAGGAAACGACACAAATGAATACTCCCAGTGATGCATGCAAGGTGGTGGAAGTAGGAACAAGCTTATGGCAATAAACCTCAAGCACAGGTAGATGAGGGAATCCCTTGAATGTTGCAATTTTGTTGCTACTGGCCGCCAAGACCTTTGCACAGACGAAAAGCAATGCATGAGTGGCCAAGCTGCAATCAGCAGACAAATACAACAACAGTCTTCGTGAAACAAAAAAGCTTGGTTAAATTGACTTGTTGAAACTGAGCATGTAAGAGAATGCCTGCAGACAACAGAACAAACCTGAAGCTTGGGTTGTGATGACATTATCAGAGACTTCAACTTGTTCTGAGCCACTGAAAGAAACTGGAAAAGGCAATCCTTTGATTACTAAATGCATGAGCAATAACTTATGTGGCTGTAGCAACTAAAAGAGGGCTCATTAGTAAATCTCCATTGTTCTATTTCATAGAAGGTAGCCAAAAAAAGGGTAACTAAAACCTCTAGGTTTGGTAGTTGTGGCAGGGTACTCAAAGTAGTAATTTGATTGCCTGCAAGATACAATTGCTAACAAAACAGAAACCCTTCAGATGTTTGTTAGCAAATATCAGTATGGAAGAAGGTTTCCAAAAGACAAACCTGAAGGGCCTTACAGTTCGCCATTGCTTCAAAGCCACTTCCTCTGAATTCATTAAAACTCAGATCCAACACCTAGCCAACCAATATCCATACCAGACAGGAAAGCTTTTCACCCAAGCAGAAAGTTGTGTTGCCAAACATAGCCATTGAAGAATTACCTTTACCCGTCTTAGACTTTCAAACCCGTCCAAAGAAGACAGCTTATTGTCTCGAAGATATACAAACTGAGGAAATAAGCAACAAAAAACCTTTGCATGAATCCCTCACATAACCATCATCGCCTGAAACTTTATTCTGAACAAAACAGAGGAAGCATAACCACCTCAAGCTTTGATGTAAGACTTGCAGCTATTTGGTCCAGTCTCCAAAGATTCTGGCCTCTAAGATCTAATCTCTGTGCAATAAGAACGAGCTATGTGAGCTTTTAATTACTCCATAAAGCAGTTGAGACACAGGTCAGGAACCCCTTGAAACCATAAAAGCAGGCTCTGATTCAACTTGAGGCTAAGAAGGAAACCCTCATATGTCAGATAAGTAAACAAACCCATATGTGGAGTACTAACAAAGTCCAAAATCAAAAACAATAATGAAATGCCTAAAATTATCAGAAATTAATGGTGGATGTGTGTGTGTGTGTGTGTGTGTGTGTGTGTGTGTTGGTTGCGGTGTGTGTGTGTGTGTGTGAGAGAAAAATTTCCTGCGTGTAAGCTTCCTGTCGCGAGAATTCCCTGCGCGTCACCTGCCTGTCGCGAGAATTCCCTGCGTGTCACCTGCCTGCTCTCCTGCGCGCTGCTGCGCCTGCGCCAACAGGGGTGTGTCACTGTGCGCGCGTGTGGGCAGTCTCTGCAGGTGGTGTGGTAACCTGCTGTGGCGTGAGACAGCGCGTGGAGCTCCTGTTCCTGCACTGAGCAGCAGTATTCAGCAAGAAGCAGCGCGACCTCCTGCTCCTCGCCGTTGTGAACTGCAGTAATGCACAGCAGCCTGTCAGTGACAGTTGCAGAAGGTTTTGCACGCCAATTGTGGGATCGTTTGGCAGGACTGGCAGACCAGCTTGTATAAAGGGTAGACTCTCAATCAAGCTCCACTTCTTTGGGCAGAATTTAGCAGATGTATACTGCTGTGGGTTTTAGTTGTTGCTTTCGGTGAAGCATGTACATAGCTGTGGTTTGTATGTTATTTGCAAGGTGTTCTCCACAGTAAACTGCAAGATTTTCTCGTTGGTAGGTTTTGTTTGAAGAAGGAATTTCTTTTGATTTATGTTTGATTCACTGTGCGTCTTTAAGCGTCGGAATTTGGAAAGCGATGGAACCCACGTCGGAGGCAGCTTCAGAGATCAAGGCATGCTTGTATGAGGACTTTGCGGAGGCTCGACAGGCATGGAATGGTCAGGCGCCTGTTCTTGAGGTGCACATTCCGGTACAGGACCTCATGGACCCAGTTGCGCAGTACGCTATGAATGCAGTTATTCTGTTTTTCCCTGGGAAAATGCCTACTGCGCAAGATGTCGGCCAATGGGTCGATTTTCTTCTTAAGCGACAAGCTGTCCGTGGTGTCTACTTTGGAGCGCGTGGATTTTATGAAGTTTTGCTCGCGGATATAGAAGCTCGAAATCTTTTGCTTGAGATGTCTCCCCTCTTTTTTAATACGCAGATGACACATGTTCTCCCGTGGGCACTCACTAAAGACTACCAGAGTCTTATTCGTCATAAGTGCCCGGTGTGGGTGGAAATTGTTGATTTCCCTCGCACGTGGAGACATGTCCTTCCGTTGTTGGCTACGCAGCTTGGAAAGGTTATCTGTCCTCCAAAATTGGACGCAAATACCAACAGGTTTTGTATCCTATGGGACACGGATAAGATTACTCCTGATGGAATTATGGTTGACTCAGGTGATCCATGGGTAGGCAAGCGCCCATTTAAACTTAAATGGGGAAAATTTGCGAATTCATGTTTTCGATGCGGCAAATTTGGTCATATGCAATCCGAATGTCCGGAGCCGGTCTTGCAACCCCCTCCCTCTGCTGTTCCTTTGTCCACCTCTATCCCTACTGGAAAACCCACAAGTGAAGCCAAGCAAAGTGGAGTTTCTACTGCTAAAGTGGCTTCGAATGTGGACAAAGGGAAAGGCAAGGTACAGCAAGTTATTGATCTTGGGAATGGGATTGTTGCTAAAGGCAAAAATGTTGGACTTGCTGATGTCAATACATGGGTGGTGCCGAAAAAAGCACTCAAGATTCGCACGCCACTTTCTGCTCGTAATTATGTTCCCTCTGTTAATGCTAACAAGAATGCATCGTTTAAGCAACTTCCATGCGATGACAATCGCACGCTAATTGATGCATGGGACAAAGCGATGCACTCTTACAAAGATGTACTCCTTGGTGAGGCTTCCACTTTGCATGTGAACACTGTGGACACGTTTCCTGCCCTGACTCAAGAGGATGGGTCCTCGTACGGATGCAGTGGATGGAGACGTGTCTATGGGCACCCCCACTTGATTTTGATACTTGTTGCTTTGTGTATATATGTTTCCAATGCAAAGTCATATTAAATGCATCTCATACAATGTGCGTGGGTTATGCAACCTGGACAAATGGCGGCTGACCTGGCACTATGTACATACATGTAGGGCAGATATGGTTGTTTTGCAAGAGCACAATCAACACGAGTTTGCTGGTCAATGTTCCTATTTTGCTGGATATTGGATTGCGTATGCTGGCTCGCACGATTTCTCTGGTATATTGATGCTCATTCGACATGAGCTTCAGCCTGTTCTGTTATACAATGATCCGCATGGTCGGTGGATGGTGGTACAGTGTTTGTTGAATGGTCGAGTACATGAATTTGGAGGTACATATGCATATACGGCTTCTGGGCAAAGAGCTGCTTTGTGGCAAGAAATCTTGTCTCGCCCATGGACATCGAATGCATTTTTCTATGGAGATTTCAATAATACTCCTGATTTGCTTGACAGCACCACAAGAAATTCGCATATGCTGCTTGCGGAGAAACATAATTGGGATCTTCTTGTTGCCTCTGCTCAAATGACTGATATATGGCGTTCTTTGCATCCTGATGCCTCTGGTTTTACCTTTCAGCTTGCTGCTCATTCCTCTTACAGAGCACGACTAGATCGTTGGTATTTGCTTAATGGGCAACAGTATGAAGAATTTGTATGTGACGTGAGGATAGATTATGCTCTGCAGTTATCGGATCATTATCCTCTTTTGCTGTCGTTGTATTTTGGACAGTCTCTTTGTGATCGGCCTCTTCACAGGAAACGTTTGTTGCATGTTAATAATGCCCATCTTACTCATGAAGCTTTTCGTCGCATGGTTGTCGATATTGTTCCTCCGCTGTTGGCTCAAATGCATATTGATTTGGATGCTACTTGGTATCGTTTTGTCATGAGAGTACAAACTGTGATTTCTGACTATGGTAGGCAGCATATGCAGCGTATTTGGGAGAATGTCGGTAATGCGAAACAGGTTAGTCAACGACTACAACAGCTGGCTGATTTCCGCCCATTGTTTGACTCTGAGATCACGGAGTTATGTGAAGCTAAAGTGTGTATTCAGCAAAATGATAAGAGGAAGCTTGCTAAGTGGCAGACGCGTGCCCGACAACAAGCCTTTATGGACAAAGGTTGTGCTTCGAAGAAATTTTTTAAGCATTTGCATCATTGGAGAGTCTCACAGTCCATTAAACCGGTTATGCTTCCCTCGGGTGCTTGGACTTCTTCGAAGCAGGAATTGGCTGAGGTTATGGTTTCACATTACCGTAAGGTGTTTGCTGCCCCATCTCACCCTTCTTCGGTAGCTTGTCGAGCGCGTGAATTGTTGCTTTCTTATGTTAGTCCGATCTTGTCTTCCCAAGAGGCACAATGCCTTGAGGATCCTTTCTCTCTTGCCGAATTGCGTAGTGCCTTGCTTGCATTGGGCAGGTGGAGATCTCCTGGTTGGGACGGACTCATTGTGGAATTTTTCCTCTCGTTTTGGGATTCTCTTAAACAACCCCTGATCTTCATGATAAATGTGGCATGGGAAAAGCAGGATTTACCACTTTCATGGAAAGAGGGCTTACTTAAGTTGTTGCCCAAGCAAGCGCTTTGCAAGCAGTTCTCTCATTGGCGGCCCATAACTTTGATGCCGGTGATATACAAGATTTTGGCTAAAATGTTGGTCCACCGCATCAAGGACTATTTGTTTACAGGACTTCATCAGGCTCAGTATGGTTTCATTCCTCGTCGTCAAATCATGGACAATTTGGCCAATCTTATGATTGGCATGGAATATGCTAAGTATACGCAACAAGATGTGTTAGTCATGCAAGTTGATATTGAAAAGGCCTTTGACACTGTGCACTGGGACTTCATTGTTGCCACCATGAGATGTCTAGGATTTGGTCCTAAGTTGGCCAATGTGGTCTATTTCTTGTATGATTGTAGTACGTCTTCGGGCATCCTGGACGGGGAATTGACAGAATCGTAGCCGCTTGGTTGCTCGGTTAGGCAAGGTTGCCCTATTAGTGCTTTGCTGTATGCAATTGCTTCTCATCCTTTGTTGATGTATCTTGATAACTTGACCTCTGTGGAGAGTCTTCATGGTTTGCAGCTACCATCGGGTCGTACTTTTATTGGGCAGGCTTATGCAGATGACTCACTCTTTATGCCCCGCAATCAGCAAAATGATGTTCAAGAGATTATGAACGCTTTGGAATTGTTTGCGCTTGCGGCTGGTCTTAAAGTCAATTTCCGTAAATCAAAGCTTCTTCCGCTCCGTTCTTGTGATTGGCATGCTCTCTTGTGGCCAGGAGAGATTGTTCTTCCAAAAGTAATCACTAGGCATTTGGGTTATCCAATTGGATGGAATGTTACTCACACACAGAAAGTGGATTGGGTTATGAATCGCCTGAATGTTAAATTGCATTACTGGAAGCTTTCTACCTGGCCGCTACATGTTCGCCTACGAATTGTTCAGAGTATACTCATGGCATATGTTCAGTTTTTTCTACCTTTGTTGCATTGGCCACGTCATTGTCTTGACTCTCTCATGTCAACCATTTTGTCTCATTTGTGGCGAACGCGTGCTCACAAAACAGGTTTGCGCTTGATATCGATGGCAAAACTTTGTACACCAAAGCGCTTTGGTGGTTTGAATATTTTGGACCTACGTAGGCATGTCATTGCTAGGAAGGCTATGCTTTTGCCTACACTTGTGCAACAATCTCAGCCTTGGACTCTTATGTTTGCACACTTGAGTCAGCATGTGGTTACATCCTCATTTGGTCACTAGCAATCATCCATGTGGGAGGTAGTATTTGGTAAGATGGAGGGTCGTATTCCTGGATGCCCTTTTTCTTCCACCTTGCTTTCTGCATGGAAACAGGTTACGATTCATCTCTCATGGAATGCTCGGAGGGAAGGAAACTCACTTCGTGTGGAGAGCCTTCATTGGAGTCGGGCTTTTTCTCTTACTTTGGTCGACCGCTCCCCTCGCCAGGCGTATTTCCTTTCCTGCCGTGGCATTCGAGTGGTTGAGGATGTGGTGGACGCAACTGGTTTCACTTTCGAGTTTCCATTTGCCGCTCGTCGCTTTGGATTGAGCATGCACTATCGCCAATTTTGGAGAGAATTACAGCAAATGTTGACAAGTTTCTTACGAGTTTCACCTTTGGCTGATGGTGATCGCATATCTGATTGGAAGATTGGGGAAATGCCATTTCAAGATATTTCTGTTGGCCAGGCGTATGCTCTTCTTCTGCCTCGTCCCTGGATTGCTGATCATTGCAACGCTATTTGGCACATGCATAAATCAGATATTTGGTGGTGTAGGATTATATCTGCAACATGGGAAAGTCGTTTACCGTTGAAAGAGTGTTTGTTTCTTTGGCGGTGTTTGCTTGGTGTGCTCCCAGTGAGTACCTTTCTTCAGAGGCGTCGTATCCGCTCTTCATCATGTGTCCGTTGCTTGTCTGCCGACGAGGATGTTTGTCACCTCTTGTGGGATTGCTGTGTCACTCGAGAATTCCTTCGTCGGGTTTCTGCTTGTCTGCGGCTAAGTTTTCCCACGACGGTCTTCCATAAGCGGTTTTGGATTTTTGGTATCTTCTCGCCGGCGTTGCAGAGCTTTGCAGCCTTCTTCATGTGGGTCAGGTTTTGGGCATACTGGAGCGTGTGGCGACAGCGTAATGGCTATATGTTCCATCGCATTCATACAGATCCACTACCTTTCTTCAAGATTTCCCTTCGGCAGTCTTTGCGGTTTGCCTTGGAAGTTGGTGATATCACGTCAGAGATGCATCAGCTTTCTTATGAATGCTTTTAGATATTTTACACAGCCGAACACTCCTGTGTTCCTTTCCTTGTACATCTTTTTGGTGGGTTTTCCTCTCTTTGAGGTTTCCCACAGTTAGTTAAATCAAATTGATTTACAAAAAAAAGTGTGTGTGTGTGTGTGTGTGTGTGTGTGTGACCTTGATGTTGGTTCACAAATGAGAAATTCACAGAAAGGGATTCAAGCCCATGCGTGTGTACAAAGAGAGGGCTAAACTGGGTCTCTTTCCGCACTTTCGTGTGTGTGTGTGTGTGTGTGTGTGTGTGTGTGTGTGTTTTTTGATAACCTCGCGAATGTCATCATCGGTCTTAGTCATGCAGGTCGACATTGAAAAGGCATTTGATACTGTTCTTTGGGATTACATTGCGGATACCATGCGACATTTGGGCTTTGGGCCTAGGCTATCCCGTGTCGTGCTTTTCTTGTACGCATACAGTACTTCTGCAGGCTTGCTGGATGGTTCTCTCACAGAATCTTGGCCTTTGGGACGGTCGATAAGGCAGGGCTGCCCTCTGATTGCTTTGCTTTATGCGATCGCTACTCATCCCTTGTTTATGTATTTGGATTCCTTGACCTCCACTGGTAGGCTACATGGCCTGACTTTACCTTCTAATTAGAAGTTTGCTGGTCAGGCTTATGCGGATGACTCTTTGTTCATGCCTCGTAATAACTATGATGATGTACAACAGATTATGCATACTCTTCACTTGTTTGGATTGGCAGCAGGTCTCAAAGTTAACTTTTGCAAATCCAAGCTATTGCCTCTGAAAGAGTGTGACTAGCATAAGATATTGTGGCCTGGGGAGATTGTTCCTCCACATGTTTTAGTTCGCCATTTGGGTGATCCGCTGGGTTGGAATGTATCGGCTATGCAGAAACTGGATTGGGTGCTCAACGTTTGCATTCCAAGTTGAATTATCGGAAATTGTCCACGTGGCCACTTCATGTGCGTCTCAGGATTGTCCAATGCATCCTTGTGGCTTATGTGCAGTTTTACTTGCCTTTGTTACCCTGGCCTCGATTGCGATTGCAGTCTCTCATGTCCAATATTTTAGAGCATTTTTGGCGGACCTCGTCTAGCAAGAGGGGCCTTTGGCTTCTATCTATGGACAAGCTGTGTTCTCCCAAGCGGCTTGGAGGGTTAAATATTTTGGACTTGAGACGTCATCTTTTGGCTCGGAAAGCTATGTTGTTGCCAGTCTTGGTGGAGCAGCAGTAACCCTGGGCTCTCATGGTCACACATTTGTGTGAGCACATTGTCACCCCTTCTTTTGGTCGTTGGAAACCGACTTATTGGGATGGTGTGTTTGGGAAGCTTGAAGGACACATTCCTGGATGTCCCTTTAATTCTTCTCTAATTGTTGATTGGAAGGTTGTCACTTCGTATTTGGCTTGGGATGGTCGACAATCCTCTGGGGGTAACTCTCTTCGCTTGGAGAATCTGCATTGGAGCAGGGTCTTTGCTTCAACTTTGGTTCAACGGTCTCCTCGCCAAGATTATTTTCTTTCCCAAAAAGGAATCTGTCAGGTGCATTAGGTGGTTGATGACTCGGGTTATGTTCTTTCTTTTACTGATGCCGTCTCCCGCTTTCGGTTGGGCCTTCACTATTCTCTTCTCTGGCGGGAGATTCAAAGGATGCTTGCTGCTCATTCACCCATTCCTCCTCTGGATGTGGACTCTCGCTTCTCTGATTGGAATTTGACTACTGCTAGATTGGACTGCATCTCAACTGCCAGTGTCTATGCCATCCTTCAGTCTGATGTATGGATCGTGCATCGGGGTAATCAGCTGTGGTCGCTTTCCGAGTCATCCTTGTAGTGGCAACACACATTGTCTCCCATTTGGCAGAGTCGTCTACCTTTGAAGGAACGTGTTTTTTTGTGGCGGTGCTTGGTGGGAGCTCTACCTGTTGGCAGTGTGTTGCATGCTCGGCATATTGCGCCTTCCCGCTGCCCCAGATGCCTTGAAGCTGAGGAGACTGTGCCACACTTACTGTGGTGTTGTCGTCACTCCAGAGCCTTCATTCGGCAAGTGTCAACTGCTCTTCGGCTGCGTTTTCCTTTCGGCTCTTTTCACGGACGATTTTGGCTTTTTGGGGTGCTTCAGTCACCGCAATCTCAGTTTGCGGTGTTCTTCACCTGGGTCAGATTTTGGACTATGTGGGCCATCTGGCATCATAGGAACTCTGTAATGTTCCAGGGCACTTTTGTTGACCCCTTTCCCTATTTCAAATTATATCTTGGTCAAGCGCTGCATTTTGCCTATGACGCTAGAGACATCACTCTTGATACTTACAGGATTTATTTTGACTGTTTCTAGCCTTCGGAGCCTCATAGTGCTCCGTGTTTTGTATCCCTTTCTTTTCGTGGGTTTTCCTCACTTTGAGGTTTCCCATTTGTAAATGAATCAAAACAGATTTACAAAAAAAAAGTGTGTGTGTGTGTGAGAACGAATCTACACGCTCTGTCGCGTGAAATGCTGCGGGCTGCAGCAGCCCTCTGCGCCTGCGCCAGTGGGTGTCTCTGAATGTGCGTGTGTGTGTGAGTAAGAGAATCAGAGACAGCGCGCATTGAATCTGCACCCCTTGCAAACCTGGCAGCGATATTGTTCCCCTACGTGAACCTGCAACCTACGCGCAGCCAGCATGTGTTGCCAGTAGCTCTACGTGGAGACAACCTATGCGTTCAACTGCGTATCTGCAGTTTGGCCTTCTCGCCCACCTGAGTCTGCTCGCTGCTGTCAAAATTTTGTACGAACTGCTGTATCGTCAGTGTCAGACATTTTACTGTTAGGGACAGTTTACAATATTCCAGGCAAACTTTTTTAGCAGATGTATGAGTTCTGTGGAGATGTACATATCTTCGAGGTCTCTGTAAATAGATAATTTGTCAAAGTAGCAAAAAATGTCTTTTTCTTTAGTTTTCGGCTGTGGTCCGGTCGATGCATGTCAGAGTTCCCGTGTGTCTTCAAGCGTCGTAAAGCCATGGAAAGTGTTTCGGAGAGTGCTTCTGAAATCAAAAGTTGTCTGTATGAAGACTTCGAAGAGGCCCGAAAAGCCTGGAGTGGTCAGGCACCTGGCCTTGAGGTGCGAATTCCAATACAAGATCTAATGGATCCGGTAGCACAATATGCCATGAATGCGGTCATCTTGTTTTTCCCTGGCAAAATGCCCGTTGCACAGGATGTCGGACAAGGCTGTCCGAGGTGTTTATTTTGGTGCTCGGAATTTCTATGAGGTGCTACTGGCAGATACTGAGGCTAGAAACCTCCTGTTGGAGATGTCTCCCCTCTTTTCTGGCACGCAGATGACTCATGTTTTGCACTTACAAAGGATTATCAGAGTCTTATTCGTCACAAATGTCCTGTGTGGGTGGAAATTGTTGATTTTCCTCGCACATGGAGGCATTTTCTCCCTTTGTTGGACTTGGCAAGGTGATTTGCCCTCCGAAATTGGACACGAACACTAACAGGTTTTGCATTCTATGGGATACGGATAAGCATACCCCGGATGAAATTATGGCGGATTCAAGGGATCCTTGGGTGGGCAAGCGCCCTTTTAAACTCAACTGGAGAAAATTTGCTAACTCCTGTTTTTGATGCGGTAAATTTGGTTACATGCAATCTGAATGTCCTGAACCTGTTTTGCAACCCCCTCTTTCGGCTGTTCCTTCCTCTACCCCTGCCCCTATAGGCAAATCTGTTGGTGAAGCTAAATCGAATAGAGTCCCTGCTATGAAGGTGACTTCCAATGCAAATAAGGGGAAAAACAAAAATCCGCCGGTTGTGGATGTTGGGAATGTAAATGCAGGGAAGGGGAAAAATGTTGCGTCAACTGATGTTGGCTCGTGGATGATACCTAAAAAGACAGTGAAAATTCATACTCCACCTTCGTCCCGTAATTATGTTCCTTTGGTTAACGCCAATAAGAATGTATCATTTAAGCAACTTCCTTGCAATGATAATCGCACGTTGATTGACGCCTGGGAAAAAGCGATGCACTCTTATAAGGATGTACTTGTGGGAGAGGCTTCCACTTCTCAGGCAGTTTCTATGGACAAGTTTCCTGCTTTGACTCAGCGGATGGGTTGGATAAAGATGTCCATATGGGCATCTCGACTTGATCCCTGTGCTTTTGCCGTTGTAAATATGGTTTCCAATGCACGGTCGCAATAAATGCATTTCATATAATGTGTGTGGGTTATGTAACCTTGATAAATGGCGACTGACCTGGCACTATGTACATACATGTAAGGCAGATATCGTGGTTTTGCAAGAACACAATCAGCATGAATTTGCTGGTCAATGTTCTTATTTTGCAGGTTACTGGATTGCATATGCTGGTTTGCAAGATTACTCGGGTTTATTGATGCTGGTTCGGCATGAGCTTCAACCAGTTCTCTTATATAATAATCGACACGGTCGTTGGATGGTGATTCAATGTTTGTTGAACGGTCAGGTGTATGAATTTGGAGGCATTTATGCATATACATCATCTAGACAAAGGGCTGCTCTATGGCAAGACATCTCTTCTCGCTCATGGACCTCGAGTGCATTCCTTTGCGGTGATTTTAATAATACCCCTAAGATGGCTGATAGTATCACTGGTAAGAATGGGATAATCTCTTTGCTTCTACTCAGATGATTGATATATGGCGGCATTTGCATCCAAATGCCTCTCGTTTTACTTTTCAGCATGTTGCCAACTCTTCTTATCGAGCGCGGTTGGATAGATGGTATTTGCTTAATTTGCAACAATATGAGGAATTCGTATGTGAGGTCAACATCGATTACACCTTGCAGTTATCCGACCATTACCCAGTTTTGTTGGATGTGAGTTTTGGGTAGACTCGTTGTGATCGGGCTCTTCCCAAGAAACGTCTGCTACTTGTTAACAATGCTTATCTCACACATGAGGTTTTTCGTGACATGATTTCTAAGGTTATTCCCCCTCTGCTTACTCATATGCATCTTGATCTCGATGCCGCCTAGTATCGCTTTGTTATGAGGGTGCAAAGTGTTATGTGTGACTATGGCAAGCATTACATACAGTGTACTCGAGGGAATGTCAAAGATGCGAAGCATGCTTGTCAACGATTGCAAGCGTTGGCTAATTTGCGGCCTCTGTCTGATTCTGAGATGTTGGAGTTATGTGAAGCTTTGGTGCTCATTCAGAGCAATGACAAGCAAAAGCTTGCTAAATGGCAGTGATGCGTGCCCGTCATCAGGCTTTCATGGATAAAGGCTATGCTTCGAAGCAATTCTTTAAGCGTTTGCATCATTCAAGGCTCTCACAGGCAATCAAGCGGGTTATGCTTTCCTCAAGTGTTTGGACTTCTTCAAAGCAAGAACTTGCGGATGCCATGGTTTTGCATTATCGACAGGTGTTTGCTGCTCCTTCTCAGGCATCTTTGGTTGCTTGCCATGCGCGTCAACTGATGCTTTCTTTTGTTACTCCAATCATATCCCCGCAAGATGCATGTGGCCTTGAGGACCCCTTCACTGCTTCAGAATTGTGCATTGCTTGCTTTGGGCCGTTGGCGATCTCCACGATGGGATGGGCTTACTGTGGAATTTTTCCTCTCCTTTTGGGAGGCTCTTGAGCATCCACTGCTTTTCATGATTAATGCGGCATGGGAGAAACAGGATTTGCCTCTATCTTGGAAAGAAGGTTTACTTAAATTGTTGCCTAAGCAAGCGCTTTGTGAGCAATTTTCTCACTGGCGCCCGATTACTTTGATGCCAGTGGTTTATAAGATATTGGCTAAGATGTTGGTGCACCGCATTAAGGACCATCTTTTTGCAGGACTCCATCAGGCTCAATATGGTTTCATTCCACGTCGCCAGATTATGGATAATCTGGCTAATGTTTTAATTGGCATGGAGTATGCTAAGTACACTCAACAGGATGCGCTGGTTATGCAAGTTGACATTGAAAAGGCCTTTGACACTGTACAGTAGGACTTCATTGCCGCCATGATGAGGTGCCTAGGGTTTGGTCCTAAACTTGTCAATGTGGTTCATTTTTTTTATGCATGTAGCACGTCTTCAGGGATATTGGAAGGTGAATTAACTGAATCCTAGTCTCTTGGTTGTTCGGTCAGGCAGGGTTGTCCCCTTAGTGCTCTGTTGTATGCTATTGCTACTCACCCGCTGTTGACTCATCTTGATCACTTGACCTCTATTGAGTGTCTTCATGGTTTGTGGTTACCTTCGGGTCGTGCATTCGTTGGCCAAGCTTACGCTGAGGATTCGTTGTTTATGCCCCGTAATCAGCAGACGGATGTCAAGGTGATTATGGAAGCCTTGGAACTTTTTGGCATTGAGGTTGGGCTTAGAGTCAACTTTTGTAAATCGAAGCTTCTACCTCTTCGTTCTTGTGATTGGCACAGTCTGTTGTGGCCAGGTGAGATTGTGTCCTCAAATGTGATCACTCTGCATTTGGGTTATCCAATTGGATGGAATGTTACTCACTCTCAGAAAGTCAATTGGGTTATGCAATGTTTGAATGTCAAATTGCATTACTGGAAGTTATCTACTTGGCCCTTGCATGTTCGTCTGCGAATTGTTCAAAGTATCCTCATGGCATATATTCAGTTCTTTTTGCCACTGATGCATTGGCCTCGTCGATGTCTTGATTCTCTTATGTCGGACATTATGTTCCATTTGTGGCAGACCCATGCTCTGAAAAAAGTCTTACGCTTGATGTCGATGGAGAAGCTTTGCACTCCTAAACGTCTTGGTGGACTTAATATCTTGGATTTGCGCAGGCATGTTCTTGCGCGGAAAGCTATGTTGCTGCCTACTCTTGTGCAACAAATTCAGCCTTGGACTCTGATGTTTGCATTTCTCGGTCAGCATGTTGTAACTTCTGCTTTTGGCCATTGGCAACCCCTCTATCTAGGAGGTGGTTTTTGGCAAGATGGAAGGACGCATTCCTGGATGTCCTCTTGCTTCCACTTTAGTCTCTGCCTGGAAAGAGGTTACGATGCATTTATCGTGGAATCCTCAGCAGGAAGGTGATTCGATCCGTTTGGAAAGTCTCCATTGGAGCCGGGCATTCTCTCTTACTTTGGTCGACCGCTCCCCTCGTCAGGCTTACTTTCTCTTTGGACGTGGCATTCGTGTGGTTGAGGATGGCCGGATATACTTTTGAGTTCCCCTTTGCTGCTCGCCATTTTGGATTGGGCATGCATTACCGTCAGTTTTGGAGAGAGCTTCAACGCATGCTGCTCGACTTTTTGCCTGTTTCACCTTTGCCTGATGGTGATCGCATGTATGATTGGGCCCTGCGAGAAATTCCTTTTTGAGATATTTCTGCAGGTTGAATTTATGCTCTTCTGCTACCACAACCATGGCTTGATGGTCATTGTAATGCCCTTTGGCGTATGCATAAATCTAACCTCTGGTGGAGAAGGCTCCTCTCTGCCTTGTGGAAAGCCATTTGCCTTTGAAAGAGCACCTGTTTCTTTGGCGCTGTTTGCTTGGAGTGCTTCCTGTTGGCACTTTTCTTCGGGAGCGTCATATTCGTCCTTCTTCTTGCATTCGTTGCTCGACTGCAGAAGAGGATATTTGTCACTTGTTGTGGGATTGATGCGTTACTAGAGACTTCCTTCGCCGTGTATCGGCCTGTATGCAACTCCGTTTTCCTGGGGTTGTCTTTCACAAAAAGGTTATGGGCATTTGGTATTTTCCCACCGACACTACAGCGTTTTGCGGTCTTCTTTATGTGACTCAGATACTGGGCTTATTGGACCTTGTGGAGTCAGCGTAATGCTTACATGCTCCATCGGACTCATGCGCACCCATTCCCTCTCTTCAAGATTTCTCTTAGGCAATCATTACGGTTTGCTTTGGAAGTTGGTGATATCACCTTAGAGATACATCAACTTTCTTATGAATGTTTTTAGCTACTCTCCACAGCTGAGTAGTTCTGGGCTTTTCCCCTTGTATATGATCCTTTCAGTGGGTTTTCTTCGCTTTGAGGTTTCCCACATGTAAATTAATCAAATCGAGTTACAAAAAAAAGTGTGTGTGTGGTGTGGTGTGTGTGAGAGAGTGTGTGTAGTGAAAATTCTGCGCGTGAAAATTCTTGCGCGTGAGCAGTTCGCGAACACTCCTGCGCGCTGCTGCAGCCCACTGCACCTGCGCCAACGGAGGTAAGTGAGTGTGTGTGTGCGTGCGTGTGTGTGTGTGGGGAAGAGATTCCTGCGCGTTCCTCAGCTTTTGGGCGCCCCTCGGGCTGCGTGATCTGCTCATCCGTGACCTGCTGTAGCAGTTAGCACTCAGCCCGACGCATGCGCAGCTTAACCCTACTGTGGGCTCGCCCCCTGTCAGTTATTGAGCGACCTGCTGCATCCTCAGCCCCACTACAGTTAGTGCAGTCAGAGCAGAACATAACAGTTAAGATTTTGCAGGCTTTAAAATTTGCACAGTTTGCACTTGTACAGGCTTTTACCTTGCAAGATGTATATCCTCTGTAGCTGATGTATATATCTCTGCTGCCTTCGTGAATAGATAAAAACAAAAATACAAAAAAAATCTTTCGTTTGGTTTGGGACGTGGTCCGGTTGCTGTATGTCAGAGTTCCAGTGTGTTTTTAAGCGTCGTAAAGCCATGGATAACGTTTCCAAGAGTGCTTTTGAAGTCAAAAGTTGTCCGTATGAAGACTTCGAAGAAGCCCGAAAAGCCTGGAATGGTCAGGCACCTGCCCTTGAGGTGAGCATTCCAGTACAGTACCTCATGGATCCGGTAGCATTCCAGTACAGTACCTCATGAAGAAGCCCGAAAAGCCTGGAATGGTCAGGCACCTGCCCTTGAGGTGAGCATTCCAGTACAGTACCTCATGGATCCGGTAGCACAATACGCCAAGAATGCGGTCATCTTGTTTTTCTCGGGCAATATGCCAATTGCGCAGGATGTCGAACAATGCGTTGATTTCTCTCTTAAACGCCAGGCTATCCAAGGCGTTTATTTTTGTGCCCGGGGTTTCTATGAGGTTTTACTGGCAGACACTGAAGCTAGAAACCGTTTGTTGGAGATGTCTCCGCTCTTTTTTGGCACGCTGATGACTCATGTTCTACCATGGTCACTTACGAAGGACTATCAAAGTCTTATTCGTCATAAATGTCCAGTGTGGGTGGAAATAGTTGATTTCCCTCGCACGTGGAGGCATTTTCTTCCGTTGCTGGCTGCTCAGCTTGGCAAGGTAATTTGCCCTCCGAAATTGGATGCGAATACCAATAGGTTTTGCATTCTTTGGGATACGGACAAACATACCCCGATGGAATTATGGTGGATTCAGGGGATCCATGGGTTGGCAAGCGTCCTTTTAAACTCAAATGGGGAAAATTTGCAAACTCCTGTTTCCGATGTGGTAGATTTGGTCACAAGCAATCTGAATGTCCTGAACCAGTTCTACAGCCTCCTCTTTCGACTATTCCTGCTTCTGCCCCTGCCCCTGTAAGCAAATCTGTTGGTGACGCTAAATTGAATGGAGTTTCTACTATGAAGGTGATTCCCAATGTAGACAAAGGGAAAAACAAAAAGCCGCAGTCTGCTGATGTTGGGAATGTAAATACAGTGAACGGCAAGAATGTTGGGTTAGGTGATGTTAGCTCATGGGCGGTGCCTAAAAAGACAGTGAAAATTCGTACTCCAACCCCCTCCCGTAATTATGTTCCTCTGGTTAATGCCAACAAGAATGTATCGTTTAAGCAGCTTCCTTGCAACGACAATCGCACGTTGATTGATGCTTGGGAAAAAAGCGATGCCTTCTTATAAGGATGTGCTTTTGGGTGAGGGCTTCTACCTCTCATGCAGATCCTATGGACAAGTCTCTTGTTTTTACTCAGTGAATGCGTTCTGGTATGGATGTGGTGGATGGAGATGTCATATGAGCATCTCGACTTGATCCTTGTGTCTCTCGCTGATGTACATATGATTTCTAATGCACAGTTCTATTAAATGCACTACATACAATGCACAGTTCTCCCCATAGTAAAGATTCCTGTAGGGTTTCTGTCGCGAAAATCCCCATTTCCACCTACGTTTTTGCTTCCTCTATTGGCGATCACCTACTGGCTGCCAGCACCAGCCATTACCGGACATTCTAGTCGTGGAAAACCCCTCCAGATCACTTGCATTTTTTGCTGCCCCTTGCGTTTTTGGGGAGCACCTGCGTTTTGTGGTGAAAAACCTTGCGTTTTCAGCAGAGGGGGGCAGCGCCAACATCAGCCCACTCAGATCTTTGCCCCACCGGCTCAACATCCAATGCCTTGCCGGCGAGAATCCCCTTCAGATCTTCAGATTTCAGCCATAAACACCTGCTGTTTTCTCTGTTTTCAGCCCACCTGGGGCTATGCCATTGATTCACCCCATCCGGTGGTGGTCCATGCAGTCTCTCAGTGAAGCTGCAATACACGGTATCTTCGACATCGGCTTGATCATTTAGGGCGTACGATCCTTGGGAGATCCATTTATTCCAGCCATCATTCAGCGGTTGCACACTCCGAAGGGGGTGGTGACTTGTGGTTTGCTATGGACACACCTATGCACTCATCTGAGGAGTTCACACGAGATATGACCATGCTCATGGCATATGGGATTCCGACATTCCCAGAGAAGACTCCACCATCGGTGGACAACACTTACCACTTGACCTCAACACGTCATATCACTTGCTTACACAGGAGCATCTACATGGACTCAGGGAGAGGATCTTAGATCTCTTCCTGGACAGGTTCATTGCTTGCATCTACAAACTGGAGTAGGACTTTAGTTCTTTGGACTCTCTTGGAGAGTTTACCTGCGAGATGCGGGGGATCAGGCATTCCGCAACTACATCCGGAGTCACCCGGAGCTTGGCTTGAATGGTAGTGCACTTGCTCTTCTACACTCCTGATCATTTGGATTGCTACTGTCACGTGACACATCCAACCCTATGTGTCTGTGGACAAGCTACAGTATGACAAGGGTTCAGTCAGTCCAGTCAGTCTAGATTAGAAGTGATCTGGCACTTTTGTGAGTCTATTCGTAGACCGTGCATGCCCAGTCACTTAGTGTAGATGCATATCTTCTGGTTGCACACAGCATGATCATAAGCATTCCCATCAGAATCCATCAAAATCAGTCAGGGGAATTTTCCAGTGATTTTAGCCTATTTTACCTATTTTTGACATTTTTCACTTGTTAATTTAAGTGACTTTCCAACAAAAGTAGGTAGGGCAATTTGGGCAAGAAAATATATAAGCAAACCAAAGTTAGCACTAAATGGCAGAAGAGACAACAAGAGCCAAGCTCAGCAGGCCACTTCTCAGCAAGACCAAGCCTTGGTGGTCCCCTCCAAGCAGCAAATTCCCCATTGCCTAGCGTTTTTCAACAAGGAACATCGCCAGTCATCCTCAGACACTAGCGCTTGCATCAGCATCGTCTTTCATCGCCGGAAGTCACAAATAAGCTAGCGTTTTTGGAAAGACCAACATCCCTAGCGTTTTTGGAACATAGCATCCCTAGCAGATCCGGCGCATGCAGTGATTTGCAACCCTAAAGACCAACAAGAACCATCCCTAAAAAGGTAACAGATTCAACCCCAGAAAGACCTCAGTTTTCAGCCTTCAAGATCATCAGTTTTCAGCCCTAAACCTGCATATTTTCAGCGACAAAGACCCACAGAAAACAGCCCCCAAATCAGTGTTTTTGGACTAGTCACAGATTTCAGCCCATAGCGTTTTTGGACAGCCGTAGAAAGATTGCAAATTTCAGCCCTTAGGTAATTTCAGCCCTTAGGTCGGTCTCGTCGTCCCCGTCGTCATAGCCGACATAGCCTAGACTTGCATCAGTCACATACGTTCCCATTGTACCAAATTGTGCAATCATAAGTAGACCACTCTCGCCGACGAGAGTGGGGCCTTTGGAGGAGGGTTTTACAACGTCTCCGGTGTCGTATCTCTCTTCTCTCTCTATCTCTCAGTCTCATACACTTGCACGCACAGTTGTCCATTCACTTTGTTGTGATCATAGCATTCTCTCATTAAGAACGGAAGGCTCTCCCTGCCATAAGAACAAAAAGAACCTTGAGCACAGTTCGGAGCACTCATCTTGAGCAAAGCGCAAACATTCATTCCGTTGCACCTTACATTGGTATCAGAGCTTTGGCAGTGTTCTGTATCACTCAAGAAAGAACCACAAGAATCACAAGAATTTTTTTTGCTTGTTGAGGTCGCACGAACCCAAGTTTACTTGGGCGTGTCGATTCCTAATCGTGTTTTTGAAGAGTGACAAGAAACCCAAGAAAGAAGGGCTTGTCCAGCCTCCCCTTGTGCCTCTTTTCACTCATTGAGAGAGGACAGTGCACTTAGCGGCCGGCCAATTGACGTGAGGTGGGAAAAAGCAACCTTTGTGTGAGCGCAAGGCCGCCAAGGGGTGCGCCCGCGGAAAAGAGCAGAACTCGAGTGAAGAGAAGATCCTTCTCAAACACAGATTGCAAGCGAAAGAAAACCTCAAGATCCTCAAGAACCCAAGACCCCCAAGAACCCAAGTTCCTCGTGAACTTAAGAACCCAAGACCACAAGAACCCACGACTTCAGTGGATGGTCATCACTCGAAGCGGAATGGATACTTCGCTTGGAGGTGATGAGCATGAGAGAGGCGAAGAAGAATTTTCCCCACCAGGAGGTTTTTCCGACCCTCCCCCTTCCCCATCTACGTCAAGGATTGCACTAACTCCTATGAAGGAGTTGCCACAATTGTTTATGGACAAGAAGTTAGACCAAAAAGCAGAAATAGAGCGTGAACACGAAGAAAAGATGGCAGCCTAGAGCGTCAAAACACAGAAAGAGTGGCAGCCATACATCGTGAGAACAAAGCAAGAGAAGCAGAATATAACCGCGAGACCAAAGCATGACAAGAGAAGAGCGATCAACACATGAAAGAATTCTTGCGACTCTTTTCTCAAGTTCATGCACAGATGCAAGAGATTCGAGAAAAGGAGACTCTCTCAATCTCTTCTTCTCCAAAGCAAGACACACATGATTTGCATGATGATTTGAATGATAATGATAAGCATGATGATTTGGATGACAATGACAAGCATGATGATTTGCATGATCAAGATGTGATTTCTCACAAGCATGTTGAGTTGCATGAAGAAGATGTGATTGTTCACAAGAAGAATGATGTGTTAGTTGATGCTTTTTCTAGCGAAGCTAACCTCGTTGCAGATTCGATCAATCACGAAGGATCGATCTTGGCTCTCGAGCCTAGGTCCAAAGAACCCCCTCAGGAAGAACCGATCTTGGCTCTCGAGCATAGGTCCAAAGAACCCTCACAGGAAGTATTATGTGTTCGCATGATTCATACGCACGCATTGTACGAGTGTTTCATTCGTGATCGTTTCCTGTATTTTAGTCAGCATCTTTATGTGATCCCTTTTCCTAGGCATGACATTGTATGTTGAGCAGGATTCACTCATGAATGAGCACGAATATAAGCGGATTGTTCATGAAAAGCTGAAAAGTATGTATGTAAGGAAGTCACATTCCATGTCTCTTCCTTGGCATGACACATTTGTAGAACGAGCACATGAAAGTATGAGCACGAAGCTTGGGCATTTCCGTTGTGAATTTCCACAGTTGATTGCTCTAGATCATAAGAGAAAGATTCGATCTCATTGTTGCGTGTATGTTGTGAACGGTTTAGCACTCTGTCTATTGGTTCATCTACATTGCATGCACAGTCTTTGAGGAAGACAAGATTTTTTCCATTCACTTTACATGGAATGGGTATGTTCATGTTTTTGTGTTGAAAATGATTTCAGGAATTTTCAGCCATGGAGATTCTTGAAGAAGAAAGAAGCAGGACTCTAGACGAAGTTGAAGCATCAAAGGAGCCACAGAAGACTTTGTGTCGCTTTCGGCGCGGCCCATAGAAGCGAGCGTTGCAGACCTTTATGAAGTTAAAGTACCGCACGACCACACATCAGAGTAGGCCGGCGAAGAATCCCTTCCAAGATTCCGGATGCTATTGGCGATCTCCCTCGACGCCATACAGTTTGGTACCATAACCTCACTTTGAAAAGGAGGGGATGTCACGTGACACATCCAACCCTATGTGTCCGTGGACAAGCTACAGCACAACAAGGGTCCAGTCAGTCTAGATTAGAAGTGATCTGGCACTTTTGTGAGTCTATTTGTAGACCGTGCATGCCCGGTCACTTAGTGTAGATGCATATCCTCTGGTTGCACATAGCATGATCATAAGCATTCCCATCAGAATCAGTCAGGGGAATTTTCCAGTGATTTTAGCCTATTTTACCTATTTTTGACATTTTTCACTTATTAATTTAAGTGACTTTCCAACAAAAGTAGGTAGGGCAATTTGGGTAAGAAAATATATAAGCAAACCAAAGTTAGCACTAAATGGGAGAAGAGGCAACAGGAGCCAAGCTCAGCAGGCCACTTCTCAGCAAAACCAAGCCTTGGTGGTCCCCTCCACGCAGCAGATTCCCCATTGCCTAGCGTTTTTCAACAAGGAACATCGCCAGCCATCCTCAGACACTAGCGCTTGCATCAACATCGTCTTTCATCGCCGGAAGTCACAGATAAGCTAGCGTTTTTGGAACACGGCATCCCTAGCGTTTTTGGTTTCAGCCTCAGCCTTGCAGATCCGGCACATGCAGTGATTTGCAACCCTAAAGACCAACAAGAACCAGCCCTAAAAAGGTAGTAGATTCAACCCCAGAAAGACCTCAGTTTTTAGCCTTCAAGATCATCAGCTAAACCTGCAGATTTTCAGCGACAAAGAACCACAGAAAACAACCCCCAAATCAGCATTTTTGGACTAGTCGTAGATTTCAGCCCATAGCATTTTTGGACAGCCGTAGAAAGATTGCAGATTTCAGCCCTTAGGTCGGTCTCGTCGTCCCCGTCGTCATCGCCGACATAGCCTAGACTTGCATCAGTCACATACGTTCCCATTGTACCAGATTGTGCAATCATAAGTAGACCACTCTCGCCGACGAGTGGGGCCTTCGGAGGAGGGTTTTATAACGTCTTTGGTGTCGTATCTCTCTTCTCTCTCTATCTCTCAGTCTCATACACTTGCACGCACAGTTGTCCATTCACTTTGTTGTGATCATAGCATTCTCTCATTAAGAACGGAAGGCTCTCCCTTCCATAAGAACAAAAGGAACCTTGAGCACAGTTCGGAGCACTCATCTTGAGCAAAGCGCAAACATTCATTCCGCTGCAACTTACAGCTACCTTCAGAGTTGCTTACACTCATCCTCGATAACCTTACAACAGACTTATCCCTCGACCTGGGCAGTAGGCCACTCCCAGCTCATTCACATTGAGAACCACACCGAGATGTGGTTTGGTGGCGTTGTTGGCGTGGATTCTGTTTTGGTTGATACCGGAGGATTGGAGGCAGGAGCTACAGGCAAGACCGTGCAGACAGATTGGTATGGCCTTTCCTCTTCTCAGAGAATCTTCACAGCGTAGACTACTCAATCTAGCTTCCCTACTTCTTCATATAGGATGATTACGGTGCAGACAGCTTGGTCTGACCACACCTCTTCTCACAAGCCTTTCACAATGCAGACTGGATGGCTTTCCCCTCATCTTGGATTACCCTGCCTACTGACAAGACACCATCCGGTGGTGGTCCGTGTTGTCTCTTGGTGACTGCTGTAGCCTACGGTAGCTTCTACAGTGCAAATTGATTAGTCTGATTTTCCTTGATTCGGAGGACGTTTAAGGCACCAATTGCTACATCTGGCCTTCCTAGAGTTTTACACAACTTAGCCACCTAGCCACACTGGGTCACAAGTTCATGCATTAACACGCTTTCGGTCATGCTCATGATGGTGTCTGGGCTTCCCCATTTTCTCCAAACCGTTTGACTACAAACACCACAGATCCTATTGGGCAAGACACTTGCAGGTCTATTGACACTTCTTTCACAACAAGGAGTTGTTTCCACACTCAGTTCGGGACCTTCATGCACCCTGTATCGGCGGAGTACAGCAGTTTGCTACACTGCTTGTGACGGCGCTTTACCATGGAGATCTCTCGGAGGTTGGGACGCCCTAGACTGCTGCTACACTCGCCGATTTCGCCGGAGTATTGTCCTTCAATGGACATGGCAGCAAACATCTTCATCATTTGCCTCACCTCTTCGGCTTCACGCGATTTGTTCAACATTCGGTGCTGAGAGGAGGTGTTAGACTTACACGACTCTACTGCTTCACAGGTCTAGGGCATAGTTATACAGCTACCTCCGGGCTGGCCACCCATAGTCTAGGTTGCACCTAGTCCGGCCGCCCGAGTTTGGGGCCAGCCGCCCACCTTTGTCCGGGCGCCCTCATATATTCCTCATATTTCATTGCCAGGGGGTACCCACTACCACACTATCTGGTCATTGTCTATTGGATCTTCTGCTCATGGTAGTCATGGGGGGTTAATCGCCCCCTCTTCACCATATCTTGCGTTTGTGGTCACCTCTCTCTCTCTCTCTCTCTCTCTCTCTCTCTCTCTCTCTCTCTCTCTCTCTCTCTCTCTCTCTCTCTCTCTCTCTCACACACACACACACACACGCGCGCGCTTCTGCACACGCGCACTCACATGTAGTTGTTGATGCTCTTTCTCAACGGCCCCAAGTAAATGCTATAACGAGCATACATCATCAAGAGTTGGAATCTCTACCCGAGATGTATCCTCACGACTCCGACTTCGGTGAAATCTCGCAACTACAAACTGGTACTGAAATTTTTCCCTAGTCTATTAAGGATGGTCATCTTTATTTTCATCAGGCTCTTTGTGTAGCACGACCGCTTAGAACAAAGGTAATGGATAAAGCACATGCTTCTCCTTATGCAAGACACAGAGGCATAATGTCCACAAAACAAGCCTTAGAAAGATATTTTTATTGACCAACACTACGAGCTGACATAGATACATACGTTAGAGAATGTGTACCATGCCAAAAGTCTAAGTATGATCGCCATAAAACTCGTGGCTTACTTCAAGTATCGGTACCCTAGCAAAGTATTGCCATAAATTTTATAATGGATTTGCCACGAACCCCGAATGGAAATGATACAACCTAGACTATTGTAGACGAATTCAGTAAGCAAGCTCATTTCATTCCAATAAGAAAGACCATCAAAACTGATAACATGGCCAAGATCTTTTTGGCCCAGATTTTCAAGCATCATGGTATGCCCAAAGCGATTATCAGTGATCGCGATCCACGAATGACAAGTGATTTCTGGCCAGCACTTTTTACCAATTTAGGAACTAAGCTAAATTTTTCTTCAGCTTATCATCCTCAAACAGATGGACAAAGCAAAACCGCTAACTCCACAGTCCTAAGACATTTTAAAGTGCTATGTGTCAGATAATCAACTAGAATGGGAGAAGTATCTAGCTCTTGCAAAATTTGCCTAGAATAACATTATACATTCCTCTACAGGAAAAGCTCTTTTTGAGGTTATTTATGGCAAACCACATCTTCCCACAATCCTTCTCACCAAGTATAAGATACTCGCATCTGATGAATTTGTTCGAGACCTAGATACCGCTTACACACAAGTGAAACGTGCTATCCTTAGATCTCAAGAAAAGCATAAGAAAGCAGCAAATAGACATTGTCGTGATCTCAAGCTAATTGAAGGACAATTTGTTCTTCTCAAGTTTGATAAAGCGCGACTTAAGAAACCAGCCAATCGAAAAGGGAAAGTTGTAAAACTTTCCAATAGATATTATGACCCGTTTAAGATTACAGAGCAGATAAATGACGTTGCATTTAGATTGGATCTTCCAGAGACTTGAAAAATCATATGAGCCATCTACCACCTTTCATTGGCAAACCTCCTGCAGAACCAGTTCAGAAGGTCCCCCTGAAGTAGATGAAACTCACGAAATACTTCTCTTAGCACATACCATTCACGATCAGGAATGCCAACTAAGTTTGGAACAACTCATCATAAGTACTTAGTAAAGTTTAAGAATTACTCCCCTCTAGATGCTCAGTGGATGACAGAATCAAAATTGCAAGACTTTCCAGACATCCTACATCAATATCATGAAGCCCTACAGTTGAGGACAACTATTTAGAAGCCAAAGGGATGTAATATTTTTAGCTTACGGCTATAGATAAATGAAAATGATTTTTACGCACACAGGATGAATTTATGAATTTATTGATACCAATTAATAATTAAATGAACGAATAAATTTTTCGGTGCAATGTGCCATTCGGAAATTCGTCTGTGTCTGTGTCTGGATAGTATGTTAATTAGAACAGTAGCCAGACGCAGTGCAGAAAAGTTCAAAACAAGCACATGAATAAAATGGTCTCCCCATTTCGCTCAAAAAAGCTATAATTTGATATTTCTGCGGTGGCCACCCAAGAAAGTGGCCGGCTGGACACAGTGGAAATACATCCCGACGGGAGTTGGCAGACTGAGTCGGAGAGACATAAAATTGGCCGAGTTATTAATGCTCCAAATTGGCCAGAAAACCGGGTTTCAATACTCATTTTTAAGCGTAAGGTTTGACATCTTTAAACTAAGTGGTCGGGCCAATATGAAAGGGGCCTAATTTGATAAAACATTAAAAAAACTGAACTCCTAGCGTAAGAAAATTGAAAAAACAGCCAGCATTTTGCTCTCTCTCTCTCTCTCTCTCTCTCTCTCTCTCTCTCTCTCTCTCTCCTCCTGCTCCCGCGCCCGCTGCCCATACCCCCGCTCCCTGCTGCTCCCGCCCCCCTTGCGTTTGTTAAATCTCCCTCTCTCTTTCTCTCGCTCCCTGCTGCTCCCGCTCACGCCCCCCCCCCCCCTGCTCCCGCACCCGCTCGCGCTGCTGCGCCTGCCATCCCTGCCCCCGCTCCCTGCTGCCCGCACGTGCTTCCCCCCCTCCCTGCTGCTCGCGCCGCTATGCCCCTACCCCCGCTCCATGATGCTCCCTCGCGCTCTCCTTGCAATTCCCCAACCTCACACATAGAAAGAGAGAGAAAAATTACGTAGAGACAAAAAAAGGGGTGAAAAACTCGATAGAGAGAGAAAGAGGGGGGAAAATAGCGTAGAGAGAGAAAGAGGGGGAAAAAGTTGCGTAGAGAAAGAGGAAAAAAAAAAGAGTAGCGGGGAGAGAGAGAGAGAGAGAGAGAGAGAGATGAATAGCGTAGAGAGAGAGAGAGCCTCTGCCCGCGTAGAGAGAGGAAGAGAGGGGAAAAAAAACTCTTCACTTTTGTACACCTCTTCCTCTCCTGTTGCAGCCTTTCAATCGTGAGAAAGCAAAATGGCAAGGATGACCCTGTGGAGGATGCCATCCAACAATGCAAAGAAGAATTGAGTAAGTCCATCAGCAAGATCAACCGCCACATCCTAGGTACTTTTAATGTACTCGAAGCGCGCCTGGCAGCACAGGAAAGCACGATACATACACTCGAGGAGCGCGTGAAGGCCCAAGATTAGGAAATCGCACTACTCAAGAAAGAGCTTGCAGAGGTGCGATCGCAGAATGTCCTCGAAGACGGAGAGCTTCAACCCTCAGTAATTGAAGAGCTTAACACGATTAAGGAACAAGTGTGGGCCATCAAAGAAGGTGGGGAGCAACAAAAAGAAATGACAACCTCGTGGGTAGATGTCATCACAAAGACCCAACAAAAAGCAGAAAAGGCCGAAAAATGGATCGAGATTGTCAAGAAAGGAAAAGGCAAGGAAATAACCCCCACCCCCACACCAACCATCATCAACTTGACACTAGAGGAGGAGCAAAGGAGACGTGTGCGGGCCTTCCACGTAAGGATATGTGGCCTAAGAGACCAAGATAATGTGGATGAAGAGGTGAAAGAACTCACGACTCTGGTAGGGGTCAATGAGCAGACGCATACAAGGGCCTGGAAAGTGGGCACTAAGAAAAGTGGGAGCAACGGAGAAACCTCGAAGGAAAGGGCACTCATTCTCCGCTTCCCCTCCATGGAAGCGAAGAAGGACTTCTTGAAGAAGAGACCGATTCTGAAGAAGACTCCCATCTTTCTTGGAGATGACCTCACCCTCTCGCAGATTGCTCATATGCAAGAAGTAATGCCGGAAATTAGAGTAGAAAGGGAAAAGGGGAAGATTGCGTTTTACAGGGATGGAAAGGTGGTGATATTGGAGCGACGCCCCGCATGACGGTGCGAGACCTATGGGACCACACTAAAGATGGCAACCTGGAAATGTAATGGGTCACTCTGTCTTGCTGTAGGGGCCTTCGAGGATAGCTTCACAGGGAGAGACATCATTTTCTACTCTGAGACGCATCAAGCCCCTGGGCAATCCATGCCAAAGGTGAGCGGATATAGATGGGGGAGAGCTTGCAGACAGGAGACCAGATCGGAGCATCGAGGAAGGGACTCAAGGGGAGTGGCAATTCTATTCAGGGAGGATTTGCAGCCATTGATATATATAGCGCACAAAGATGAACAGGCTAGGTACATGTGGGTGAGGCTCAAGGCAGAGATGGGCAGATACCTCTACACTGCTATCTGTTACTTTCCTTCGAGTACGCATCACCTAGAGGACAATCCCCCTTTGCTATTTTGCTTAAGGAGCTGGACATTACAGAGATGGGTCTATCCAGACTATCACAAGATGAGAAATACACTGAATAATGGCAGATACTTGATAGATATGGGAACCGCACATAGATTGGCCATTTTGAATGGCCTGCAAAGATTTTCGACAACTGGAGGTTTTATTTGCTTTCCACACCGACACGGTGCTAGCACAATGGACTATGTTATGGCCACTAGATGAACTCACTCAAATACTGACAGAGACGCTCCATGATGCAGCATCAGAGGCATACCCCCATAGCCAGCCAACACGGAGACAATCTGGGAGCATGCCCCAGAACAGCTGGTATGATGAGGAGTGTAGAGAGACGAGGATCAAATTACATAAGGAAGTGCTCATGGGAATTACCACACATAGACAGTCATTGATTATCTTTTGCCGCCTAGTGCGAGGAAAGAAAAGGGCTTACCTATCTTAGCTAGAGCGGGATCTGTATCAGCTATTTATAAGTCGGGACTCAGGCTAACCATGGAGGCTATTCCACAAGCATTCACCCCCACCAGCGGTCACCTCCACTGAGACATGGGGGAATATGCCACATGTCTCTACACAGCATCAAGTCAACCACCTCCGCCGGCCCCACTAGAGACACGCCCGAAGACATGTTCTTTCTTTACCGCCTAGAGGGTAAGGAAAGCCATTGACAGGATGAAGACAAGGAGAGCACATGATCATGATGGTCTGGTAGCAGAGCACTTCATCCATGCCAGAGATATGCTTGCAGAGCTCCTGGCTATGATGTTTAATCGAGCCATGTATGAAGGCTTCCCTGAGACTTGGAGTATGTCTACGATTGTGCCTATTTTCAAGTCAGGAGATCCCATGATTCCCGGGAATTATCGCACCACCATGGTTGGTCACACATTAGCTAGGTTGTATGCATCCGTTCTTGAGCGAGAGCTCAGTAGATGGGCAGAGCGAGAGGGCATAAGAGCACCAGGGCAAGCAGGATTCAAGAGAGGTTTCTCCACTCTTGACCAGATTCTGACACCCAGTGCTATTATTGAGGAGGGTAGACACCATGGCAAGAGGATCTATTGTAGCTTTGTGGATTTCCGCAAAGCTTTTGACACAGTGCCGAGAGCCAGACTTATACACAGACTACAGGACATGGGTGTGCCTACAGAGCTGATATGGGGTATTCTAGCTCTATACGAGACAGTGATGGGGCAGGTACGCACCACTGAGGGAGTGTCTGACATGGTCCACTCCACTACTGGAGTAAAGCAAGGATGCCCCCTATCCCCGACTCTTTTTGGGATGTATGTGGATGAGTTTTCGGACTATGTAGAGCGCCAAGGAGACACGGGAGCTCACCTAGCAGGGCAATGGATTCCGTTGTTACTATATGCTGATGATATTGTGTTGATTCCTGACTCTCCAGAGGGGATGCAGCGTCATATGGATGCTCTGCATACATTTGCTCGTGACAGTGGATTGTCTGTCAACCTGGGGAAAACCAAGGTTATGGTGCTCAACACCACACCACAGTGGGTCAGGAGGTCAGCACCCACATTTACGTATGGCTAGGAGACTGTGGAGTACACAGATGCATATACTTATCTTGGGGTAGTCTTCGGTGGACCGGTGTTTTCACTAAGGAGAGCATCAGAGACTAGACTGACGAGAGAATATGCAGCTTTGGGAGGACTAGAGAGGATGTCTTCGCAGGTTGAGTTTCAAGAACCGCGAACAAAGCTCTGGCTTTTTGACACTCTAGTGACTCCAGCTATGCTCTATGGAGTTCAGGTATGGGGACCCTTAGTAGACCACCATGGGAGATCTGGCAACACAAATGGATGGAGATGTATAAAGAGGCCTCTGGTCTCTATGATCGCTAGGATGATTGAGGCCTCCTCAGTGCCGCATGAGGTTATCCGAGGCGAGCTAGCACCCCCCCCCCCCCCCCCCATGGTGGAGGCATTGACCATATCAGTATCCTTTATGCACGGTCTATGGGATCTCCACAGGGACAGATGTGCTCGGCTTGCCCTGGAGTCATCTCGACAACTAGCTCTACAAGGCGATACAACATGTTGGTATGGACAGATGACAGCATGGTTTCAGTCGCATGGTTTCAACATAGATAGATTACCTCCGTTTCAATACTCCCCGGATGCACCCTCCCTATCTCTCACACGGACAGAGATCACCAAACTCATGCGCCAGGACCTGATTCAGCTAAATACCAGGAGCCCTTGGGCACGAAGATGGCCTTCTATAGAGAGCATCTTCTCCAACTCACGGAGGAAGGCTTTGTGACTAGGCCTGCATACATGGATACGCACTTATCTCATGGGATAAGATGCGCTATTGGGCAGATACGCACATCCTCACATCAGCTCCAGATCGAGACTGGCCGATTTCGAGGGGTGCCAGCAGGAGCCAGGATATGTCACCTATGTAACTTAGAGCCACAGACAAAGCTGCACTACACGTCATTGCCCGACGTACTATGAGATACGCGGCCGCTTCCACTGCCTGCTTAAAGAAGGTTTCGGACCTTTTTCTAGAGTCATGAGATACAAGTATCAGAGATGCCTCGGATTGTTCCTGCTAGAGCTGCGCAGACTTAGGGAGAGCTTGCTAAGGACATCAGAGGAAAGACAGTCTCAGAGACAAATCACAGAATTCTTTACACCACCCAGGGGAGAGCCAGAGAAGCAGTCATTACAGCAGATCTCACAGCCCACCCATACTAGAGGTACGCTGCTAGATCGAGCCATTGAGCTAGGCAGGTCAAGCCACCCACGACCTCGGGGGGTCTCTCACCACCGACAAAGGCTGCAACAGAAGATACAGATCACTCTAGCTCGACATGCAAGACGCCCAACCAGAGAACTGACCATGGAGGAGGTTGATGAGATCCAACAACGACCGATGAGAGATTTCATTTGAACCCACTAGCGCCCCCCTTCCCCCCCCCCCCGTATCTCATCTCAATCCCGAATCAACTTCAGATTTATTTCCTTTCTCCTTAGTGTTTTAGGGTTAGCTCTTTGTAACTCTCTCTCTCTCTATGTAACTTTGTAATTTCCGTACTCAGACATGACATCAGATTCACCAATTGTAACTTTTGGGTCTCATAGGTCATTCTGGCCTTTGGAAGACGTTAATATAACATTTCATCTCTCTCTCTCTCTCTCTCTCTCTCTCTCTCTCTCTCTCTCTCTCTCTCTCTCTCTCTCTCTCTCTCTCTCTCTCTCTCTCTCTCTCTCTCTCTCTCTCTCTCTCTCTCTCTCAGAAATCATAGGCAAGGCTTATAAGGAGGAAGCGCTACTAGTTTTGGACTCTTGGCAGCAGTCTACACAGACACAAAGAGCCTCCTCTCTCACCTCTCAGTTCAGCCTACTTTCTCGCTCCTCGATGATTTCCTGTTCTGGTGTTGTCCGTGAAGGGCGCATAGAGGCCACAAAATGCGCGGCGAAGGTGTAGGACAGCCCATAGAGCTTGTGTGTGTTTTTGCGGGGAATAGACACACTCAGACAAGCGCAATACTAGCTGCCCACAGAGATTTCAGCACTCCGACAAAGTCCAGAAGCAGTTTTTGCCAAGAAGTATTCATGTGGGTACTCCCTACGCAAGCAGATAACAGTAGAAGCTTCTCCCGCATAGGAAATTCCATTACGAAGCAGACATAGTCGTTCTCGGCTACAAGTATGATGAATCTCAGCCAATAGGATTATGAATTCATGCATTTTTACGCATCAAAAAAGTGCTTGGGACACTGAATACTGTTCCGGGTTCTCGTGCTTGTAACAGTTCATAAAATAATACAAATCTTTTTCAAGGGGCTGGTCCTCCCTAGTGCTGTGTCAATTTTTTGCATTGCTTTCTCAATTTTATGTCGTGCAAAATCCCACGTAAAATAGTAAATTAACTTTAAAGTAGTAAGTGCACGCTTCTGTTTTTGTGACAACAGATGTGAGAGGAATCAGGGGCTGAAAACGCAGATCTTGACGATGCCGATGATGGACACCAATGGGAGCACTAGATGCGGCCAGGGAATGGCTGAGGAGAGGCTCGATGGGCTGCCAAAGTACCGAACCACAATAGGAATGCTAGTGAGTGCAGATCTGAGCCATTTTTGGACGACGAAAAGGGCTGAAATGTGAAAACACTAGGGCTGATCTGTTGGAGAAGCTATCGCTAGGGATGATCCGCAGCATATGAGCAAAAATGCTAGGGCTGCAAGCTGATCGGAAGGTACTAGGCTGATCTGGAGCAAAAACGCCGAGCTGGTCTGCAGGCTGCAAAAACGCCAGGGCTGATTTGGGCGCCAACTGCTCTAATGCCCAAATGCTAGTTCGGATGCTCCCTTTATAGGCAAGAATTGGCTATAAGAACTTATGAAGGCTTAGGTAGGGCAAAATTGGAAGACATATCATAAAAATAAATCATTTTACTTGACTTCGGCTCAGTTTCTGGGTGAAACTGTCTACCCAGAAACTGTCTCATGTTTGCCCACTCGGGAATTTGATTGACACAGGGATGGCTCGTTGGATTCCTCTGACCTTAAACTGCATGCACGTCATGCCAGATGTCCCCCCATGGTGTAACAACATCTGTCAAAAAGCTTGTACAATCCATTTATGCAAGAGAGTTCCAAAACCGGAAAACCTAATCTAATGGACTCGTCCGAACATGCAAGTCCTACGAACAAGCTCACAAAATTGTCGGTACTAATCCCCCTAGGATTCTAGACACTCCTATATAGAGATAGGTGGAAACCTGGCTCTAGAGGTTGATGAAGCATGTCCACGTGGCACACAAAACCATGTGCATGTGACAACGCATCAGTGTGGATTTCAGATGAGTTAACACCAACTCAACTCAAGAATAGAACCAAGGAATTGGCTAAGTCAGAGAAGCAAGGAAGCACAGCAACTAGGCACTCTATAGAGGAGGAAAAGCCATCATCAGAGACTTCAAAAGTCTACCTCCTTTTACTAAAGCTTGGGCTTGAACTTTCTTAACATCTAGTCACATTATGCACATGGTGATTCCATTGTTCTCATGAGTCATGAGAGCTTTTATTTAAGGGCACATGCACTTTCTTTTTCTGTGATACCCAAGGTGGAATGTTATCAAGATGTATCTGATTTGTTTTATAGGTCGAGTTCAGCCTTCAAAGGACGTTAATAGCTCTCTCTCTCTCTCTCTCTCTCTCTCTCTCTCTCTCTCTCTCTCTCTCTCTCTCTCTCTCTCTCTCTCTAGCTATGAGGACTTGCGATCACAAGGGTACACTCACTTTAGAAGGGCTTTCTCTACCATTGACCATGCATTCATCTTGAGGTGCTTGATTGATCAAGCGAGTTTGTGGAAGAGAGAGTCTACTCTTGCTTTGTGGATTTTTGAGAAGCCTTCAACAGAGTGCCATGAGAGAGGATCTCCAATTCCTGCAATCATGGTATACCATCAGGCACGACATGGGCCATATGAGTACCTATTAGGGATGACTTTTGTACGCACAAGGGTCCTGCGATGAACCTTGGGAAGACCAAGGTCGTGATCTTTCATACCTCAAGATAGGGAAGGAGAAGTCAGGTAGAGGTGCTCACCAACTATGTATATCTGGGGTTCACCGCTACACGCTTCACTATGGGATCCATTAGTGGACTCGGTTAAAGAGGCCATAGGTCCTCGTGATCACATGTATGCTACACAGCAAACCCGCAGTACCCAATGACATCATCCAAGCTAAGTTTGATGCACCATCCATGATTGTAAAGGCTTTGTTTCAGACCATCTGCCTTGTAGACTAATGCAGAGAGAGATATTCCCGTACCATTTTGTCATACAGAGCTTTCGAGGCATCAAGACAATTGGCTGAGGCAGGAGGCAGAGGTCATGCTTTGCACAGGTCCACAGAGGTTCATGCAACAGGGGTTGGACATGGCCCACCTCCCACCATTCCAGTACAACAGGTATGCACGACATATCCCAAAGAAACCGCCTTTTGAGGCAGGACCTCTGGCAGGCCACAGCTCTACACACGAAAGACATGAATCGCACCCAAGGAGCCCCCTACCTCCAAAGATGCTATAGTACAGAGTTCAGTTCGTCAGCTTCCACCTTTGCCTTCTCTTGCGGCAATAAATTTCCAGATGGTGTCCATGTCATCTGTTGCAGGTGTGTTAGGAATCCTCCCCTCAGGAGACACCCCCCTCGTGGAGGTGCAAGCCGAAAAGCTGTGCCCCTTGACCTGAGGGAAAGGTAGGCATAACTGGCTGGCCTAGTTATGAGAGTACTTCAGTGATTCCAGCCACAGCTTCAAATCAGTCCTCACTCCTTAACTAACACTTGGGAGATACAGGAAATCCAGGAGATGATAAAACTCTAACAATCATGAGCATCACTAAGTCAATCAGCTTTGTTCATCTATCTCCGTGCCTACTTATTGCATTTTGATAATATCAGAATCTTCATCGCCGTAGATCGAAACACAGGGCACAGAACAAAAAATGGTAGTCCACAGAATTAGAAATCCAATCCCTACATTGTAAGGTTGCCCTCTCTTAAGAATAGAAAAATTGAGTAAAGGCTTTTCCATACCACATCTTCTCCAGCTTTCGAGTCCACCTGCTGTAGTGACCGGGGGTCAGATGTCCTGCGCCTAGGAGTAGATGGTATGCGTTGAGCTAGAGGTGCTGATAGAGAATGTCGTCTTGATGCCGAGACACAAGAAATAGCCTCCAAACCACCAGATGAACGAAGACCACTGTCCTTGTGCACATTCACTGTCTTCATAGGTCCTTCAAACGCCGGCTTCTTTTGGTGCGTGTCCTTTGGCGAAGGAGATGTTGGACCATCAGATAATTTGGCCAGCTGTCGTGCTGGTCGAATAGGTGACCTAATGTTAACTTCAGCAGTGGCAGCCAGGGACGGGAGTGCTTTGGAATGCTTTTTTGGTTGGGAGTCAGATTTAGATTTTGAGATGAGATTGCAATGGGGGTTGCTGTTTAGATTGCGGCAAAATGCATTCTCTGATACTGTGTTTGGAGCTCTTGTTAAGGAGGAAGATCTGGATGTCAACAATTTTGAGCTGCGTGTTGCGCTGGTACTTCGGGGTGCATTGTCTCCTGCTCGTAAGTTGCTTGTCCCAATTGCCGGAGATGGGGATCGTCGAGTACCTGGTCCTGAAGGTCGCCCCATTGAAGGAGCGCTTCTAGCAACAGATCTCGTAGATGGAGCATCCTTTTTGCCCCCACCCATAATGACCTTCGACATCACCACCGCATCTACTAACCGCTCTCCTGCTGCTGATGCTTTATCTGCCCTTGCCATGTTGAGCTCCCGGCTCCTCTCTTCTTCTGACAATGTACCACATTCAATGCCCTCCTGCATACGAGAGGGGTAACGATCCATGATAAGATCACATGCAGAGGATTTCCTGCCCCAAGCTCGAATAACCACGAAAGCAGCAGCGCTTTGTCGGCCAGCTGAGAGTGTACTGAAGCTGCCAGCAGCCAGAGTGCCTTTCTACATGGTAAAAAGAACTGGAAGAATTTGGGTTCATCTACAAGTCACCTTTTCTAACCAAAGATAGACAAGACTCGAGTGATAAATCACGAGGCCTGCCCGTGGAAGGGACTCATTAAGGACCACCTAGACGGTCATGAAAAAAAGTTTCCTCATCTTGCATGAAACCTTAGCACTATCAAGCACGGGGTAGTAAATCCATACTATTATAATCCCCACCCCGGCCACGTGGTGCTCTCTCATCCATCCGGTTGCCCCTCGGCCAGTGTGCTCTGCAACACGGCAAGTCAGGTGACAACATGCGAGCGAGAGAGAGAGTGAGTTGCCGCCGCTAGAGGAATTTGAGGATCTGCAAGAGTTCCTTCCCGCACCATTGCTTGAACATGTGTTGTCCTTCGTACGTGGTAAGCAGGGCCTCTATGTCGCTCACCTATCCCACCTGGTAGTCCTTCCTCTTAACCAATTAGTCATTGTTGGCATACGATACACGAACGCATCATCAAATCACGAGGATGATGATGACGACGAAGAGCTTTAGCTACACGAAGGCTAGCAAGATGAGGCCATGCCAAGCCATGGTTGGAATTGAGAGAGCAAGTGAAGGCAGTGCTATCCAAATTCTCGCAAGCCACTTATGTCATCGTCCAAGGTCTCAACTCCCGCTTGGGAATCGGTGATGACAAAAGGCAGGACGTGTTCAACATGGACTGCGCAAAGCAAATCTTCTGATCACAATTCTCGACTCACATCTCCTTGCTAACCCTCCCCAAATCCTCCAAAATCACAAATCGCCACAAGCGCTAGGCTTTAGTCCTCGGTAGCCACTGCCCTGCCCTCACCCACCCGGCGCTAGATAAATAACAACCTCATTAGCCACCACGCTGCCCTCACCCACCTCCATCTCAAGCTCATTAGCATGCCACGTTGTCCCACGTCTGTCTTTTCCTACTCTCTATGTGGCTTTGTGTGTCCTCATTGACCCCGGCATCGAATCCTTCTCACCACCGCACCCACTTTGGTCCACCTCACTATCTGTCCTTGTGCATGCCTTGTAATGGAAATGGCCTATGAACTTTGAGAATAGCGGAATTAAGAGAATTAGAATGAGCATTTTTGTGAGACTACTTTGAGAACATATAGGGTGAACTTAATGGTAGCAACATAACCATGGTACTTAATTAACTTGGTATGAACAATACTTTTGCAAGAGAGAGAGCTTATAGAACTTGACAACAGTTGAGGACTGGATTTATGTGGAGCCGGTCCACCCTCCAATAGGCTTTTGTATTATAGATTCTCCCATCAAGAGAGACTTGGTACAGTACAATCTTTGTGTTCCTTGTGACCTAGGAGATGCAATGAAGATGGAAAGCTTCATGCATCACGAGCATAACATAGACTTTGTAGAAAGCATTAACCATCCCCGGTCTCAATCCCAAGGGGCCTCAAACACCTTCAAAGGTGGAGAGAGCTAGCAGGGAAAGAGGGTAGGGAAGAGGAAGAAGAAACATTCACATAGGAGAAAGAAATAGTTCCTCACTTATCATCACTCTTCTTGCTTAGCATACATAATAGCATAGTAATGAAGATGGAGAAGATGGCAATCTTAAGCATTGGAGCATGGATCTTGGTTGGATTTGCATTCCATAGCCAAGACTATTGGTGTAGGCTCTCAACCAAACTTGGAGAAGGAGATGGAGTGTGTGTGTGGGGGGGGGGGGGGGGGGGGAGTATACCCCCCAAGCTGGCCCCCTCCTTGCTTTGGTCAACCCCCTCTCTTAGCTCATGATAGAAGATCATTGGACCCCTTCAAGCGTGGCCAATCACATGTAGTGTGCATATCAAGCAAGCATGCTAGCCTTGGGACAAGTGTCTCCCTTTCCCCTTTGAGAGAGAGGAATTGATAAATGCATGAACAATTAATTTAATTAAGTAAATTTTCATTGGATCCCTTGAGAAGCCAACCAAAGAGGGCAACATGAAGAGAAACTTGACAAGTGTCCTAGTTGCTTTTTTTAGACCAAGCTTGCCTTGTGTGAGGGTGTGTGTGTTCTCTCTCTAACTCTTACAATGAGGGCTCGCCCCCCTTGTTTAGGGATGTGCTTTGACTTTTTGAACACCTTAATCCCTCAAGCACCTTAGTCATGTAGCACCTTAACACCTTAGTCATCAAGCACCTCAAGCACCTTAGTTTGCAAGCACGACGAGCACCTCAAGCTTGGGTCGGGTTCCCACCTCAAGCAGAGCCCTAGCTTGCCTAAGGTCTTAGGACTTTTTAACACTAACCTTTGGAGGTTTTTAATGAAGCTAACCCTAAGGTCTTTAAGCTCTATTAGGTAGCATTGCTCTTCAATAGACCATCTCTCATTTGGACCCTTTTACCTTGGCCCCAAGTTGAGATAGATTTAAAAGCACATGTCTATATCCTAACACTTGTTCCCATTTATTCTCCCACATTAAATGATTAGTTTAATATGAGAAAATCATTTGGGTTGGTTAGGTATTAGATTTTATGACGTTACCTCTCTCTTGAAATCATAGTCGTCCTTGAGTATGAGGTAGAAGAGATAAAGCCTTAGTCATTAGTCAATGTTTCTTAGCGGGTAGAGAATCCCTTTCTACCCTACAACATCATTCCAAGATGGATGACTAATTCATTTGGTGCTTGGGAGATGTAGCTGCCGCAAGCATGTCTACTCTTTAGTCCATTTCATTCTCCCAAGTAGAGTGACAAATTCAACTTGGTGTTTGAGAGACCTTGTCATCACAAACAGGATTCTAAGCATGCATACTACTTAAATTTGTGCACAATAAAAAGAGAATTAGTCTTATAAGACAAAAACATGATCATTTAAAAGAAACATGTACATTTTCTTACTCTAATGTTGCATTATAAGCATTGACAAGGTTCATACTATCCTTAAGTTGTATTCCTTGCATCCATCTAGCATCTTCAAAACAATAATTTTTGAACTTAATAAGATACCGCCGGATAATCTTACCATGTCATAGTACCTTTTCTTCATGCCGAAGGATAGCTTCGGGTTGTAGCACCTCTTCTTGGTCTTCGATTTTTGGAGGGTCTTCAATAATTGGTTCACTTGGGGGACTCTCCTTTGTAGGGCTTAAGTAGGCTCACATGAAAATCATTGTGTATGAGCCAATGGTTGGGCAGCTTGAGTTGATAAGCCATCTCATTGATTGACTTCAAGATTTGAAAAGGACCATAGTATCTTTTTTCTAGTTTAGCATAATACTTTTGATGACCCGTAGGATTTTATCCTATTGTTTTCCTCAATCGAGCCTTGGAAAACTTAAGTAAGACCCAATCATTTTCTTTAAACGTTTGGAGAAAATATTTAGACCCTACCGTAAATTCACTAGAGTGTTCTTTGATGATATCATCATCTACTCCAAGTCCTTGGAGGAACACAATCAACATCTCCGAGTAATTCTTCAAGCTTTGAGGGACAAGCTTTTTATCAATCAAAAGAAGAGCGAATTTTTCCTTCAAGAGATTCAATACTTAGGTCATATTATCTCTCAAGATGGTATTCGTATGGATCCATCAAAGTTGGAGGTGATAAAAGAATGGCCTAATCCAAGGAATCTACATGAGCTAAGAAGCTTCATTGGTATGTGTGCATACTATAGGCGCTTCATAGCCAAATTCTCTCAAATTGCGGGACCATTAGATAATTAACAAAGAAGAACGTTAAGTATCTTGACTGCTAAGGAGCAAAATTCTTTTGACAAGCTCAAAGAGAGAGGTCCAATGTGATTAAAGTACATGGGAAGATCTTTGCTGCCGATGAGTATAGCCGTGACCTACAAGAATCTTTCCAAAAGATTAAGGAGGCTGTATCCATTTCTCAACAAACGCAAAAAAGTTGTTGACAAGCTCAAACGATTGAACGTGGCTGGTGCATTAATCAAGCATGCATGACTAGATATTCATAAAGACCAAATGTTGTACAAAACGTGGTCTTTAGGATATCTTCATTCACTATCCTTATTTGATGATAGCTACTTTTAAGGTCAATCCTACTGAAGTAGGTAAATCTTGTAGCTTATCAAATAAATCTTCTTCCCGCGGTACGGGAAATCTATTTTTGATAGTGATATGGTTTAGTGCTCGATAGTCCACACACATGCGGTATGTACCATCTTTCTTTTGCAATAAAAGGACTAGAGAACAAAAGGGAGAAGACCTAGGCCTCACCATCCCTTTGTTTACCAATTCTTGTACTTGCCTCATGATCTCTTCTTGTTGATATTGGGAAACTTGATAAGGAGGTTTGTTAGGCGGCGAGCTTCCTAGTAGGAGCTCAATTCAATGGTCATCATCCCCTCGTTGTGGACGTAAGTCCATAGAGATATCATCGATGAACACATCTTGGAATCCATTTAGAAAATTAGACAAGTCTAACTGTTCTTGATTCCTACCATTTACATTTGATGAAGCATTAGGACCTTTTAGGGGTTCTTTGACAAAAATCATATACGCAGAAACTGAGCTTTTCATTGATTTATTCGAAGCAAGAGGATTTTCAAGTGGTATAGGACGACCAGACTCTCTAGCATCTATATACATACTCTTTTCCCGGTAGGTGAAGTAAATTCTCCTTCCAGGGAACTTCATGTTGGCAGCCATGCGGTAGAACCATGGTGCCCCTAGGATAACATCCTCATATTGGAGAAGAGAGATGAAAAAGTCTTGTTTGTCGACATAGCTTTGGACATGAAGCCTCAACTTTCCAACCAAGGGAGTAACGGAGGCTTGTTGTCCCTTGAAAATATCTCCCATCTTGAAAGCTTGAATGCCCAACTTGGTGGCCAACTCCGTTGATGTGAAGTTGTGAGTAGAGCCAGGGTCAGACAAGGTGAAGGCATCATGCTCCCTTACCTTTCCCCAAGCATAGAAGAGAGGTGATCCTTTGCAATGAGCATCCTCTTTTGGAGCTTCGATTGTGGAAGCTCTAGGAGTCTCATTGCGCGCATTCCTCTTGGGGCAAGAATGATAGCCATGCCTTTGTAAACTCCCTTCTCCTTGGACCGATTGTTGTTGGAATTGCCTTGGAAAGAATTTTGGGCATTGGTTTTTCTATTTGCATCACTTTTGTCTTTGCTTTCCATGGGCTTGGCTTCCTTCTAGCCCCTTGTTGGAAATTGATGTGCAAAGCAACCATGGTGTGGTGGATTACTTTGGTGGTAGAACCAGGCCAGGCCGTTGGGACTTGACGTACTCGGTCATTTCTTCAGGTAATCTTGCACATAATTTTTGCTTTTGCTTAGCAAAGTCTATCTTTTGAAAGAAAGTAGCATTGAGATGTAAATCCCAACACTTGTCCACATATTTGTGGATAGACGCATGGGAGAGAAGCTTCAAACTCTGCCATTCGGTAAGCACTTTGTCCTTTGCATCGCTTGCAAGGAATTGCTTCATGATGGAAACTCGTAGATTTTTCCATGTCTTTGGGGCTTCGCCTTTGCCACGAAGGCTAGCCCACCATTGACAATAAGATTTCTAAAAGTGCATAGCTACATGGTGTAGCTTGGAGGACTCTGTGAAGCTCTCGTCTCCAAAGGCCGCATCAAACTGTTGGATGAAGGCCAATACTTTGTTGGAGGCACCAAAGGTGCCATCATAGGTGAGAAAGGAGATACTCTTTCCTCCCTCTTTGAACTTCTTGAGCTTTTGGAACCTTTGCCATGCAAGGTAAGATTTGCAATGTCCTCTCCTCTTGTGTTCTCTAGAAGAATAGCTATTGCTTTCGGCGGAAGAGGAGGAATTAAATAAGAAGGAGAAGAGGGTGACCTCTTTCTTTCTTTTTTCTTCTTTTGTCTCCTCTCTTCCCTTTCGGAGTGACGAGGAGAAGGACTATGGGTTGACCATTTCTTCTTGGGAGGAGTTGGCAAATGGTCTAGACCGCCGTCTTCATGGAGGCACATCTTTAGAGGAACTTAGGGATTCGCTTCATTCTTGTTCTTTGGATTCCTCCTCTCTTATGGGAGAGAGTCTTCTTTTGGGAGTCTCATCGGCCTCCTAAGCTCTCTCTCCTCTTGGAGAGGAAGGGAAATTCCTTAAGCACAAAGTTGTTGGGTAACTTCAGCTTGTAAAGCATGGCTACCCATAGCTTGTTGCAACCTAGTAAGAAGATAATTGACAAACAAGGGGGCATCATCATTAGCACCTTCATGTGCAAAATCAAAGCTGTCAATGTTCATTCTATTCTCTTGGTTATTATCAGCCATGCTAATTAAACTTATGTATAGATTACTTTGTGCTTTTTGGTACCTCAAAAACCTTTGTCGCTACTCTTCTTTACCTTTGAAAATCAATTTTCAAGCAGCCATGCCCGTGGTTTAGATAGTGTTGATTGCAAAGACTAGTGGAGACGGTCTAACATTGCTCGATTGATTATGGTTCCTCTTGAGCTTGCTCATAGCTCAATAATGGTTAAGCCAAAGGCAAGGCCCGAGAGGCTTTATTATTAAGCCTATAGTTCCCAACGGTGTACCTTAAACTAAGTCCTTCTCAACCAAGATAACAGATCCCTGTCCCACTTACCCTATTGCAATAAATAGGCCCAAACTTTCATGGACAACTTAAGGACCTCTCTTGTTAAGCAAGGAAAGAGAAACCAATAGCTTTGATACCAATGTAATGGAAATGGCCTATGAACTTTGAGAATAGCGGAATTAAGAGAATTAGAGTGAGCATTTTTATGAGACTACTTTGGGAACATAGAGGGTGAACTTAATTAACGGTAGCAACATAACCATAGTACTTAATTAACTTGACAAGAGAGAGAGTTTATAGAACTTGACAAGAGTTGAGGACCGGATTTATGCGGAGCCGGCGGTCCCCCCTCCAGTAGGCTTTTGTATTATAGATTCTCCCATCAAGAGAGACTTGGTACAATACAATCTTTGTGTTCCTTGTGACCTAGGTGATGCAATGAAGATGGAAAGCTTCATGCATCACGAGCATAAAATAGACTTCGTAGAAAGCATTAACCATCCTCGGAATTATCTTTGTACAATGTTTGTAAGAATGAAGCTTCATTCCAGTATACAAATAATAGAAGAACTTCCCTTCCCTTGTGATGGACAAATTCTAAAGCCAAAAAAACTTTCCAAGATAGGATAGAGTCCTTACTAGCATCCACCCAAACAAGACAACAAATATGTTAGCCTTGGATGTGTTTTACAGGTATCAATGGACTATATCAGTTGTTATCCATGTCCATCTTACAAACGTTTTTTTAACTTACAAGCTTAGTCCATAGTATTTATGTAAAAAATAATTTCTTTTTTATAAATATCCCAAAATTTCTATTAATAGAATATCATTTTGATTAGAAGGCCATCACCCCTTCTAATCCAAGTGTCTGAATTCCCCCTTAATATTTTTACCAGTTTATAAGTTATGAAAATTCCACCATATGAAGCTTAAGAAATTTTTAGAAACCATTAAGCCCGTTTAAAGTTTGTTTTTAGGTCAGACGCCTATCATGGTATATGGACTCCAAATCATCCCACAATTTGTATATCACTTACCTTATACATCTCTTTAGCAAACCAAGTAGCAAGGAGCCTTAGCGGATACAACCCAGGTCTTGAGTCCAACCATGAAGTTAAAGAAAAAATATACCATGCTTAAGTGCTAGTACCAAATCAATTCCCAAAGCTACAAAAGGAGCTACACCCGCCTATGTGAATGTAGATAGTGCAATGCATATCCTATCCCAATCAATAGAGTAATGAGTAAGTATAGTAACAGTGTGAAACTGGGCCCACACACCCCTATGAACCAGTGTGCAGTAGGACAGAAAACACCACCCCATGTATGTAACTATAACCGACCAATACACAGGGCCTATCTAGGCTACTCATGATAGTGCTAAAAAATCTATGTAAAAGCCACAATACCAAGTAAATCATAAAACATTTTGATGATCAGTAAGCCCCCATAGCGTGTCCGATTACTGTCAACATAGTACTACCATGCTAAGTTACGCGGTAGCAAAACCCCTCAAAAAAACCAGTTATTACAGAGAATTTAAACGGCAACAGCTGGTAGACCATATCCTGGAACCATCATAAAGTGTTTAAGAACAGTAACTACGCAGCGTTACCAGCAACTCGAACCCCAGTATAAGGGTCAAAGCCATTCCAAAACACCATCACCATATATACTCACCGACCAAAGGAACGACAACTAGGTTTTGTTATACTGAGCGAAATCCTCATAAAGAGCCACACCATAAAAAACTTGCTACAATAACATTAATATAGTGATAATGCCATTTAAAATGGTAGGTCTGCAATGAAATGAGCATAGTGGCAAACCTGAGTAACTTGTGTTGGGAGCTCCATACTTCGATGTAAAAAAGACACACAATCCTACTTTATGCAAGCAGACCAACAAACAAAGCTAAGTGAGGGGCAGAGATGCGCCCTCACCTCTTCATATAGAGGAGGGAGGCGGGCCGCCGATCCTTTGTAATGAGCAGAGCGCCATGAGTGGAGAGACCCGCTTCTGAGACAGCGAGGCCGCCTATGCTGCAGTAGGAAAAAATTACCCTAGCACCTTCACGGCCAGTTTTACCATAGGGTATTATACTACCCCCCAAAAACGTATTACCTGTGTTTCAGACGGGCCAAGTCCCACGGTGTAGATCCAATATAATGAAGCTTAAGAATTATGTGTCAAAAGCAAGGGGCTCTTAAGTAATACAGTGTGTGTGTGTGTGTGTGTGTGTGGGAGAGCATACCCCCCAAGCTGACCCCTTCCTTGCTTTGGTCAACCCCCTCTCTTAGCTCATGATGGAAGCTCATTGGACCCCTTCAAGTGTGGCCAATCGCATGTAGAGTGCATATCAAGCAAGCATGCTAGCCTTGGGACAAGTGTCTCCCTTTCCCCTTTGAGAGAGAGGAATTGATAAATGCATAAACAATTAATTTAATTAAGTAAATTATTATTGGACCCCTTGAGAGGCCAACCAATAGGCTTTAGGCACACCATGAGGGCAACATGAAGAGAAACTTGACAAGCGTCCTAGTTGCTTTTTTTAGACCAAGCTTGCCTTGTGTGAGGGTGTGTGTGTGTTCTCTCTCTAGCTCCTACAATGAGGGCTCCCCCCCCCCCCCCTTGTTTAGGGATGTGTTTTGACTTTTTGAACACCTTAACCCCTCAAGCACTTAGTCACGGAGCACCTTAGCACCTTAGTCATCAAGCACCTCAAGCACCTTAGTTAGCAAGCACGAGAAGCACCTCAAGCTTGGGCTGGGTTCCCACCTTAAGCAGAGCCCTAGCTTGCCTAAGGTCTTAGGAATTTTTAACACTAACCTTTGGAGGTCTTTAATGAAGCTAATCCTAAGGTCTTTAAGCTCCATTAGGTAGTATTGCTCTTGGACATACCATATCTTATTTGGACCCTTTTACCTTGGCCCCGTGTTAGGATAGATCCATAAGCACATGTCTATATCCTAACCCTTGTTCTCGTTTATTCTCCCACATTAAATGATCATTTTAATATGAGAAAATCATTTAGGTTGGTTAGATATTAGATTTTATGACATTACCTCTCTCTTGAAATCATAGTCGTCCTCGAGTATGAGGTAGAAGAGATAAGCCTTAGTCATTAGTCAATGTTTCTTAGCGGGTAGAGGATCCCTTTTTACCCTACAACATCATTCCAAGTTGGGTGACTAATCCATTTGGTGCTTGGGAGACGTAGTTGCCGCAATCATGTTTGCTCTTTAGTCCATTTCATTCTCCCAAGTAGAGTGACAAATTCTACTTGGTGTTTGAGCACCACAAACATGATTCTAAGCATGCATACTACTTAAATTTGTGCACAATAAAAAGAGAATAAGTCTTATAAGACAAAAACATTGATCATTTAAAAGAAACAGGTACATTTGCTTACTCTAATGCAGCATTTTAAGCATTGACAAGGTTCATACTATCCTTGAGCATTTCTTGCCCTAAGCTTGAATAACCACGAAAGCAACAACGTTTTGTTGGCCAGCTAAGAGTGTATTGAAGTTGCCAACAACCAGAGTGCCTTTCTACACGGTAAAAAGAATTGTAAGAATTTGGGTTCCTCTACAAGTCATGTTTTCTAACCAACGAGAGACAAGATTCGAGTGATAAATCACGATGCCTGCCCGTGGAAGGGACTCATTAAGGACCACCAATGTTTGGGAAATTCTTTTTCCCTAGAGGGTCATGAAAAAAGATTTCCTCATCTTCCATGCAGCCTCGGCACTATCTAGCACGATGTAGTAAATCTATACCATTATAATCTCCACCCTGGCCACGTGGTGCTCTCTCATCCATCCGGTTGCCCCTGAGTCGGTGTGCTCTGCAACACGGCAAGCTAGGTGACAACACGAGAGAGAGAGAGAGAGAGAGAGAGAGAGAGAGAGAGAGAGAGAGAGAGAGAGAGAGAGAGAGAGAGAGAGAGAGAGAGAGAGAGAGAGAGAGAGAGTTGCCGTCGCCAAAGGAATTTGAGGATTTGCAAGAGGTCCTTCCCTCACCATTGCTTGAACATGTGTTGTCCTTCGTACGTGGTAAGCAGGGCCTCTGTGTCGCTCACCTATCCCACCTGGTAGGCCTTCCTCTTAACCAATTAGGCAATTTTGGCATACGATACACAAACGCATCATGAAATCATGAGGGTGATATGACGATGAAGATCTTTAGCTACACGAAGGCTAGCAAGATGAGGTCATGCCAAGCCATGGCTGGAATTGAGAGAGCAAGTGAAGGCACTGCTATCCAAGTTCAAGGAAAGAATGGAAACCTAAAGCTCACTTAATCAAGGCTAGTGAACTTCTTCATCGTTTACGGAAGGGTCAATAGATCTATGCAGTTAAACTCAACAAGGTAGAAGGAACATATTCAAACTTTCAACCTGATTGGATGAGAGAGTACGCAGATGTATTCCCTGAGGATCTTACAAGTCTTCCACCACCTAGAGAATTCGATCATGAAATTGAGAGTATTCTTGGTTGTACACCCATTTCAAAGAGACTGTATAAAATGTCACTCCCTGCAGCAATCGAACTCAAAGAGCAACTTAGGAAACTTATTGAGCAAGGAATCATCTGACCTAGTACTTCTCCTTGGGGTGCTCTAGTCCTTTTCCAAAATAAGAAGGATGGTTCTTTACAACTTTGCATAGACTACCGCGAACTTAATCAAGTTATTGTTAAGAACAAGTACCCCATTCCTAGGATTGATGAGCTATTGGATAGGCTACATGGAGCTAAGCTCTTCAGAGAGAGAGAGAGAGAGAGAGAGAGAGAGAGAGAGAGAGAGAGAGAGAGAGAGAGAGAGAGAGAGAGAGAGAGAGAGAAGGTGGTTTACCATCTGAGCACAACCATACATACTTCCTTTTTGTGGTGTTTTCAAAGAGATTTTTTTCAAAAAAAATCAGGCTATCTATACTATATATAATGGGGGGAGGGATTCCGGCCACATGGTGACACTTGCTTGCTCTGACACCTTTAGGCACTGTGCCCTATGCGAACGGTGAGAGAGAGAGAGAGAGAGAGAGAGAGAGAGAGAGAGAGAGCCATCGGAGTTGATTGGTGTGGTAAAGTCTATAAAGAGAGAGTCGATCAAATCAAAGCATTGGGAATTGGGAGGGACCCACTTGAGTGTAGAAGATGCCTTGCTCCCGAGCACGAAAACCAACGGTAGGGCAGCGCAATGCAGGGCGGGAGGAAGGATGGATGGGATAGGGAGAAAACGAATTATTGATTCGTATCATGGGTGAAGGGAGTTTATTTCGTGCACGAGAGAGAGAGAGAGATTTGGCAAGAAGCTTGAGAGTTTACATGATTGCAAGGTGATATGTGTGTGTGTGTGTGTGCATGCGTGCACCTTCGTGTGCATATAGATTCACATTATAGCGCAAATGAGAATGTCAAAGGTCCACTTGTGGCCAAAGAAACCTTGAATTTCTATAGGGAAACCAAGGACAAGGTAATGAACTCCACATATCGGCTACAACGTTTACTCAACAACAACTCTTGGGGCCTCTATTATTTGTGCTTCCTGTATGAGAGAGAGAGAGAGAGAGAGAGAGAGAGAGAGAGAGAGAGAGAGAGACAGAGAGAGAGAGAGAGAGAGAGAGAGAGAGAGAGAGTTCTATTATCGTCCTTGGAGGTCAAATATGACCAATGGGACCAAATGAACATGTCACATGGTGTGAGTGGAGGTCATAAGTGACTCTAGATGCTCAAAAATGGCTGAAATGAGTGTCACAATAGAGAGTCCACATCGTGGTTGGAAGAGGAAGGTATGTAGGGAGAGCTCATGGCTGAATATGTGGGGAAAAGAGGACCTAATGTGGTCAAAATTTGAGCACTCAAGTAGTGTGTGGTACTCACTCTCTCGCACTTGACGAGGGCATAAGGTGCAAAGTCGATGAGACTCCACGCCAGTGCCCCAACGTCACGTAGAGACAAATGGAGGCAATGGTGCGGATCGCACTCAATGGGATGGGCTCAAGGATGTAGGGATGGGTTCGGTTACCGCGCTTGTAGAAGAAGAGAGATTTGTAGTTTGGGGCAATGTGTGTGGTGTAATGGCTAAAGCGAGAACCTCCGGATTTCTCCCAAGCCGTGATACATTGGCGTTGTAAGAAGGCCTCATTAACTTGGGAGTCGATCGATGCATCCTTGACCAAGTGACATGCATCCCATCTTCCAAACCATTTCTTGATGTCAAGCATCCACCCCGAACTTAGTATTTTGCTCTTGCATGTCTTTTGGACCTTTTGAATTGCTTCATATGCGATTCTAGGAAGTTGATACAAAGGGCTACGTTGTGTCTTAAGCATGTACTCCACAACCCTTTGCATGCCCAAGATCTCAATGGGAAGCGATCCGGACTCAAGAAGTAAGAGCATGTAGGGTGTTTGTGTCTTGACTTGGAGAAAGTTGGCGAGAAAATGCTTGGACATTCTCAAACTCTTTCCAAGTAGACTTCCCGATGCTACCACCCCACACCTCCACTCCATAAAGAAGCACCGGTGTCACCAATGTGTCAAAGAGGTACTTTTTGAGAGCCCCACTTGATCTCTCCAGCATTGCACATGTTCTCAAATGCATAATAAGCCCTCTTTCCGGCTTCCAAGCAACGCATTGTGCAATCCTTCCATCTATGATTGGATGGAACCTCAAGGCCAAGGTACTTGAAGCTATCTACCACTTCAAGTTGCTCATTGTTGTATACAATGCATGGGTTTTCATCATTGAGGGTCTTTACAAGCATAACCTTGGTTTTGGATCCATTCACGATCAGCCCGCTATGTAGGCAAAAGCGTATCAAGACACTCATAAGCTTTTGTGCATCTTCTAAGCTATGTGCCAAGAGCACTACATCATCGGCATAAAGCAAAAGCATGATCACCGCATTGCCGATCTTAACCTCTTCTATGCCTTCTTGTTGCATAAAATCAAGAACCATGCATTCCAATTCATCAATGAGTAGCCCCAAGAGGGTTGGGGAAAGTGGGCATCCTTGTTTGACACCAATGGTGCTTGCAAAAAATTCTGAAATTCCATCTCCCATACGTAGTCGACATATCACTTTTTGGTAGATGCGAAAGAATGCATGCATAAATTCTCTCGGCACTTGAAGGCTTTGCATACGTCTCCAAAGATTTCCTCGCGATACCATGTCAAAAGCTTTCTTGCAATCCACAAAGCAACAATACAACTATTTTCCTTTCAATCGAGACGCTTCCATAAAAACTCGAAGAGTGACAAGGTGATCAATAGTGCTATGATGCTTTCAAAAACCTGCTTGGCCTAGCACACGTTTGCCGTTCTTTTCAGCCCATTCACTTATCTTCATCTCCATAATACATCCAAATAACTTTGCCATCAAAGAACCAACCATTATAGTGTGATAGTTGTTCACATTGTTCACATCTCCTCTTTTGTGCAAAGGTTTGATCCAATTTTCACTCCAATCATGAGGCATGCCATGCTGAAGTGCAAGGTTAAACATATCGCATATCCAATATCGTGTTTTCTTGCTTGTCCATTTAATCAATTTTGCCTTGCGGTTAGCAAGTTTCTCAAGTGCGCAACATACATCTTCAATGGTAAAGAAGGGAGGCATAAACGGAAGGGAGCTACAACATTCCATCTTATCAACATTTGGTTGTTCATAGAGGTTCTTGCAATGCATATACATATCCTCAAGAGTCAAGTCACCAAAGCTCTCAACACGCTTGCCTTTTAGATTTTGCCAAAACTTACCACATGCATGTGCTTTCTCTTGCACTAAAAGAAGTTGTTTTTTGACTTCCCAACTTCTCCTCTTTTTTTGAACAAGTACTTTGTATGTGTGTGAATGTTCCAAGTAACCTTCCTTGTCTTTGCTTGCATCCAACCTTAGCAAGTGTTTTCGGGCTTGACTACATTCCATGTCGAACCATTTCTTCTTGGTGCTACCTTTCATAGATTTTTTGCAAGCCATGTGTTTCACCGAAAAGCATTCCCTTGCACAAGAGCAAAATACTTATTTGATAACTTTCCACTTGCATTCTAATGTTGGGCTCTCTTGATGCTCTGTCATGCTTAACATTTGGTCCACCATATCAACATATATAAGTGCTCGTTTGAAGTCTAGACGTAGGTACAAATGATTCACATCATGATTGGAGGCTACATGCTTGGGTCTTTTACCACACTCGAGGTCAATACATAGCATCCTATGATCCGATTCCGGGTTCCATTCACCAAGTGTAAAGCTTTGTATGCATTCTAGAGTGGCTTCCGAAAACAACATATAGTCGATCACACTATCACCATTGTGCTTTCTACATGTAAAGTCATTGGTGCCTTGCCATAAAGATACACCATTTGCAATGAGCATTCCAGTACTATTGGACATATGTAGAAGTGACTTTCCATAGTGATCCAATTCTTTTGCATCATTAGAACTTCGATTATACATGTATGAGTCATCCATTCTTCTTGAGACATGCGGCATGTCAACTTGGTGTGTGGCGTGTTATAACCTATTTGTGTGAGCATTCATGTCTCCAAACACAATGACTTCACCTTGGTCCTTGTAATGAGCAATGTCTAGTTCAACAAAGGGCTGATCTCTATCCACATCCAACGAGCATAAAAGTTGGAGTCATAGTGAGGAATGTAGCAACCAACCACAAACATGACTTGACCATTGGTGGGCTGATTTTCAGCCATAAGTAGCGTTTATACTTATCTTCTTTAACAATGGAAACATCTTTCAAACCCTTTTCGATCATACATGCTACGCCTCCTTGGCCTCTACGTTGCTTTACATTTTTGGTCCACATCAAAGAATGCACATCATATTTGTCAAATCCAAGAATACGTTGCACATCATGCTCCCATGTTTCGACAAGAAGTATCACATCAGAGTTATTGGTAAGCTCATCAATGCCAATTCCCGCATTTCATCGATAGCCGTTACAATTCCAAAAGCTTATTCGCAAGCGTGAGTTGGTCACACACACTGAGAGAGAGAGAGAGAGAGAGAGAGAGAGAGAGAGAGAGAGAGAGAGAGAGAGAGAGAGAGAGAGAGAGAGAATGGTGGTTTACCATCTGAGCACAACCATACAGACTTCCTTTTTGTCATATTTTCAAAAGGAGTTTTTCAAAAAAATCAGGCTATCTATACTATATAGAATGGGGGGAGGGATTCCGGCCCCCTCCCCTACCACATGGTGACACTTGATTGCTCCGACACCTTTAGGCACTGTATCCTGTGCGAACGGTGAGAGTGTGTGTGTGTGTGTGTGTGTGTGTGTGTGTGTGTGTGTGTGTGTGTGTGTGTGTGTGTGAGAGAGAGAGAGAGAGAGAGAGAGAGAGTACTTTTCTTGATTTGTTTTTATGAAATTTATCAATAGGAAGAGGCTTGAGGGTAAGAGTGGCCATGCCATCGCCGAAGGCAGTGCTATTTTACTAGTAGACTTAATAATGGAGTCTTTCGGGGCTTGCCTTTGGCTTAACCATTATTGAGCTACTAGCAAGCTCAACATGAACCATAATCAATCGAGCAATGTTAGACCCTCTCCACTACTCTTTGCAATCAACAGTCTCTAAACCACGGGTGTGGCTGCTTGAGAGCTAATTTTCAAAGGTAAACAAGAGTAGCAACTAAGGTTTTTGAGGAAACCAAACCACAAAGTAGCATATACATAAGTTTAATTAGCATGGATGACAATAATCAAGAGAGTAGGATGAATATTGACAACTATCTTGTTACTAGGTTGCAACAACCTATGGACAACCCTTCCTTGCTTATGGGATTTCCCTACTTCTCCGAGAAGAGAGAGAGAGAGAGAGAGAGAGAGAGAGAGAGATTTTGAAGCCTCTTGTTGAGACTTCCAAAAGAAGACTCTCTTCGATACGAGAAGAGGAGGAATACAATGAACGAGAAAGAAGTGAATCTCCAAATTCCTCTGAAGATGTGGCCCCATGAAGACAACGGTCTCGATGATCCCCAACTCTCCCAAGAGTAAAAATTTCATCCTATAGTCCTTCTCCTTCTCAGTCCAAAAGGGAAGAGAGGAAACAAAGGAAGAAAAAGGCAAGAAAGAGTTCGACGATCCCCAACTCCTCCCAAGAGGAAAAGATCATCCTACAATCCTTCTCCTTCTCACTCCGAAAGGGAAGAGAGGAAACAAAGGAAGAAAAAGGTCACCCTCTTCTTCTTCTTCTTCACCTTCCTCCTCTTCCAATGAAAGTAGCGGTTATTCTCTTGGAGAATACAAAAGGAGAGGACATCACAATCCTACCCTTCTTGGAAAGGTCCCAAAAGCTTAAGAAGTTCAAAGAGGGAGGAAAGAGTATCTCTTTTGTCACCTATGATGGCACCTTTGGTGCTACTACCACAGTATTGGCCTTCATCCAACAACTTGATGCGGCCTTTGGAGACGAGGGCTTCATAGAGTCCTCCAAGCTACGTCATGCTGCTATGCACTTTCAAAAATCTGCTTGTCAATGTTGGGCTAGCCTTCGTGGCAACGACAAAGCTCCAAAAACACGGAAAACTCTACGAGTTTCCATCATGAAGCAATTTCTTGCAAGTGACGCCAAAGATAAAGTGCTCACCGAATGACAAAGTTTGAAGTTACTTTCCAACGAGTCTATCCAGAAATATGTAGAGAATTTTTGGGATTTACATCTCAAAGCTACAGTCTTTTAGAAGATAGACTTCACCAAGCAAAAGCAACAATTTTGTGCGGGATTACCTAAAGAAATGGACGAGTATGTCAACTCCCAACGGCCTGATTCTATCACAGAAGTCATCCACCACACTATGGTTGCATTTGGTATCAATTTCCAACAAGGGGCTAAAAGGATTGCCAAGCCCATGGAAAACAAAGATCGAAATGATGCAAAGGGGAAGAACAATGCTCAAAGTTCTTCCCAAGGCAATTCCAACAACAACAACAAGACCAAGGAGAAAGGAGTTTACAAAGGTAACAACAAACTCTCTCTTGAAGAGCTAGAGGCTTTTCGTAAAGAACACAAATGCTTGAAGTGTTGGGAGCAAGGACATGGTTATTGTTCTTGCCCCAAAAGAAATGCCCGTGATGAGACTCCTAGAGCTTCCAATATCGAAGCTCCAAAAGAGGATGCTCATTGCAAAGGATCATCCCTTTAAAATATGCTTGGGGGAAGGTGAGGGAGCACGATGCCTTCATCCTATTTGATCTGGCTCTACTCACAACTTCATATCAATGGAGTTGGCCACAAAGCTGGGCATACAAGCTTTTGAGATGGGAGATATTGTAACTGGTAGTGGGGCTTTCAAGGGACAACAAGTCCGTTACTCCCTTGATTGGGAAGTTGAGGCTTCATGTCCAAAGCTACATCGACAAAGAAGATTTTTTCATCTCTCCTCTCCAACATGAGGATGTTATCCTAGGGGCACCATGGTTCAACTGCATGGCTGCCAACATGAAGTTCCTTGAAAGGAGAATCTACTTCACCTACAAGAAAGAGCATGTATATAGATGCTAATGAGTCGGACTGTACTATACCACTTATAAATTCATCTATTTTTTATAAGTAAATTTCCTCGTTCATGATTTTTGTCAAAGAGTCTCTATATGATGCTAATGTTTTAACAAAACAAAGTGGCAGGAATCAAGAAGAACTAGACTTTTTTAATTTTTTGAATAGATTCCAAGATGTATTTATCAATGACATCCCTACAGAGTTACCTCCAGAATGAGGGGATGATGACCTTAAGATAGAGCTTCTACCTGGGAGCTCACCGCCAAATAAACCTCCTTATAGAGTTTCTCAGGCTCACAAAGAGGAGATTATGAGGCAAGTGCACAAGCTGGTAGACAATGGGATGGTGAGGCCTAGCTCCTCTCCCTTTTGTTATCCAGTCCTTTTAATGCAAAAGAAAGATGGCACATACCGCATCTGTGTGGACTATTGAGCACTATCAAAAAAAGATTTCTCGTACCGCGGGTAGAAGACCTGTTTGATAAGCTACAAGGTTTAACCTACTTCAATAGGATTGACCTTAAAAGTGGCTATCATCAAATAAGGATAGTGAATGAAGATATTGTAAAGACCACATTTCGTACAACGTTTGGTCTTTATGAATATCTTGTCATGCCTTTTGGTTTGACAAATGCTCTAGCCACGTTCAACTGTCTAATGAAGAAAATCTTTAGACTCTACCACAATTTCACTCGAGTGTTCTTCGACAATATTATCATCTACTCCAAATCTTTGGAGGAGCATAAGCAACACCTCCATTTAGTTTTTCAAGCTATGAGGGAGAATAAACTTTTCATTAACCAAAAAAAGGGTGAATTTTTCCTCCAAGAGATTCAATACTTAGGTCATGTTATCTCTCAAGATGGTATCCGTATGGATCCAACCAAGCTTGAGGTAATAAAAGGATGGCCTAACCCAAGGAATATACATGAGCTACAAAGCTTTATTGGTATGTGTGCATACTATAGATACTTCATAGCTAATTTCTCCCAAATAGCAAGACCACTACATGACTTGACCAAGAAAAACGTTAACTACATATGGATTGCTAAAGAGCAAAGTTCTTTTGAAAAGCTTACCTCTTAGCCCGTGCTTACACTATTGGATATCTCAAAACCATTTGAGGTCCAATGTGATGCTTGTGGAGATTGCCTTGGAGCAGTTTTGCTTCAAGAAGGGCATTCCATAGCATATGAGAGTCGAAGACTCAATTTCGACGAGCGAGTATTGGGCACCCATGAGAAGGTGCTACTAGCTGTCGTACATGCCCTCGACACATGGAAGCACTATCTTTTGGGGACTCCATTCATCCTACATATGGATCACCAAAGTCTTAAGTACTAAACCAAGCTCTCTGACAAACAAATGAGGTGGGCAAATTTTCTTTTGCAATTCAATTTTCATATTGCTCACATTGTTGGCAAGCACAATCAAGTAGCTGATGCACTATCACAATGGCCAAGAGACAATGCGGTGTTCATAGCAACTCACAATGATCTATCTTCTATGATAGATGAGTATCTTTTGACCCCAATTTTAAAGATGTAATTTCAGCCCTTTCCTTAGGGAAGAAAGAAGAACAATTCACCTTATAGGATGGTTATCTTCTCTATGGAAATAGGCTATGTTCTAGTCACTCTCTTTGTGAGAAAGTGGTCAACTCACAGAGTAGAGACGTATTTCTATTGGCCTACCATGAAGACATGCATACAAGACTATGTGTCCAAATGTGTGGTATGCTAAAAGACAAAGTATGATAGGGGGAAGCAGCCTGGATTGCTCCAGCCTTTTCCAATTCGCAATTCATCATGGGAGAGCATATCCATGGATTTTATCTTTGGATTTCCCAAGTCCATCCAGGGGAATAGGGAAATATGGACAATAGTAGACATGTTTAGTAAACAAGCACATTTTATACATGTCAAAAAGACTATTAAGGCACACCATATGGCAACCCTCTTCATATCCCAAAATTTTAAACACCATGGGCTTGCCAACATCAATAGTGTCGGATAGAGATCCTCAAATGACCATTAATTTTTGGAAGGGTCTCTTTGAGAATCTAGGTACTAGGCTTTAATTTCTCTTCCACCTATCACCCACAAACGGATGGTCAAAGTGAAATAGCCAACCTTACGATTCTAGATCTACTTAAGACATATGTTCCCAAAGTAGATCAACGTTCCTAATAGGAAAGGTACCTACCTCTTGTAGAGTATGCGTACAATAACACTATCCATACTACTACGTGGAAGGCACCTTTTGAAATCATTGAAGGAATACCAAAAAGTCCCTTGCTACTTAAGGTACATGTAAAGATCTTCACTGCCGATGAGTATAGTCGAGACCTACAAGAATCTTTGCAAAAGATTAAGGAGGCTATATCCATCTCGCAACAAAGGCAAAAGGCTACTACTAACAAGCACAGAAGGGCCTTAGCTTTCAAAGAAAATGATTGGGTCCTACTCGAATTTTCCAAGGCTCGATTGAGGTAGACTAGGGCAAAAATCCTACGGGCCACCAAAAGTATTATGCTAAACTAGCAAAAAAATACTATGGTCCTTTTCAAATCCTAAAAACAATCAATGAGATGGCCTACCAACTCAAGTTGCCCAACCATTGGCTCATTCACAATGCTTTTCATGTGAGCCTACTTAAGCCTTACAAAGGAGAGCCATCACAGGAACATTTCATTGAGGACCTACTCGAAATCGAAGATCAAGAAGAGGTGCTTCAGCCCGAACCGATTCTTTGACATGAAGACATGGTACTAAGACATGGTAACATTACTTGACGATATCTTATTAAATTCCAAAATTATCCTTTTGAAGATGCTAGATGGATGCAAGGAACACAGCTTAAGGATAGAAGGATAGTATGAACCTTGTCAATGCCTACAATGATACAATAGAGTAAGCAAATGTAAATACTTTTTTGACATTAGCAAATCTCTCTCTCTCTCTCTCTCTCTCTCTCTCTCTCTCTCTCTCTCCCCCCCCCCCCCCCCCCCCCCCCCCCCCCCCCCACACCCCCTTTTCTCTAACTATATCTTCTTTTCTCTTTGTTAAGCTCTCTATGTGCATTCACATCTCTCTCTCTCTCTCTCTCTCTCTCTCTCTCTCTCTCTCTCTCTCTCTCTCTCTCTCTCTCTCTATATATATATATATATATATATATATATATATATATATATAATATATATATATATATATATATTGCGACGCTCATTTCAGTCATTTTTTAGCATCAAGAGTCGCTTATGACCTCCACTCACACCACTTGACATGTTCATTTGGTCCCATAGGTCATATTTGACCTTCGAGGACGATAATAGAACAATCTATCTATCTATCTATCTCTCTCTCTCTCTCTCTCTCTCTCTCTCTCTCTCTCTCTCTCTCTCTCTCACACACACACACACACACACACACACACACACACACACACAAATGTATGTATAGGAGAAATTTTAGGCTTATATTATTATATAGCCTAGTCATGGGCGTGCTTAGCTCACTTCTATTGCAACTTGTTTTTACTTTGATGTTTTGATCATCCCTTGACCTTTTTTCATCACCACAGATGTATGGGACCTATTTTGAGTATACATAATGTTGACCTTATTGTTATTAACTTGTACTCCTTGTAAAATAGTGTATGGCTGTCGTTATTGTAGTTTACTTGCTTGCATAAATGCGCACGATCTGCTGGATTTACAAGTGGGTTGATTCTGCCCTATTCTGGAGTGCTTTTGCTAGCATCACACATGGCTCCATTCAATGCAATACGCCTTTCGACTGTTGATTGGCAGTAGAGGTGCGGTGGAGATGCATTCGCACGGACATGCTAGGATTTACCTTCTACCGTGATCATTCAATCCTATTTAAAGGTGAGGGTTTCTTTCATTTAGCAGGTGTATGTACTTTCTGTCAATAGTTGTTGTGGTGAGGTTGTCTTGTTTGTGAGAGTGTACTCTGTGTGGGTTGCACTATGGCTAAAGGGAAAGATGAGCAAAAAGCTTTGGAGGTTCATTATCTGTCTTCTTCTTCTCAGGTGGAGTTATTTGGCTTGATGGATTATCTTAGTAATTAATAATTGTTTGCTTGGAAATTGAGAGCTAAAGGACCTTTCTAAATGTGTTGTGATATGCTTATGGCAAGGGTTTGCTGTGTTGTTGGGTGACTCTAGTCTAGTTATGTTTTTCCATGATAAAATGAATATAATTGTGAGTATCCATTGTAAGGGGCTGGAGATTTTATGAATTGTAGACAATTTATTGAGAACTAGATAGGTGATTGCTTGGTATGGTAAGACTTCTCATTGGTTTGTATGATTACATGCATGAAAGAACATATTGTGAAAACCTGGCTTCATGTACATGGGCCGGTCGATTCAATTTGGCATGAGTTGGTTTTTCAAGGAATACCTTGGGCTGATTTGGAGAGAAGTTTCATTTTGGATGTGTACTTTTTGTTGGTTTGTGGATGTGACAACTCAGTTTGGCTTCCTCCTAGACTGGCTTGAGTTCTACACTAAACTCTTTTGCTCCAGTTGGGCCTTGACCTAAGGCTCCCTTAACCTGGTATAAAGGCAGAATTACCAGTTATGCTACTGATATGGGGTTGTTGTAGGTTTGTACTAATACCTAGTGTTTAGATGTCTAGTTTGGCAATGATAGCTCAGTTTTTGGTTCCCTCGGCTGATACGGTATTCCTTTGCATATATGGTTGTGTATGTTCTTGTTTATGGATGTCTATTGAGATTATGCTAGCTAATGACTCGTCGATACAGTGGTAGACATGGTTGGGTGGATAGGGTTATGGTTTCCTTGCAGGACTCTATATAAATACCTTTTTTAACGAATATTACATCCTATTTCTAGAAGTCAAACACCTGCTTTATTACATAATCTAGTTATTTTGGACACGGACTATATGTCGGGGAACATTGAAAAGATCTTGATGTTTGAAGGATTGCTTAGTCTCCTGGTTGCCTTGGCTACAAGATGTAAGAGAATGTCACTTTGATAGGACCAGACTAAGGGTTTTTGTTATTACAAACTGGATTGGTTGGTTCACTATTGTCTCTGCATGTTACATCTTACCTTAGCTTGTGTGATTACCACGTATAGCTTCTGATTTGTGAGAATCTTGGGTTCCTCGAATGAGTATTGGAATCCAACCGTTTACTGGTTGGTGGTGCTCAAGGTTATGGTAGAACCTGTCATGGTTTTCTTGTATATAAAAGTGTGTATATGACGGATTCGATGCTAATAAAGCCATAAATGATTTGTCTATTGTTATCAGGCTATACCAAGGTATAAGCTGACTGCTCGGGTGAGTACTATAGTCGATCCTATCAAAAGGGCACAAATCTTGGCAAAGCTTAAAGCGGCTAGGGTAGATTATGTGGCCTCTTTTGCGGCTAAGAACATGGCGTGTTCTAGGAAGAGAGCCTTTCTTGCAAGAATAAGGAGATAAATTATAAAGACCTTTAGCAAAGTTTTCTTCTAATGTTATTCAGTGTGGCAGTTTGTAGGTAACAATGCTTAAATAGGTTGTTGAAGTTATGTTTCTAATGTTGTAATTGGCTACCAAAGTCACTTGAAATTTCTCTTTTAATGATAGTTTACTAGCATCAAAAAGTTGTATTTTTGTGACATGGATAACAACTAGGATGCCCGTGCATCACTTGCATAAAGGGCCAATGCTAACAGAATGTCATGTGGTTTCTATGGGTGCAGGTGAGGGCTACTCTCTTTGGTTCAACTTTAGGTTGCTTTACTGTTTGGAAGATTGGCTGGTGGTTTGAAGCTTATGAAGGATTTTCTACCTTTCAGGATGGTGACTTGTACCAACATGATGTTATTCATTTGTACAAAATCATGCTATAAGTTTGTTTTGTACAATAACCTTGTATTTACCGGGGTATCTTGGTCTTTGAACATGTTTATGTTAGACCTGAGTTGAGGAGTAAGCTAGATGCCAAGTCCATTAAAGGCCTTTTCATGGGATATGGTGAAGAAGGTGTCACTTAGATCCAGTCTTACCATTGGATCATGACCAGGCTTGTAGTCTTACGCTAGGTCAAGTTCCTTTGGTGGTACAATCAGTTTGAGCTAGAAGGGGCTAGCCTCACAATGGTCCTTATGAATGTTTTCTGACCGGTTGAAAGGTTGAGGCGTCTACTAAAATATTACACTACACGTTTTCTTTATAGTTTGCCCTGCGTTTTTTTTTTTTCCCTAGATTCTTCCTTCTATAATATTTCATTTCAAGTAGTAATTTTTTTGGGACTTGTCTAACTATGCCTCCTTCAAGCAGTTTCCTTGTATCAGGGACTGGATTTACCAATGGAGCCGCTTTCATGGGCTTTACTTTTGGTTCTTAGATGCATACAAGATGAGGAAGCATCTGCTCTCATTGTGGCCTCATCTAGTAATCCACAAAATGGGTCAAAATTTTGGCTATTTTGGTTAAAAACAATAAGGAGGGTGTCTCAATTATTACTGACGTCATTGCTAATATCTCAACTATCTGTAAAGCTCATAAAAAGGACTTGGCTAAGTTCTCTTTGGATGGTGTTGAACTAGCTAATCTTCTCAGAAAGCAATGTGGACTCAGCTTGAGCTTTGTCATGGCCCCAATTATTCCAATTCTCCCACCTACCAATAGTTTTTTCTATAGGGATGCTACGACTGAAGTTGTTTAAAAGTTTCAGAAAGATTTATGTTCTCTTAGTGAGACTTCGCTTTTGGAACTAGTACATAAGGTTTCCAAAATTTTCCCTTTCTACCTATACGACAAGTGGAGTTTGAATGTTTAGGGTGGAACACAAACTTTGGTTACTCCCAAATAAGGGGTTTCTGGCTCCTATCTCAATAGAGACTTGGGTTTTTTTTGCCAATCTACCAGCTACTACAATTGAGGATTCTCGACTAAAAGTACTTAAAGGAGTGCAATGTTTGGACAAACGAGAGCTGATTAAAGCTTCGTGGATTCTAAGAAGTGTAGCTCTAATGCAAGTCTTTATGTGAGAACCAAAGGTCTCATGGAATTCAATAAAAACAATATGGATTATTATGTGGAATCAATCTGAATTATTTACAGACCATATCTCAAGTGGGCTTGCAGATTTCTTGACCCTTAAGCGTCTTGTGAGTCTAGCATTTTATGGTTCAACCATACTGTTTGGTTTGCAATCAATAATCTTGAATCAATTTTTTTGGAAAATCCTCATCCTTTCATCTTACTCGCATCTGCTGTTGGTTAGGTGGGCAAGCCAAGGAGTTGGTTTTGGCACAAATTTCCTTCATACAATTTTGTACGTTTATGGTTGACATGCTTAAAGAGCTCGGGGCTAATGAACCTAGGATGCTCCTTACTACTTACGGTTCATACAAAGGGACTAAAACTATGATGGGTCTTCTGAAGCCTAACTTTGAAGATGATGAGTCCCCCACTTCTAACTCCAAACTCTACGTTTACTTCCTTTCTTACCCCATCGTCTTCTGCTGACTCCAGTTTTGGAAGAGGAAAGTCTAGAAGCTTTACAAGAAGAAGGGGTCATGGGTTGCCTATTAAACATCTTTTGGAAATGTGATTGTGCAGGTAGCGGTCAATGAGATCGGGAGGTGCTTTCTACCAAGCAAAAAAGGGGATTGTAGTGCTATTTTTATTCATTGTTATTTCACCAATAGAACTTTGGATTTCTTTTCACCAAGATCAATTTTTGCTGAATGCTTTGATTTGATGGATGGTAATCATTCTCTGATTGAAAATGTGGTGTTTGGTTGGAAATATTTTGACCCTATTAAGGGTTTTGTGTACTCAAATGAATTTATGAGACATGAACCTAATTTAGGATGTAAATGCAAAATTTTTACTGCATACTGCAAGCATTTTGGTATACTTGGTGCACACATCTGTACGACAAACCTAACTATTATAAAGTTTTCTTGTCTTCAAGATTTACTTGGAATGGGTTTGAATCACATACCTGTGGAACCTCTAAATCCTAGAATGGAATTGTCCGCACTACTGGACTTTCTGGCTGACTTAGCCTTAAAGCTCCAACTAAAGCAACAGATCCTACATGATCTTGTTGAAAAGATTAAGACAACCTTTTTTCAAAAGGTCAATCGTTTGCCTAATGAATGGCTCAGCTTGGATACTACTTGGGTCACTCAAAAAATTATGCAAGACTACCATGAGCTGACTCGTGATTGGTTTATAGTCGGCCTAGATAAAGTTGCCAACACAGTATCTGTTATCTATAAGAAGCTTGTTTATGATGCAGCCTAGTAAGTTTGGGTGGAAATTAATTTGAAAAGTCAAATGAAATGCTAAAGGATATGGCTTTAGCCTTGTTGAGGGATTTGTACAATATGGGATACGAGGAAACATCAAGTAAGCTTCCTGTGTTGTTACCTACTTTTAAAAAACACGAACAAAAGCTTTAGTGGATTTTTGATGCTTCAAACGGTATCTTTTCTTGTGTTACAAAAGATATTACTTCCTGCCTGAATCTTATCATGACAGAGGTTTGCAATTTTTGTGCTAAACAAAGAACATACCTTAAACGATTCAGTGGTATAGAGTGCTGCACTTTTTGGCTTGCCAAGAAGTCATCAGAGGTGTTTATCAGCTTACCTATGGATATCTATTGTATCTTCACCGCAGATATTAGATAATGTTATGAAAAAATTCCTCTCTCAGGTAATGACGGCCTTCTGGGAGTGCTCTAGGAGTTTATCAACTTGGCCTTTGCCAACAAAAAAACACAAGGGTGTGAAAAAATCTCACTAGTAAGAACGCCTTGTTGGGTTAAAAATTCAGTCAAAAAGCCACCGTTGTGCTTTGATAAAGCCAATCTAATTATGGTTATTAAATGGATATTGCAGAATTGCTTTGTTCAATTAGGGTCGAACTGTTATAGACAAAAGATGGGAATACCTATGGGATTTTCCTGCTCACCTATAATGTGCAATCTATACTTATTATTTTTTGAATACAAATGGTGTGTTCAAAATGAAAAATTATGAGAAGGCCAAACAACTTGAAGTCTTCAATAACACATTTAGATTCATGGATGATTTGTTTTGTATGACCTTCAAAGACTACCTAGCTAAGATTTACCCACCTTGCCTAATGATAGAGACAACCTCTCTAGAAGAGTTGGTGATTGATGATAAAACTATAATTAAAAAGAACCTCGTTTTTGAATGGAAATTTTGCTTCATTCTCCAGTTATTGGACAATACACTACACGTTTCATTTGGAAGCGGGATAAATCTGTCGTTTCATTCTGTTGAGTTCGTTAAGAGGAAAAGTAACAGATCTATAAAAAATGTGTGTAATATGTGTGTGGGTATTCTATCGCTTATTATATACTCGTCTACGGATAACTTTTCCGCCTTTGAAGAAATTAAGAAGCTAATATTAAATTTTTTCAATAATGGTTTCCTACGGAAAGAAGTGGTTACAAGTATAATAAAAGCTATTAGCTTAAATAGCTAGCTAGGTACCAAAATTGATCTTGTTTTACTTTGCAATGTAATAAGGAAGTAGGCCCATACCTAATGGGTCTACAACCTAATTAGGTATGTGCCTGGGTATGGGCAGACGTGCGCGCGCGCGCACACACACACACACACAAATGTATGTATAGGAGAAATTTTAGGCTTATATTATTATATGGCCTAGTCATGGGGGTGCTTAGCTCACTTCTATTGAAACTTGTTTTTACTTTGATGTTTTGGCCAGTCTTTGAACTTTTTTCATGGCCACATATGCATGGGACCTATTTTGGGTATACATAATGTTGACCTTATTGTTATTAACTTGTACTCCTTGTCGAAATAGTGTATGGTTGTCGTTATTGTAGTTCACTTGCCTGTATAAACACGCGCGATGTGTTGGATCTGCAAGTGGGTTGATTCTGCCCTATTTTGGAGTGCTTTTGCTGGCATCACACATAGCCCCATTCAATGCAATATGCCTTCCGACTGTTGATTGGTAGTAGAGGTGCGGTGGAGATGCATTCGCACGGACGTGCTGGGGTTTACCTTGTGCCGTGCATCATCCAATCCTATTTAAAGGTGAGGGTTTCCCTACTTAGCAGGCGTATGTACTTTTTGTCAATAGTTGTTGTGGTGAGGTTGTCTTGTTTGTGAGAGTGTACTCTATGTGGGTTAGGCTATGGCTCAAGGGAAAGATAATCAACAAGCTTTTGAGGTTCATTCTCTGGCTTCTTCTTCTCAGGTGGAGTTCTCTGGCTTGATGGGTTATCTTAGTAGTTAATAATTGTTTGCTTAGAAATTGAGAGCTTAAGGACATTTCTAAATGTGTTGTGGTATGCTTATGGCAAGGGTTTGCTGTGTTGTTGGGCGACTCTGGTCTAGTTATGTTTTTCCATGATAAAATGCACATAATTGTGAGTATCCACTGTAAGGGGCTGGAGATTTTATCGGTTGTAGACAATTTATTGAGAACTAGATAGGTGATTGCTTGGTATGGTAAACCTTCTCACTGGTTTGTATGTTTACATGCATGAAATAATATATTGTGAAAACCTGGCTTCATGTACATGGGCTGGTCAGTTCAGTTTGGCATGAGTTGGTTTTTCGAGGAATACCTTGGGCTGCTTTGCAGAGAAGTTTCATTTCGGATGTGTACTTTTTGCTTGCTTGTGGATGCGACAACTCAGTTTGGCTTCCTCTTGGGCCTGGCTTGAGTCCTACACTAAACTCTTTTGCTCCAGTTGGGCCTTGACCTAAGGCTCCCTTAACCTGGTATAAACGCACAATTATCGATTATGCTGCTGATATGGGGTTGATGTAGGTTTGTACTAATTGCCTAGTGTTTAGATGTCTAGTTTGGCAATGATAGCACAACTTTTGGTTCTCTCGATTGATGCGGTATACCTTTGCATATATGGTTGTGTATGTTCTTGTTTTTGGATGTCTATTGAGATTATGCTAACTAATGACTCCTCGATATAGTGGTATACATGGCTAGGTGGATAGGAATATAATTTCCTTGCAGGACTCCATAGAAATACTTTTTTTATGAATATTACATCCTATTTTTCAAACTAAAATGCCTGGTTTATTACATAATCTGGTTATTTTGCACTCGGACTATATGTTGGGGAACATTGAAAAGATCTTGATGTTTGAAGGATTGCTTAGTCTCCTGGTTTACTTGGCTACAGAATGTAAGAGGGTCTCACTTTGATAGGACCAATTACTACGTATAGCTTCTTTTTTGTGAGAATCTTGGGTTCCTCGGATGAGTGTTGGAATCCAGCTTTACTGGTTGGTGGTGCTCAAGCTTATGGCAGAACCTGTCATGGTTTTCTTGTATACAGGAGTGTGTATATGACGGATTTGATTTTTTTTATTGTTATCATGTTATACCAAGATATAAGCTGACTTCTCGGATGAGTACTATAGTCAATCCTATCAAGAGGGTGCAAATCTCGACAAAGCTTAAAGCGGCTAGGGCAGATTATGTGGCCTCTTTTGCGGCTAAGAACATGGCGTGTTCTAGGAAGAGAGTCTTTCTTAATAGAACTTGCAAGATTAAGGAGATAAATTATTAAGACCTTTAACAAAGTTTTCTTCTAATGCTATTCAATGGCAATTTGGAGGTAACGATGCTTAAATAGGCTATTGAAGTTATGTTTCTAATGTTGTAATTGGCTACCAAAGTCACTTGAAATTTCTCTTTCAATGATAGTTTACTTGCACAAAAAAGTTGTACCTTTGTGACATGGATAACAACTAGGAATGCCCGTGCATCACCTGCATAAAGGGCCAATGCTAATAGAATGTTGTGTGGTTTCTATGGGTGCAGGTGAGGACTACTCTCTTTGGTTCAACTTTAGGTTGCTTTACTATTTGGAAGATTGACTGGTGGTTCGAAGCTTATGAAGGAATTTCTACCTTTTAGGATTGTAACTTGTACCAACTTGATGTTATTCATTTGTACAAAATCATGCTATCTAAGTTTGTTTTGTACAATAACCTTTTTTTTAATCTGGGTGCCTTGGTCTTTGAACATCTTTATGTTCGTCTGTGGGTAATATAAGTAAATAACTAAAACACACCCACACACACACGCTCTCTCTCTCTCTCTCTCTCACTCACTCACTCACACACACACACACACACACACACACACACACACACACATACACACGCACCTCCATGTGTGTCAACTTTGACTCTCTACCTCACATCTCATCAAAGCAGCTTATGTTTTAGCTTAAAACTTACCCAACAAAGAGACCGTAGAGTAACATTAATCTCAAAGATTGAGCATTCATTTATTCTCAAAACTCAATGAATGTTAATAGCTAGAGGTTACTCACAGAGAAAGAGATTGAATGCTCCTTTGAAATCTCTATAGTTCTCTCTCTCATTCTCTCTTTTGAGCGTGCACACATGTGTGTGCACACAATAGTTTACTAATTCGAACTAAAGTTAGCATCGTAATCTATTGGTGTCTATAGCGGAAATTACGACAATGGCAACAAACACTCTTATCACCATATTGGAGTGGTGATAGTGGCTTCAAGCCCAACAAAAAGGTAAGTGCTTAAACTCTTACCTAAAGTGCTTAATTACACACTTTTTTAGTGGCTTAAATTTTTAGTTTGGTATCGAAACTAAAAATAGTAATTTAAATTTTTAGTTTGGTACCTGAACTATTACATACTAAAAATATCCAATTCAACACATGCAAAGTGTATTATATATAGTTAAACTACTAAAAATTGTTGTAGAGAGAACATAGTAGATGTACTTGAATGCTTGACCAAGACATGGTTCTTGAGTGCTCCCCCATGAGATTTTGACTATCGTCCTATGAGTGAGTGAGTGTGTGTGTGTGTGTGTGAGTGAGTGTGTGTGTGTGTGTGTGTGTGTGTGTGTGTGTGAGTGTGTGAGAGAGAGAGAGAGAGAGAGAGAGAGAGAGAGAGAGAGAGAGAGACCTCTTTCTTTGTCACATGTGTGCCATGTAGGTATCTTTGTATGTGTCTCTTTGAGAGAGAGAGAGAGAGAGAGAGAGAGAGAGAGAGAGCAGAGAGAGAGGAAGGATTCTCATTAGTAGTATATGAAAACAATAGAAGATTCTATTAGATAGGGGTCAATATTGGGAGATTGTAATGATGGATTTTACTATCCTATATTGAAGCTCTACTAAGGATAGTTATGGATAGACAATATATTATAATCAATGATAGAAAGTTTAGCCTCAAAGCTTCTCTCTCTCTCTCTCTCTCTCTCACTCACACACACACACACACACACACACATGTGTAAAATAGATATACATGTATCGATATATTATCCTACCTTTTGACTCTATGTGGTGGAAAACCACGTAGAGAAAAACATGCTCACAACTAGTGAAAGTCCAAGTTTTCACACCCAAGTCTCTTCAGAAAGAAGGTTAGTCCAAAAGTAATTAGTTCATTGACTGAGAGGGATGTGGAGATGACTTTTGATGATGAAGTAAGCCAACTTTTGATGTGAGTAGAAGAGGGTGAACAATGCTCCCCCACTACTACTGCATACAATCAAGCATCTGGTGGTTCAAGCCCCACACCTACTAATTCTCATTTAAAAGGATATGGTGTAGCATCAGTTGGTGGTCGATAGGCATATAGTGCTTCTACTTTGCATCAAGCATTTGACAAGCAATGGTTGCTTGAGGTATAGCTTAGGTGAACTCAAGCTTTTGTCGCTTGCAAAATTCCTTTTGATGTAATCCATAATTCTATCTTCAAAGATGTTTTGATGAGCACAACAAAGAAAGGATTTGTTGCACCCGATTAAAACAAGATGCATACATAATATCTAGATAAATTCAAAGCTTCATCAGAGAGTACTTTGAAGTGCACAATGCTTGAGTACATGCCACAATATAGATGGACAATTTCTCTTAATGGATGGACAAATTGTCCAAAAAAAACCCTTGATAAATGTGATGTTGATTTGCCCAAGGAGATCCATTTTCATGAAGCAATTGATACATCCTTGAAAGAAAAAGCAAGAAATATTTTAGGAGGCATCATGAGCATGCAATTCAAAAAGCTGGTGGGCCCAAAAAGGTTACTGCCATTGTCACAAACAATGCATCTAACTACAAAGGTGCAAGGAGTGCAATCAAAATCAAGTATCGTGAGTTTACTTAGGTTCCATGTGCTTTCCACACTTTGAATTTTCTTCTCAAAGACTTTCGAAAAGTGTCGTCGGTGAGAAAGACTTTAATAGATGCTAATCATGTCGTCAAGTTCATTAGAGAACATGTTTTTACTTATGCTCTTTTTAGAACTAAATCACCCAACAAGAAATTATAGATATTTTGTGAGACACAATTTGTAACAGTGTACTATATTCTTGAAATGTTGCACCAAGTTAAGCCAGACCTTTACGAAACGGTTTCAGACAAAAGATGGGATATTTGGATTGACAAATATCCTCGTTATGAGCCCGCACCCACTAAGTGCTTTCATCTTGTGAACTCTCCTGTATTCTAGAGAAATGTGGAAAAAATTATCAATGTTACAAAGCCTTTCATGCATCTAGTGAACTTGGTTAACAAAGATGCATTCTTATTTGGGTCGGTCTATTGGTCCATGCATGAGTTTGTTTGCAAGCTGAAAGAGAGAATGTCCTTGGTAGTACGAGAGAAAAACATTATGGTCTCTTTTGCTAAGAAATGGTAGGATAAATTATACACCCCTTTACATGGAGCAGGCTTTGTGCTAGATCCAAAGTTTTAAATTCACGATCAATTTACGAATAATGAGGTCATTATTAATTCTAAGAAAGTGTGTGCACAATTATTGGGTGATGTAGATATTAGGGTAGCTTACATGCAAAAGGCAACTTACACCAACAGAGAAGGAATTTTCGGAGATCCATGGCACAAAGATGCAATCAAGACAATGAGTGCATTTGTTTGGTGGAAGGAATATGGAAAGGAGAAAGTGGAGCTATAGCACATAGCTATCAGAGTCTTGTCAGTGGTTTCCTCTAGTGGAAGATGTTGTGAGCAAAATTGGTCATCTTTTGCCTTTGAACACACTAAGAAAAGAAATTGATTGACTCCTAAATAGACTGCAAATTTAGTGTACATATTTTGCAATATGCGACTAATGCAGAAGCCGATAAGGATAGCTACACAAGCTATAGAGCAAAGCTTTGGATGTTTTCAAACCCACAAAGCAGTTACAGATGAAGCCCACTCTGATGATGAAATTGAGTGGGACCTGGAAGATGTGGACCCAAATTGTTCAGATGAGAAGGAAGTGGATAATATGGTGCCTATGATTGATGCTCTAGATGATGTATGAGAGACCCAAATTTTTCATATGCAAAGGAAGTGGATAATATTGAGTGCGCCTATGATTGATGCTCCAAATTGAGCGACATATTATTAATCAAATGAACCCAAACATCTCTCTCTCTCTCTCTCTCTCTCTCTCTCTCTCTCTCTCTCTCTCTCTCTCTCTCTCTCTCTCTCTCTCTCTCTCTCTCTCTCTCAGACATCAAGTAATTTCATTTGTTTGGTTATTATCAAAGTATGGGATTTTACAAAAGGGGCAATTACAAAAAAGATGGGATCTCCATAAAGAAGATCTAGCTTAGATCTTGGGTGTAATCTCCCATGATCTCCGATAAGCGAAACTCATATGCCCATGGGTCCACTTGTCCTTGCTTGTGATATTTCCTCTTCCAAGGGATGAAAATTTGCTTCGTACCTTGCTAGTTTCTGCTTCAATTCCACATTCTCAACTTCTAGTGCTTTGCATTGAGCATGCAATGAATGTGCAATCTCTCCTTGGTTGGCACGTTCTATGCCTTGGGTAGCCAATTGCTCAAGGATTGATGTCTCCTTGGGGAGGTAAGTGAAGCCCTTCTTGCGCAAAGGCTCTCCTTGATTTGTGTCTTGAACGTGAAATCATTCTATCAGTCATCCCTTGCCACTCCTCCCATGCTATGTTGATCATTCCAGATCACTTTGCACCCCAAAACATAATAACAATAGCATAGCTGCACAAAGTAAATGGCTATATGGTCATTGTTTGATTTTCTTTATACACCTATAAGAACTTGGCGTGCTATGCTGCACCAATATCATGTGTTGTAGGTCAAAAATATTTAAAGGAGGGGACCCCTTTGCACTATCAGAGGCTTTGAAAAGTGTGTGCAATGCAAAATGATTTGGGCACAATTTTGTGCATTCCTTGTAGCTCATTGTTGTTTGACTCATCCTATTGGGACCTTGCCAAACCAATTAGATCGCCTTTAGCTACCCAAATCTCCTCCTCCTTGTAGATTTGTTGCGCTAGTTCATGGTTCAAGCAGGGATCTTCATTTACATTTTGATCATGCTACGGTGGTGCGTCATCTTGCTCAAGTGGCATATCATCATTTTGGGGTGGTATGTCATCGTATTGACCGACATTTTTCATCTGTGCATAGCAAGAAACACACGTTAGCGACATAAAATGCACATGACCCTAGACCTTTGAAATTGTTTTAGAAAACTTTAAAATTGAACTTGAAATCATTTATGGAGATTTTTGAAAAATACCTAAAGACTTGAATTGAGCAAGCATTGCACATTTCAAACATTGGTAAAACATTTAAGATTCATTGATCATTGAATCATCAATTGGTTGTAGACCCAATTTAGTTACACTATTGTAGCCAGCATTATGGGCTCCATTCATACAAAGTGATAAATTCCCATGCCTTTTGCCTATTTAAGGGATTCATCTCTTTCCCTTGGCCGATATATTGCAATGTGCAAAAAGCTTGATTTTAACGTTCAAGAGGTTGTGGGATACAAAAAATCAAGTGTCTAAGAATCCAACATAAGCTATATACATCAAAGGATTTAGTGAAGGGGGGGGGGGGGGGGGGGGGGGGGGGGGGCTATAATTTTTAGGAGTTGTCCATGGATAATCTCTTTCTTATTGTGCTATTAATTTTGGGCTTAGCTGCAGCAAGCGAGGAAATGTCTCTTTGGTGTTTGCGATAGTGCTTGATCCCCAATCAACAACAACACAAGCATTTACACCCTTGGCGTTTAAGTGTATCATTATGTTACGAGGATGTAGATCATTGTGTAGAAAGTCATGGCTGTGCAGAAACTTCAACGTCTATAAGAGGGAATTTGTGATTGGTAAGATGTTCTCAATAAACTGGTCCATAGATCCAAAGGTGTATCGAAAGGCTCTTATAGAGCTGGTTTGCTTCCATCATGGTGGCATGCTTGTATCCACTGCTCTAGGTGAACATCGTTCCACATTCTAAAGGTAAGCATTGGCTTAAGACTATGACGCACAAGGGCTTTTACAAGGATCATGCCACGATGTTAAATAGTCATGGAAGTGCCCACTTCTAGTGCCATCTGTATGGGGGATTTCTAGTGTGGCATGAGCTTAAAGATCTTGGCTGCATACACTACATCTTTGAATTTTGGATGTGTCACTCTGACCTACTTCACAAAAAAAAAGCGACCTTTGCCATGTTGGGGAGCCTGTAGGTGAAAAACTAAAATTTTGCCAAGCAAGTGAAGGACGGGGGTTGGGGGGTTAGGCTTTTATCCAAAGCAATTGCCTCTATGATAGAGGATAATGTAGAAGATATGATTGCTACTAGATTTTGGGGTACAGATTCAATGCTCCTTCCTCTTCAGTCCTTGGACATTTGGAGGAGTCTTCTTGTTTGTTTTTGCCCTTAAGCTCCAAATGGAGCTATGAAATTAGTCGGATTCAATATAGAATCCTCGGGACAGTCTTGATCTTAGAATGTTGGATGCTCTCAAACATCCTGGCTTCTAGCTTGGTAAAACAATGTCTCACAAGCCCTCTAATGAAGTCCTCAAACTTTGACGCAAGTGGATTAAATGCTTGTTGTAGATGAACCTCTATAACATGATATATATAGAGTATAAGAGCATCAATAATGATTTTACGATGAGCACGCGATAGCTTTGTCTTTACCATGGTTGGAATTCTAAAAAGCACAATAAAGGACTAAATCCAAATATTAATGCATGAAAATGTCATAAAAATTGCATGAAAATCTTATAAACATAAATTACACCAAACATAAGCATAAAAAGACCTAAATTGATGTAAGTAATTAAAAATGAGTAGCTTAAAAGACATAACCCTCCCTACAATGTGACGCAAAGGTCTGCACAATCAAGGAAAAGGTGTTTATTTAAACCACGGTCCTCCTTATAGTGCGACACAATGGTATGCACAATTAGGGATAAAATGAACATATACACTTATTTGGATTATGAAGTAAAGCATGTGACCTTGTTCAAAATGATCGATTACAAACTTAGTAAGAAATAGAAGATGTGCACAAATGATGCACAACTTTTACTTGTCAACAATGTTGTAATGAATTATTTTGGATAAGATTAGTTGCTTCACTATAGGCAAGTAAGTGTATCACTCCTTAAGCCCTCTTTACAGTGCAACAAGGTTATCTGCAAAGCCAAAGATAAAGTGTTTGTATTTAAACCCTCCCTGCAGTGTGATATGGTGGTTTGCATATGGTCAAAGACAAGGCATTTTCTTATTTGACATATGTAGTAAAGTCACTTGTTCAGAATGAATACGAATTCAATGAGAAATAAAAACCTACACAATTGACACATCTGTCATATTTGAACACACACACACACACACACACACACACACACACACAAACATGCTTCAAGTGTGCAACTTGTTATGAAACCATTTACGTAGATGTTTGTACATAAATATGGTAGATATAATGATATATGAGGCCCGATAATTATTGTGAAAGAGAAATCCAAATGTCTAGAAGTAAAATCTTGAGGAGGATGTTGTATAGAGAGTACACATGTAAACTTCCACTACCATGCTATAGAAGATATTCTTATAAACCTCCAAAGATAGTCTAAATTGGTTAATTCTCCATACACTTGCTTGAACTGAAAACCTAATGGCCCTAACTAGATGAAATGGCAAAATAACATGTGGATGGGTTGGCGGAAGATAGTAGACATCATTTGTGCCTTCCACCTTGTTATAGTAGTAACCTTCCACCACATACCAACCACAGAAGACATGATTTCCCCATGCATCTTTCAATAGCTTTCTAGTCTTGTACTTGGCCACAAAGCAACACAACAAATAAAAATATACTCCCTCTTTGTTGAATTTGTATCAAAGTTGTCTCCAACACAAAGAGCATCACTCAAAGCATCATGATGGCCTACATACATTGGCATCAAATCACCTTCTTCATCACTTGAGACATCAAAATTAGAACCATTATCATCAATTTTTTGAATAATACAATGTGCCCATGTTGCTACATGGTTCCTATTTGGACACCTGCACTAACGCTACATAATACAAAAATCACAAAAGCAAGAGAGTGACATCCCATATATTTGTGCATGAATAACCATTTACACAATTTATCAATCACGACCTAAGCATGCACTGAGAATTCCACATTCTATCTCTTTGCATATCCTTCTTGTAAATTTTCTAGAAAACCTTGTTCACATCATTTTGAGAAACAATATTTTAAAAATGATGCTTCAAATAATTCACAACATTTGGTGTACATTTCTACATGCATATAGTTTCAAATGCTCATGCATCAACATCCTATTTATGATTGATCTAGCACCGTCATGCTCCCCCTTGCCACCATGACCTGATGCAAAGTAATTCCACCACATATCTAGGTGAGTTAATTGATGGTATCTAGGGTCGCATTGATTTGAATTGAGTAGCACAACCATCTGACCAAACCCAATGTATTTTCAAGAATCTAAACTCTTGATCTTTCAACCATGCATTATGTAAGAGAAAGTAGTGTTAAGAGCACAAACAATGTATCAAGTTCCTTATCATCTAAAATGTAGAAGTGTGTAAATTTTTCGATATCACCTAATTGTTGTATGTGATGTGCACAAGAATAGTGACCTAGGAAGATTATGAATGCATGGACTGAATTTCATTCTATTCTTTGAAATCCTAATTCTTAGTAAAGTCAACAACAAAGATGATGTCATCACTTAGAAACTTTTGCAAGCACTCCTTGAATTGTTGAGCCTACCATCTAGCAAAATAATTATGTTTGATAAAACATGTTTGGTAACTCTATAGCAAGGATATAGAATCCTTGCAACTCAGCTGTTGTTTTGGGCCACATCCTTACTTGGATGTCCTCAAACACTTTGATTGAGACATACATGTCTTTTGATGTCACTTCCTTTGAACATACCATCAGTTTTTGTAAACTACATTGATCACAATCTCTAATCAAACATGCTTTCAAATGGACATTGCATATGGATGCTTTTTGCAAAGCACTAACTCGCATCAAGTGGCGACTCGGGCTATGCTAGAATGGTTAGCAATGTTGCATGTAGGAGAGGCTACCTTAGACCGCTTGCATATTGGACACTCACAATCACAACCTACACGATGCACCCATGGTTGCTCTACCTCATCATATTTAGTGCATCCTTATAGAAAAATAATTTGAATATGATAACTGCAACAACACATATATTGATCCTTTAGTTTGTGGACAAAGAAGGTCTTCAAGCCTTCAAAAGCTTCATAGTGGGATTTTGACTTGTGGATTCTTCTCCTTGAATCTCCTAAAATGCTCTACCTGCATGAAAAGATGCACAAAAATTAGTTACATTCACAATAATTTGTTAGCAATCAAGCATACCTTTACATTACCTTTGGACGTACCTATAAGTACTTCCCACAAACCTTTAAGGTGTCCCATTATGCAAAGCACACTGTAACATGTAAAGTGCCTTTACAATTTCCTTTCAAGTATCCAAGATATACCTCAATATTGCAACAAATACCTTTTAGCATGGACCTTTGACACCATGGATAAAAGTACCTTTGAAGTTCCTTTGAAGTTCCTTTGGCAATACCTATGAGTACCTTGAGCTTGGGAAAAGTACTTTCCTCGTGTAAGGTGCCCCACTATGCCAAGCACACCTTGACGTGTAAAGTGCCTTTATAGTTTCCTTTCAAGTATCTAAGAAATACCTTAAGAAGTACTTGCTCTAGCATGGCCTTTTGACACCTTATACTATGCCAAGCACCTTTCTTTCTTGAAGAACCTTTGGAACACCTCTACCAATATCTATATACTACTTTCCATGTACCTTACATATCATGACTTCATTACATATTACCTTAAAAACCTTACTCTTGAGACTCTAATATTTCCAATACCTTAGACAAAACCAAGTACCTTTAAAATAGCATGAACAATACATTAAGATTGGGATAACCACATTTGAAGTACTTTAGCCTTTTGAATACATATGGCAAGTCAAAAGTACTTGAGATTGCACCTATGGTTCCTCAAAATACATTTAATATACTATGCATGTACTTTAAATGCTACCCAAAAAATCTTATTGTGCTCCTATGATACTTAAAGAACACCAATAAAACTAAGGGGACATCTTCCTAAGGTACTTTGTGACTACAAATTTGAGACAAAAAAGTACCTTTGATATCTACAAAATATTAATGGCCAAAAATAAGTAATTTAAATAGGAACTTCACAAAGTGTAGGAAGTTGAAAAGATACATATGAAATCATGTGTGTATCACCTACGAAACACCAATGGCTCCAAACAAGGTAGAGAGAGAGAGAGAGAGAGAGAGAGAGAGAGAGAGAGAGAGAGAGAGAGAGAGAGAGAGAGAGAGTAGTGACTAGAATTGGAGCTCCAACAAGAGCAGCAAGATTTCTACGAGCAATAAGAAGTTGGCACGCTTGTCTCTCTCTCTCTCTGTCACACACACACACACACACACACACACACACACACAAAGAGGGTGCACAAACTCTAGAGTTGGAGCTCTAAGAGTAGCAAGGTGTTCACAAGCAACAAGCAAGTTGCATGCTTGCTTGAGAGAGAGAGAGAGAGAGAGAGAGAGAGAGAGAGAGAGAGAGAGAGAGGGAGAGAGTAGTGACTAGACTTGGAGCTCCAACAAGAGCAGCAAGATTTCTACGAGCAATAAGAAGTTGGCACGCTTGTCTCTCTCTCTCTCTCTGTCACACACACACACGCACACACACACAAAGAGGGTGCACAAACTCTAGAGTTGGAGCTCTAAGAGTAGCAAGGTGTTCACAAGCAACAAGCAAGTTGCATGCTTGAGAGAGAGAGAGAGAGAAATAATGTAAGTTGCTACATGGACTGTTTTTATCTAAAGGAATTATTGAAAAGTGAAAATTGACTATGAAAAGACCTTCCCAAGGTGCCCAACAAGCAGTGTCAAAAACACTACTTCTTCTACCCAAGAGATGTAGGAAGTCGTATGATAAATGTATGGATATGTATTTAAATTTCATTTGAGGTGCATCAATTTGATGAATGTTACAAGGGTATCAAACTCATATAGCTTTAGTGCATTGACATGCTAAGCATTTGGTAGCATAACTCAACACATCTTGCTTCAATCATGGCCAAAAAAATCTCTTCCTCAAAGTAAAATAAATATTAATGTAGAATTTGAAGCTTGATACTTTCATTATCACATATATGAAGACAATTATTGAAGTATACGTCACCATCTTCAACTTGAAAGCCTTTAATTTGATGTTCTTGTTTCTCCATTCAATTCCTCAAGCTGAAAAATAGTAAATTTTCTTGAAATAGGGACCTTATGGCATATCCTTGCGAACAAGTTAATAGAGGTTGTTATCATTGCTATTATACTTTTTCATGCTTAAATCATTCAATTCCAAATTACAATGCAATTCCATCCATTATTGTTGTCTCATCTTTAGGTCAAATTGAGTTTAAATTCACTCCGTACTTTCATGATATATATGCAACTCAAATCTTCTCCCCAATAGATAATATCACCATACTTCAAGAGCATATATGATTGCAGATAATTCCAAATCATGAGTAGAGAAATTGAATTCATGAATGCATAGCTTTTGAGATGCATAAGGTGCTAGTCTTCCTCTTTGAGACAAAACACCGCCAATCACTTGGCCACTTGCATCTATGAGGACCTTTGATGTTTTTGTGAGATTTGGAATTTGTATAATATGGGCATTTAGCAAAGCGTCTTTGAGCTTCTCAAAGCTACCCTAGGCATGCTCATTTCAAGTAAGCCCTTTGGACTTCTTAAGAGTGTTGGTCAGAGGTGATGCTATCTCAGGATAACCCTCAACAAAACCACGCTGCCATTGTGTCAATCCAAGAAATCTACATAATTTCTTGACAGATTTAGGAGCAAGCTAAGTTACAATAGGGTACTTGGGTCTATAGAAGCACCATCCGTTGGAATGTTGAGTCCCATGTGTACCACCTTGTCAATGAAAAAGGTACATTTGCTTTGTTTGCTTAGCATAAAGCTAAAAATCCAAAAAAAGGTAATTGGTAGATTTGGACATGTTCTTTTTTGCAGCAAAATCTTTGATTGAATTCTTCCTAAAAGTGTTTACAAGAATCTCATCCTGCAATTTGAGCCAAAAAAAATTTATTTTATTAGTAATTTAAAGCATAGCTAGAAATATTCAGTAAATTTAAGTCAATACTATACAAACCTATGGATGTTTTTGTGAACTTTGATCTCAATCTCCCTATGCTTACCATTCCTCCAAATTCAAACTTTTTTTTAATAAATATTTATCTTCTTTTTTGCATGTTCTTAATCTAATTCTCAATCTATGCCACTATAATTTGCCAAGATCTCGTTTGGAAAAGGGCTTAATTGCATTGCTCCTATTCTTATTAATCCTTTTGAGCATCTTAGTACCTTATGAGATGGGTGGACTAGTATTTTTTCCCTCCTAGATCATTTTGTACCACTAGTCATAAAATTGCTCTCAAAAACCTAAAAGATTGTAAAGAACCATGCAAGAAATGCAAGGGTACAAACTTTTCAAGATGTCACCTATTTGGATATTATTGTTGCACATGGGTGCATAACTAAAAGGTATCACAAAAGATGTGGACCTCCTATTTATCCAACTTGGGTCCTCTTACATGCTGGCAACATTTACACAATATCCCTCCTTGGTGCCAACTTGTCCAAGAATTAGAAAGGACACAATGCACAAGGCCACTTTGCTAGATAACAAGTCTTAGAACTCATAAATTCACCCAATTCACCTTTAAAGTGAAAGTCACAATGCCTAGCTTGGGTATCATGTAAAAAACCATGCAGGACATGCATGGTGACAAACTACTTGGGAGGTCACCCATATCCAACCATTGCCACATATGCACACTTAATTGAAAGATATCCCCAAAACCTTAAGATGGTGGGGACCTCATATCTATCCCAATGTGAGTCCTCTTACATGTTGGCAACATTTTTAAGTTTTTTTCAAATTTTTGGTTTCATGCAAAACTAACTATCTTCTTTGATGATGCTTAAGGTAGATATGATTGCTTGCGAATCACTTTCACGATGGATTGTAGTATAGATAGAGCTTTATTCTTGACCTTCTTGATTGATTAACTAACAAAAAAACCCTGGTAGATGGCTTATTGATGCACATAATTACTTAATTACATCATTATATTTATCACGCTTGGACTTCAAATCCTAATGGATATTCTTTCTATTTTCATCAAGCCACCTCATGCCAAGCTTAAGCATTTTTGTAATGTAAAATCTAATGCTATGTGGATTATTCTAACACAATATAACCTCTAAGTGAATTTAACCTATAGCATCACTTCTATTTGTACTTTTGACGTGGCAAATTGCTATGGAACTATATCTCATGAAAGTGACCTCATTTTATTAGATCATTTGTGGATGGTGTCATGGAAATTGCCCAAGGAAATGTTGTGATGCATATAAAATCAAACCAAAAAATCAAGTGCTACATTTGAGGACTTTATTGCAGTTAATATATTTTTTCTTGATGATAGCCATGCCATTCAAGTTGGTCCATTAATCAAAAAACAATGTAAAGGAATCATCTTATTCACCATTGTGGTGTAATTTATATTTGAGTCTTTTTGAAACTCCCCCCTTAGTCTATGTCGGCTTTAAATATCACTTCATACCTTCTTGAATTTATTCATTTTTACCAATTTCTTGATGATGTAGAAATCATCAACAATGATGTTATTATTGAATTTATTGACCCTACATAGCCTTGTATATCTTGTAATCATAAATTTATCCATTACATGCCATTGAACTAAAAAACACGACTAATATAAGTAGCAATATAATTATTCATGCAATATATTTATGTCGTTTATTGCTTTAAAAAGACCTTTATTGAATTATCTCTAAAATTGCAAGAAAAGAGGATAAGCTACCTTGTGAAAACTCATCATATATTCATCTAAAATCCAATAGACCAAAAAATGAATGTTATAATGTAATTATTTCATAGATTCTTCCAAAGTTATAGGAGACCTCGTTTACCTCCATTTAATTACTAATCTACAAAGCTAATAACTCCTTTTATAAAAAATGGTGTTAGTGAAATACATCTGTTCAAGATTGTGATGAAGTTTCTTTCTTTGAAATATCTTCTAGAAATTACATTTTAACTCAAACTTTTTCAAAAAGGTTTTGCTGAGTAGTAGGCTATCCACACAAGTGGAAATCGTATTGTTCTACCATTTTGGATACGTACAACCTAAGTGGAGGGTGGGTAACACACGTATGCACACATCCTTTTTTATTGACTCTTACCTTATCCCTGGAATGGGAGTTTTACTTTACCTCAAGAAATAGAGATACTCACTTTTTTTCTTACTTTTTCTCTCACCTTTACTTGAAGTCTGTGGCAAAATGGTTGCTATTAAATTAGTTATATGCTACATTAATTAGCACTTGATAAAGCATGATGGTTCTTTTCAAAGCATTTGGAAACTAGCCAATTTGTCACATGTATGTGTACTTTGTTTGGTACATGTGATGACAAAAGAACATTGGTTGCCTTAAACCCTTCCAACCTATGGTGACTCCCATAATCATATTCCTCAACAACTATATTATCTACAAGGTATGTTGCCCTAGTTGTTGAGTTTACACTAGCTTTTGACTCCTTCTCATCCTGGCCACTTGCAACATCATGGCTCAAGTAGGGCTCTTGGCTTAGTTAGAACACACATTCATTTTCTCTCATATTCATGCTTGCTACTAACAAACTAGTACAAGGTTCTTTTTTAAAGAAATTCTAGATATGTTCCTTCATGCTTTAATGTAATCATTTATCCCTATGGTTGGCGGTAAAAGTGCCATGTCTAATGCATTTTTGGTGCATAATGGGATGCTATTGTTGTGTGATCTCTATCTAGTCGGTATTGTTCTGCTACTTAATTCCCATAGGATGTTCTCTCAGTAGTAGTGTCAAGCTTTGATATCGTCTAATGGTATGAAAATTTTGGATATGTGTATGCCATGTACTTATGACAAAAATATATTAGGGTGAGTGCTTCTAATTATTTGGTAAATTATCATTTGAGAGGACCCAATTGTTTTTAAGTATAGTCATGTTGGATGAATTGATATGAGCTATCATGCTTAATTTTGTATGGTAATATCTAGATCTTTAATTAGGGTTTCATGATCTTTATTGACGCAAACTAAGAATTCAGTACATAGTACTAAATTTAACCACTTGGATAAATTCCACAAGTTCTCCTTATAAATTCTATAAATTATATTAAACGGGAGATCTCTTTGTTTACTCAGTAAATTCAAGCTTTGGGTTTTGAAATGAGGTCAACTTGTAGGCACTGTGAACTGATGGAGATTTGGGTATGGATTTAACTACTATATACTAACGAAGCTTGTGATTTTTTTCATTAAAAATATTTTAGACACAATGTGGATACATTTCACTCTAAAATCTTATCCTTAGCTATTGCCATGACCTTAGCACAAGAATAGTATTGATAGTGGGTAGCTTACTTGTAAGCTTAGATTCATGGGCTTTGCTCCTTTTAGACATTTGTAGTGCTAGTTTTATACCAAACCACATTAACAAAGTATATTGGTAAACTACTTCTTGAATTAGTTTTTAAGGTTTGATAACTCTGATAGTTATGGGCTTGTTGCCTTCTTGGAAACTTCTCTTTCCTTGGTTGGATGGCTTGACTATTGGATATACTCTATTTGTTTCATGTTTTGGTTTACTAATGGTGGTTGTAGTGCTTTCTAACTCCAATACACATTAAGTAACTACTAAGCTTGTACAACTATAGGTTGTAAACTGGTTATCTATGCTAGTTTTTCTTCTGGTCTATTTCAATTTCTAATATACATCTATGATCATTTTGGATCGGTTTTGCAGCTTAATGTCTAAAATCACCCAGTGGCGCCATCTCTGGCTTTTGGTTTATGTAGTGAAAGTTTAGTTTATTTAGTTTGGTTCATACAACACTTTATGCTTGGTTGTTGTAGTATACCTACAACTATAAATAAAGGCGTTTGAGGTGGTTCTACCATTCTAAATGATAGGGATTCATGGTAAGTCTGTTGATGATGTGCTTTTGAAATTTGTGACAACTTGAATTTAATGACTTCAACACTTTCGATTTGTGTTGTACTTGACTTCTTTTATGCCGCTCAAGTTGGTCTTTAGTTCCCTTTACTATCTATGGAAGCAAGGTTTGAACTTAGTTTGTGTAACATTTGTGGGTTGGTCGCCTAGATAGGATGCTTTCAAAAGATCTTGACTCAAAGGCTCCAGAGCCTTCATATACACTTCTAAATTTATGGGGTCCACTTGTTTGACTAATATCTCCTGATTTCTAGGCTCACCTAACCTTCTATAATCACCGCATTTTGTCTGCATCTTGGTCAACCTCTTAGAATTTCTTGCTTCTTCCTGGATATAGTCCTTTGATGGGTTTTTTGTAGCAAAAAATTCAATATACTTGACTAATGTTAAACATGTAGCTATGCATTCTATGGTTTGAGGTATTTTAACAATGATGATGAGTCTACCTTGATTTTTTAAATCAAGTATCCGAATTTCCTTATTAACTTTCAGCTTCACTTTGTTCCTTTTTGTCTACTCTAGGTTAATAAGATTGTTTATTTTGCTCCTTTTTATCTAGTCTAGGTTAATAAGATTTTTTACTTTAACATGCACACTCACAAACACAAAAACACACATAGCTATCTGCTTATTTTCCTATGCCTAAATGAACGCGCATTAACACACACATATGCACATAGTCATGCAACTTGAGACCAAGACACATGCATCCAATAAAGCACAAAATTGCACATTTACAGGTCCCATACTTAAATTGTGATTTAGTGCATCAAATTTTAATTATATTTTTGCTTCAATGCATTAATTTTTATTCTATTTGTGATTTACTACACATAGTCACACCAAAATGTCCCCCCCCCCCCCCCCCCCAAAAAAAAAAAAAAAAAAAAAACACACACACACACACACACACATACACATACACTCAAACATATGCATCAAAATATGAAAAATATAGTTATGGGACATGGTGGAATGAGAAAAACAATAGAGATGGTAAGAAAAATAGGAAGACAAAAAAATTTCAAGTTTTGGGTAATTTTACATTTTTTTCCATTTTTGTTTTTGCTTTAATACATTAGGGAAACCCATGGCACGTGCACACATACAAATTCACACATGTACTCTTGTATATACATTGGTGCTCATGTAGACACACATAAACTCTCGCATATACATCAATGAATACACTCCTATATATATATATTGGTGTGCATGTAGACACACATAAAATATCAAATATACATCAATGTGTACTCTTGTATATATATTGGTGTGCATGTAGACACACATAAAATCTCGCATATACGTCAATGCACACACACACACACGTAAAATAAAGACATACAATATACATATAGAATAGATATAGTTGATATACTAGAGAGAGATAAGTAAATTCGTAGTCTAAATAATAAACATGTAGATGAATAGTACATATAAATAATAGATATACAAGTACATAGTAGATACATAGATAAGATAGCTATACTAAATGTAGTACACAAAAATAGTAGATAGTACAAAAACATAGTAGCTACTTATACAATAGATAGTTATGTTGGCTAGTAGATCTAGCCCTAATTTATAGGAGATAGTACGCTAGAGTAGATAGTTAACTAGATATACACAATAAGTAGGTCAATAGTAGGTAGCTAGAAATAAGTAAGTCAATTGTAGATAGAGATTGTGATGCTAGCTAAAAAATGTAGAAGTAGCTCAACACTAGATAGAAAACATGATGAAAAATAGAAAACTTGATCATAGGTTGCTACTAGATTGGAAACTTGATAGTAGGTATAATAAATGTGATATTAGAACCATGGAGCAAAAATAAAAAATGAGATTAATAAGAACAATAAAGAGTTAGAAATCTACAGACAACAAGATAAGTAACCTTTGTAGAAATCCTAATTTGTGGTTTATTTCTCTTATAAATTCACAAAATATGCATGATCGGAAGGCATGTATTTATATGTAGTGAAAGTATCAAATATTTCTAAAGCAAAGGATCTGTAATGAGCACATATGCAACCATGGAATTTTCCCTTCATAGTAACTACAAGATGCTAGATTTTTCTTGTAGCTCTTACTTGAGCATCCACATATCCACAAGAAATGTGGATAATTTTTAGACAAGCCTTAAATGATGAATTGTCAACCATCCACACTTGATGGGGCTTTAAAAGAATGTGGTATGGAATAAATATTGAATTCTTTTTTAATATGGAGTCAATCACTGAGAACTACGGTGGGGACGACACTTAATCAAAAGCCTCTAGAGTTCAATCCCCTTGTCCACAACCACATGTCAAGGATGGACTCAATGAGGGTGAGGTAATACAAACACTTGCTGGTTTATCACTCTACAATGACATAAAGTTCATCCCTAGGGGAAGGCACTCGTCTTACCTCTCATTTTGCTCCAATCACTCTCAAACAGACATCCTTATCAACTCCTTTCCCAAGAAACCCTCTTGTAGCTCATGGTTCTTTAAAAGCTATGCTTGATGACCTTCATAAATCTACTTCCTCAACATTGGCAATCGGCATGCGCATAGGGCCACATGGAACACATGCATTGTAGCCACTAGTTTTATGACATGTACATACACTAAACTAGAATGAGAAAATTTCATTGTTCATCTAGCATTTATTGTGTTTTGGATGCTTACCTGAGCATTCTCCATAGCTAGGATAGTCATGCATCATCCACATCAAAATGCCTCTAATAATGAAGGCATTGCACCAACGTACATGTTGGCTCAGGTCCACTACTTGTATGCATGTTCACAAGTATTATAGCTCTTCAATGAGGGGACAAAGTTATACATCCAAATTATTCAATTTATATTGACCCAGTACAACCAAGCTTAAGAACAAGTGTCTCTTCTTAGTTGCTAACCACAATGGAATGATGTAGTTGACAATCTAGCCATACACTGTAGGAAGTGCATTGTTTCTTGACTGGTTTACGCCATCCATACCAAGCCCTGCTGCAAATTTCGTGATTCTTGTGCAAAATTCGAGCATAGGTCATTGATGTGCTTCCATGCCACACTATACATAAGAATCCTTAGCATGTCATCTGAAGATTGATTCTCTTTATGCAATAATGATAGAGCAGCCATTGACTTGCATTGGAAAAAGCACTTGATGCGAGGCATGAGCAAAAAATGTATGAGCATCTTCAGCATCAATTTTTTTTCTTGGAGATGTTTTTGACATCCATAGGCTTCATCGTTTGGACATTTCTCCATATTTGCATACTCCTCCATAAACAAAATGCACTCATCATGGCAAGCACAAACCGAATTATAACCCATCCCTAATTTTCCATAGAATCTTTCTTGCATCATCTCTCAAGGTTGACATCACATTAATTAATAGAAATATATGATCCTTAAGCAACATACATACAAAACATCAATAACCCAACTTTTAAGAATGTTCATTGTGTATAATTGAAGATAACATAGCTTAGATAGTCAATCACAAAGTTCTATGATGCCAATGTCACTTCATCCAAACTTTGCTTGCATATTGAGAAGGACCAAGAGTGTCTTCAATTTAAACACTCTAGCTCCCTCTTATAGTAGTGTGTCGGTCTCATGTTTTCATGTCATCATAGGCAAGCCTCTCTAGGTCCATGATTGTGTCAATCATATCATTGACCTTTGTCTCAAACATCTCTTAGTCAGGATATCAGTCATGGTTGTCACCCTCTGAGCTTGAAGGTGATCCAAGAATAGGTGTCATATTTACTAGTTGGGTAGATTGTTTGTGATCATGTCTTGTGGGTTGTAGAATTGTTGTCCAATGTCCATCATCAGAGTCTTAATGAATTGAAGTAGAGAGTTTTTAGTACACAAAACACACAATAATTGAAATAAGACGTGTCTTATCACTGTAGTTTACACATACCAACAAATTGTAATTAGCAATAACTTGATCTATAAGAGTTGTATCAAACTCTTCATATTCGTGGACATGTTGCAAAGAAAGTCATGTAGCTTGATGCACAACCCCTTTGTAGTGATTAGAAGGGCATAACACCCTGCTCAAGAGATAGGCATCTCAATCGGACGGGCCCATGTTGTTGTTGTGCTACTCATAATGCATGTGCACACAAACTTAGATTTATTGATTAGAATCACATTCAATCCAAAAACAAAATTTATAAGCCATAAAAATCAACTTAAAACTCAAACGCAAATGCAAATGTAAGGCAGAAACCCTAAAGCTACAACACAAATCCTAAATCTACATGTAACCCCTAAATCTACAATGCAAACGTAAATCCTAATCCTTAACACAAACCTTAATTACAAGCACAAACCTTAACTACAAGCACAAACCCAAACCTAGACTTAAAACACAAAGCTAAACAATAAGCACAAACATAAAGCCTAAACTCCAAACACAAGCCCAATTCGAAGCCCAAACTTAAAACGTGAACGTAAATTGCAAGTGCAAGCAAACACAAACCTAAACTTATAACGCTAACCTAAACAACAGCTACAAACCTAAAACTTACACTGCAAGCACAAACCACAAACATAAATGACAAACATAAGCACAAACCCAAACCCAAACCTAAACAACAAGTACAAATGTAATATGAAAACCGCAAGCAAAAACTTAAAAGCTATGTGCAAACCCAAACCTAAACTTAAACCACAACCACAAAACTAAAACTTAAATTGAAAATATCAAACGCAAGTGCAAACCTAAATCACAAGCTTAAAATAGAAACTTTAAGCGCAAATCTAAACCACAAGTGCTAATCCAAAACCTTAACTGCAAGCCTTAGCCACAAGTGCAAACCTAAACGGTAAAGTACAAATGCAAACTTAAACTTTAAACATAAACATAAACTTTAAATGCAAAGCTTAAACTAAAAATTAATAACCTAACCTTAAAGCAAAAACTTAAAATCCAAATTTAAGCTTAAAACTCAAATTTAAACCACAAATGCAAACTTAAAACTTAAACCGCAAATTTTAACCATGTGCAAGACCTAAAGATCAAGGGCAAAGCTTAAATTGAAAACCATAAAGCAAACATAAAGCTTAAATTGCAAAACCAAAACCTAAATTACAAATCCTAAATCTATCTCCAAAACCGTAACTAGGTTTGTTTGAGAACATAAACCTAAAGCACAAGACCTAAATCTAGAAACATAAATCTAAATTGTAAGACCTGAACTGAAATTGTAGTTAGTCTTGTTTGAGAAAAGCCTAAACCTAAACTGCAATTAGGTTTGTTTGGGAACCTATACTCAAATTGCAAAATCTAAACGTAAATCTAAACATAAAGCTAAACATGATATAAACATAACCACAAAAATTTAACTTTAAATCTAAACAACAAGTAGGTGTGCCAAAATGTCCCATTAAGGTGAACCATCCAAGATTTTGACGTAGGCGAAGGCAAAGAGATGAAAAATGGAAGAAAGTCGAGGGCATTCCTTTATGTGTCTACGATAAAACCTTTGTGTGAAAACAAACATAAGAACATGTGGTAGTCTCGCCAACCAGTAATGGGGGGTGTTGAGGGCAGACATCAAGAGGCCACGGAGGAGTAGGTGCAAGGTGGCAATGGGTGGCGGGGGGAATGTGGCCAAATAGGGAGAACACAAGTGGCGGGCATAGCCTAAAAGGAGAATTTTTTTAATATGCATGAACTCTTGTGCGCAACAGGAAATCGATCAGGGTCGATTGGCCTAAATGGGAGGACTCCTACCAACTCAAAGGTCATGCGCTTGATCTCGGGATTTGTTCGTTCGCAAATTTTGGGCTTGAAAATGATGATGGCTAAGGTGAGAAGGTGGAATCTCCATTGATTCCAGCTAATTGATTGGAGTAGACCAAATAGAGGGAAATTAACGATTAGGTTTGTTTGGGAAAAAATATAAACCTAAACATAAACCACAATGAGTGTCTGGAAAGAAGAGTTCCATAAAATACCTAAATCTTCTATTACTTTACATCCAACTTAAGGTTTTTTTAAAATCATTTCTAACTAAACTTCTTTTTGTTAGTTTGTGTGTATGTGTGCATACATGTTCGTTTGTGTGCATGTATGTGTATGCATGCATACGTGTTTATTTGTGTGTATGTGTGCAAATCTACACAATGTATGTCTATTGTGTGTGTGTGTGTGTGTGTGTGTTGTACATAATAGAGAGTGTAAAAAGAGAGAGAGAGAGAGAGAGGGAGAGAGGGACGTGTTACCTACAATACATTTGAGAGAGGTGGGAGAGACTTTCTTGCCACCAAGAGCTCAAAATGAGCTTGCAAAAACTTTCAAAAAACATTTACCCAACAGAGCATTGTTATCACAATCGCTATTTGCGATGCCATTGAGAAAGCCAAAAGCATCGTGTGTCAACCATCAAAAAGATGAAGAAGGCCTAGTAGTAGGAGCGAGCTTAAAATCTTGTTGGTATGTTGGGCTTGGCCATTTGCTTTTGGGTGATAAAGTGTAGGATGTGCAAGTTTGTTGTGAATGATCATGAATTCATTTTTAGAAAGTGTTCAATCACATCATTTAAGGATTGTATATCCTGATCACTAACTATCTCAATAGGTAAGCCATAGCTAGTGAACATAGTCATATAAGAACAAATTCATAGTCCTAATATCATTCTTTATGTGGCTTTTACTTTCATCAAAAAATATATGTCTATAATGATATATTGAACCTAGCTTCTGTATGCTAGTGGTTTTATGGGTCCCATAAAGTTTATGCAGGATTTGGCACAAGCTCTTGCTCCCATCAACAATCTCAGTGACATATTATCTTTCCTCTATAGCATGCATGCACTTTGGTATGCATAACAACATGTAATGTAATTTGGCATTAGAGAATAGAGTAGGCCACCAAATCCATCATGATTGATATTGCTATCAAGTCTGCTAGATATTATTATCCATATAAAAACATATGCTGATCTCACTCTCCTTGAGTGGTCCACTCTCGCTCTTTCAGGAATAGCAGATATGAATCCCATTGGTCCCAAGTGTTGAAATAAAATCTTATACAAATGTGAGTCTTGTGACCCTTTCTTGTCATGATCAGCACTAGTGTTATTACCCCCATTCATCCTATCTTTAGGGATAAATTCAATGCCTTTTTCCAATCTCGTGTTGTTTTTCAGGGATCCTTGCTTCTTCGTCATATGCTCCCAAAAACATTGTTGAGTTGGTCGAGGATCCACCTTTTGTTTGTTTGGCGTCTAGTGTCTCACAAAAAGCCCTTGTAGGTTGTCTATTCTATTGATGCTTTAGATATCATTGAGAACCCATTGTTGTATTTGTCTCTGAACCTATAATGAGATAAATTTATGTTTTTCTCAACATATCTAAAGTCATAAATAATGTACTATCTTGGTGTGTTAGGTTTAGCATTCATGGTCCATATGAGTTTAGTTGGATCTACATTTTTCAGTAATACACCTCTACGACTTGGTTATTGGCCTAAAGCATTTGCATGATCCTAAAATTTGCTAATACATAGCCCTCAAATCCCAAATGAGATCTTTGTTCAACGATGTCCTTTAATTGTTCTTGTGACACTATAATATGTCTCTAAACATTCACATTATTGGGATTCTTTACTTTAAGGTATTTAATGTTCTTTGGATCCATGTAAATTTTCATGTTATGATAGTTTTCTATAGAGTACTAGACACTTTGAATCTAGTATATGAGTTTAGACTTGGTTTTATGGTCCAAATTTTAAATAACTTTCACAAGCACATAGTAGGTATATACATGTCAAAGTTCCTAAGCAAATGTCAATTTTTTCCTACAGTTAAGAATTTGGATTCTTAACTTCTGCTCTATTTTTGCAAGATTTGGTGTCCAATGATCTACTTCGTGAACCTAATGGAAACTTCAAATTTGAATTTGGTTCTAGTATTGGTCAATTATTGTGTGTGTGACTTTTGAGGGTATTTGGATCACAAAACTCAGCACAAAACTAATAATTGGTAAAAGAATATGTACATTTCATGATTGGCCACCCGCAACTTGCAATGTTGATATCACCCACTACTCACAACTATTCAAAACCGTGATTCTTAACCATTGATAAAATTTTGGAATTTTTAATTTCAGATTGTAGTAGAGTATACATACAAAGGTTTTGCACCTTTGTCAAGTGTGAAATGCCAAGGAAAATCTATGTTTGGTCTTTGGAGCTACAAATGCTATCAAGACTCTCAATTGCACTCAATGCACACTTGACAAGGATTTAGGGGTTATTAACACCTCCAATGATGAGAACTGATTTACAAGATGTGAAAAATAGTAAAACATCAACAAATCAATATCCAGCTTGATGAATATTTCTAAGACTTACCTACAAGACTCAAGCATACATCACCAATCAAAATCTAATCTAACTATTCAAATGAAGTTCTTGGCAAGTATGCAAACTACCACAACACAGTCCATAGGAACCAATCCCCAACTATGTTCTAGATGAAAATAACAATGACTACTCTAGAGTGATCTAGAGGAAGCTTTGGAAGATGAAACTAAGTGCATAATTTTCTCTAGTCTAGGTTGCCTCATCTCAAACAATAGCCCCAAATGTCTCCAACCAGCCTCTAAATTATTGCATTAAATAGTGAGAGCGACATACATAATTATTAATCCATGGGATGCACCTAACCCCTTGTCTAGTGCATGGAGGCTATGAGAGGTTTTCAAGCCCTCACAAAACCCAGTCATAGCTTACTCAAAACAAATGTCAATCCCAAGTGAGTGTCAATCATTGAATGCTAGTCTTAAAGTTGCAAGCTCTATACATGCATTTCATTGAGATAAAGTGCTTCAAATGGAACCAAACTTAGTGCAAAGGTAGGTAGGACATAATAAAACCTATCTATGGTCTCAAAATCACTATCAAATGCTTGAACAAAAAAATGATTTTTAATAGTTGACCTAATTGCAGGCCAATTTCTACATTTGATACATATAATAGCTCCATTTAGGAGAGCTCTAAGCTCTCCTATACTCAAAATGCAAAACAAGCTTGTAAATCACACAAAAAGAAAAAAAAAATAGTAAGAGGAAGGCACCTGGAAATATTGTGAAAATAGTCCTTGCTTACAATTACTTTAAACATAGGATACCAATATGATTCCATTAGTGCCTAATGAACCTAAGGTGCTCTCTATGTGTGTGCAATACATGTGTGTGTGTGTGTGTGTGTGTGTGTGTGTGTGTGTGTGTGTGTGTGTGTGTGTGTGAGAGAGAGAGAGAGAGAGAGAGAGAGAGAGAGAGAGGGAAAGAGAGACAGTTCGCCAAAGATGGAGCCATTTCTAGTAAGCCCCCCTCGTCACCTACATTAGCAAAAGGAAGGTGATTACTATTTCTATTTGCTTCCATTCTCATGCGCATTGTGTATATGTGTGTGTGTTTCAATTCAATTGGTAGCATATGTGTGTATGTGTATTGTTTTCTATTTTGAATTCAATAACACACAAAAAAACTAAAATGTTGTATGAGATAGTTGAGCAAAGATGGTGATTGTATTTAGTTCTTTTCTATTATTTTTAATGCAATAACACAAAAGAACTAAAATGTTCTATGAGATAGTTGACCAAAGATGGTGACTTCATTCAGACAAAACTTCAACAATTATAATATTTTGTACATCAATACTAAGAGAATGAAACTTCATGGTATCTGTATCATTTGAGCTCAAAGGAAGGAGGGTCCTCACCTCTGTCCATCCAATCAAGAAAAAAAAAAAAAGGCTTGGATGAGTATTACATTTGTCAACATACACAATCAAGTTGTTATCCATGTCAACCAACAAGCTTTGAAAAAATTATTACTTTACAAATGTTTCACAAAATACTTAAAGTCCAAAGAAAGCCTCAACTTAAATAAATTCTAACAAAAAGATTTCAAAATCTTCTTACTTGATTGCTAGCTTTATGAATCAAAAGTAGTCAGCTCTTTTCTATCCATTATTTTTTTGAAGGTAGAAATTATTTTTAAAAAACTCTCTAAATTAGATGTTTAAAATCACAAAAAATTATCCTACTACCAAGAAGACATTGTAGTCTAAATGCTAGACAACATCTTTACTCTGTAGTTTTCCACAACAAGAGAATGGTAAGACTTATGATCAAGTCTTACACCTCACATAATGAAAAAACATCCAAGTTCTAGGTAGGTCTTTATTGACAACAAAAATCTATCTACTTAGAAATAATTTCAAACATAGTTAGTCATTGGTTTATTATGAAAATTGGTTAAAAGATAAGTTAGTTATCATAATGTGAGATATCAAGCAATGTGGCAATGTTGTTGCAAATTCTTCCAATTCATCTCCAATAATCTTAGCAAATGTTCACCTTATAGAAACTATCCACTTATCTATTGGGTGAGATAAGTCAAAAGAGGTCTAGTATAGGTTGCCGCAAACAGAGTTATAGGTTCAAAAACCTATGACCTAGATAAGATAAATGAGTTAGACAGATTTTCGTAATGTTATTCCACAAGAGGTTAGGAGGAGACCATTAATATAAGAACCAAAAACTAGTGGTAAGCTAATCAAAAAATTCATATTATTGCAACTCAAAAGAGGTCTAGTATGGCAAGGTTGCATCAAGCAAAATTGTAGGTTCAAAAGCCTCTGAGCTAGATAAGATAAATGAGTTAGATAGACTCTCTCATTGTTATCTTAAAAGGTTAGGAGGAATTCATTAATATCAACACCAAAAACCAATGGTAAGCCAATCAAAAATTCATATTCTTGTGGTTCATCCACCTAAGATCTGAGTTCATCCAATTAGTATGTAAGCTTCTACTTCATCTTCTAGAGTTCTATTCCAAAAACCTCCATTCCAATAACTACTGGAGCAAAAGACTATCATAGTAAGAATATAGTTGGTAGAGGTATGACAATACCCAAGGAGACCAAACAATCCACTCGATTTTATTTTCAAAAAACCTAGTAGCATTACGAAGTGGGAGCTAGTATCATTATTTCCCAACAATTAGAATAGCATGTTGCAAGGAAATATTTAAACAAGAGAGCGAGGGAGGGCTAGTAACATGACCAACATCCTACACAATTATTCACTTCAAGAAAACCAACCTAAGAAGCATATTAGTATCAACTTTGCAACAAAGTTCCCTAGGTAAAAAATAGTATAGTCTAGTATGATTAAACCCACCAAATTTACTATATTCCAATTAAAAAACAATAAACCAAAATAATTTTTATGGGAGAAGTACACAAACCAAAGGAAAAATGCAAAGAAAGTCCCCAAGTCTATATGTAATGTGGACACTTAATCTTTGTGTGCAGAGTTGTTTAAAAGTTCTTAATGCCTATATCTTATAGAGTATTTTAGACCACCTGCTAATACTATAATACCAAGCCAAGGTAAGAAACTCCGAACAAGTTTTATCATACCACAATAGAAAACCCTCCGTCTAATAGTAGAACTATGTGAAATCCAATCTAGATCGAGTTGAATTAGTACTACCTAAATATCCATTTATTTTCTTTAAGTGTGATATGAGCCAATTTGCAAAAGTCTCAAATATTCATTCCAATAATCAACTACCATAGGAAAGTTAAGCACCTAATGAAGAAGGGGTAGCCACCAAAGTACCTCATTTGTCCATTAAACAAAGCTACGAATGGTGCAGTATAACCAATAGAATTAGGGACATGTGTTGTCAAAGCCTATGTGAGCAATGCTTCTCTAGCTCCAAGTGCAACACCACATGTGAGGAAGAAGCCATGAAGAATGTAGTCACCATGATGAGGGAATATGTGCAATCAATAGCACGGTGAGTGGGGTATAGGCAAATGTTATCCAATTAGCATAAATGTAAGTGGGAAAAACTTTTGGCCATTTTCCCGTTAAAATCCAAGGTCAATTGGGTCTAAGCAAATCCTCATTTATGAAACACAAAACCTTATTGGCCCTTTATAGGAAGATGAATGATTATTAAAATTGTATGCAAAAATCAAGAAGGAGATTAAAGCACTTTTATAAAGTGTGTGTGTGTGTCCACCCATTCACAAGCACCATACTCTATTTAGGCAATAGGTCCATCAACTATGGGCCTACCGCCTGACCAGCTCAGGTAGAGTGTTCTTATTTAGGTTTAGCTTGGGCCAATCATCCTCTCTTAGGCAATTTATGAGAGTGTAAATAATCTCATTTTTTGAAGCCATCATTATTAAATTTGTTAGTGAATGTAGCAGTTTTTTAAAATTCCAAGAATGCATATGAGCATGAGTACATGATTAAATGTAGTACTCCTAAAGAAGGGTTTAAAGGTAGTATTAAATGGTTTGTTACCCTTTTTCTTGAACAATTTCAAGGAAATAATACCCAAGGTTTCTCTTTTTTATTAAATTAAGTGAGCTAATTATGCATAAAAGGACTAGCAAAAAAAAAACATTAAGGCACGTAGTTCATGTAACAAAAGATTAATTTCCACAAAAAAGTTTCCAAAAAAATGGGTAGATATACGATATATTCTTATGGAATTTGGGATTGTTTAAGCCTAGGATATCATCCATTTGTTGACAAGAGTGTGTATAGGTTTTGAGTTGATGTACTAGTTTTGATTGTGTACTAGTTTTGAATGAGGTACTAGTTTTGATTGTGTACTAGTTTTGAGTTGATGTACTAGTTTTAAGTTGATGTACTAGTTTTGATTGTGTACTAGTTTTGAATGAGGTCATCATATAAGTGAACAAACACTATGCACTAAAGAGCCTCTACTGGGTACATGAGGTGGTCTAAGGCTAGTAGAACACTCCCCTTTTGTTTTGTTGCATTTTGAGTCTTTTTCCTCATCAAAATGCTCGTTGTAGTCAATATAGTTTGCCTATTGGTCTTGATCGAGTTCTTGTTTGTTAGCTCATTAATCATTATGGATAGGCCATTTTATTGTTCAAGACAAGCCAAGATAGTCTCTGTGTTTTCCCAACCAATTTGACTCCATGTGTATCAACATTGTTTTGTAAATGCACACATAGATATGCTATTGAAGCAAGATCAAGGAATCACTAGTGGACTAAGGGGGTTTTGTATCGGTTCACAAAGTCTTTGATCCAATCAATGCTCCATTAGAAACATATCAAATAACTCTCCAAGCTAGTCAAAACTTAGAAAACAAATGGAACACTACATCGTGATCCTAAACTAGAAGCAATTGATTTAAAAGCATTTCAAAATTTGGTGAGAAACACCTAAGAGCTTCTAAAAAAGAACAGAAAAGAACCAAAGAAAGATAAGCTTGGGGTACAAAAAATCCACAACAAAGTTGACACGGAGCTTCAAATAGAGCAAGGAGAGCACGAGAGCAAAAAAGATAAACAATTAACTATAATGATGCATGACACTGAATATGGGATGGATGAAATTTTATCAATAATGAAAACTAGCCTAATCACCTTTAGGAAGGGTTACAGATACAAGGGATGGCAGCCAAACCTTGGATTCTGCACTATTTGAAGGACTATGCCTAGAAGCTCCTCAATTGGAATTAGGTATGCAATCTCTATATAGAGATGCAAGTTTGAAAAACTGAGAAGCTTCAAAGGCTACCACCTTGAAAACCCTACCATCATTCTTAAGTACGCAAAACCACAAACTTATATATTGCAAAAGTAACTTGGGATGTAGGGAATCTACACTCAATCTTGTTAATGCCAATCTTATGCACCAATCTTGTGCATTATTACATTGACTGAGTTGTAGAAGCCAAGACCCCATTTTATGAAATCTCTCAACAGGTGCTTAGAAAAGAGGGGAATCAAAGTTCTTGCTCCATAACATATTATAGAAATTCAAGCATAAGAATCTTCTAAAAAGAGATCAGACATATTTTAATGGACACATTTGGACATTATTGTGAGGTTAAGGAAGGTAATGCCACCTTATCTCTTGAGTATGCTAGAGTTAAATCTCTTACTATACTTGATAGTGGGGCTGATAGCTATTTCCACAAAGCAATAGCCAAACCTAATAGTGGGGTTGGTAGCTATTGCCCCAAAGCAAGTTTGGAAATCATGGGGCAAGCTTGTAATAAGGAAAACAAGAGTGAAACTTCAGCTTGCTAATGGGCATGTAGAGTGACCATAGGGGTCGTTGGAGGGAATAGTAATCAACTCATGTGGCATTGATTATTAGCACATTTTGCAATAGTAAACTTTGAAAAGAATAACTATAGAGTTATCATGAGACAACTAAAGATGATCTAGGACTAGGGATATAATTCCATCTATCTCATGCAAGTGGAATCCATCATGCTCATTAGTTTGATCACCCATACCTATAGACAACTAAAGATGATCTAGGACTAGGGATATAATTCCATCTATCTCATGCAAGTGGAATCCATCATGCTCATTAGTTTGATCACCCATACCTATAGAATGTGGAAAAGACTCCAATTGAAGAATTTGACTCGATTCAATGGAAATTATTGATTTTCCATCTTGGCTAAATAAAAATATAGAGCTACAGATATGTGGAGCATCTAATAAGGAGAGCCTTTGGAATTGAGATTGCATTTTGGACTATGATGACTATGATGCTTAGAATGAGGTCTATACACCAAGATTTTTCCAAAGCACCTATTTGAGCCATTTGATTGGGCTCATATGCTTGCAAAAATGGATGTCTCTAATATAAGAGTACACCAACTTGTGATGAAGGAAGATAAGATATAATTCCTACAATGGCCATGCCTATAAATGAACCTACACCACAAATGGGAGACATCAATGTGGATCAAAGTTCAAAGGATGAGCTAGACATTGAGCCATACTTATAATAGGCTTGCGATATGATAAACTCATTGTTGATACTTATGTTGATGGGGGAAGTTTTTTAAATCTCATAAAAGTTTGAGACGTGGAATTTTTTTAGAAAACTAAATGTCAAACCAAAGAAAGCAAGCCTTTTTTGGGGCAACCTTGTATTCTTGGATCACTAACGCTCAATGTCAAAGTTAATGATTGCATTTCTTTGCACATGTATTATGTGGTTCCCGTAGGAAGCAAGTAGAACAAGTTTCTCTTGGAAGACCATGGATGCAAATACACAATGGCCACATGAATTGGGCTAAAAGAGTACACTTCTAGCATATGTGTAAAACTCTTTCTTTCTTTTTATTGAAAAAATTACTAGAGGATTAAAGATAGATTCAAAGGCTTCCAATGGGATGATACTTGGCATGAGGGATGTTGAAGTAGAATAGTCTAAAAGAGACATTTTTTGGTGAACCAACTACCTTAACAACCTACAACCTTTGAGATCTATACAATGACAAAAAAGCTACTCTCAATCACCACCTAGTGCTAAGTTTCAAGGTGGTCTTGTCATTGGTATGAATAGGTACTTCAATGTCAACTACTCAAATCACTAAGAGTGTATACCAAAGACACTTTCTTCCCATTGGGTTTTTTCCCTTAGAGCAAAACCCTATCAAGGAGAATTGGGAGGACATAATTGACTACAGGATAAGATTACTCACAATCAAGAAATCCATGACAACATTGAGTTCTAGATAGTCCAAAGAGAAGCAAGAAGTCCAGAGTATTAGAGTTTAACAAGTGGGTTACATCAAAAAACAAGGCAAAAGGGATTCAAATTCCATGATAACTTAGCCATAGGCTTCAAAAGGTGTTGGGTTCATAAGGGAGTCATCTTGGAGAAAAGATGCAGGTAAAATAGGGATCCAAAGGGGGACAGTTTGCAAAAGAGCAATGTGAAGGGGATCGGGGAGCACCACAGACGGAGAGTGAGAGAGAGAGAGAAGGAGACAGACACGATGTGGGTGGGGAGACTCGAAGAGTGAGCAGCCCCCTATACACTTATGCTATGTATAAGGTATACAAGTCAGTGGGCGCCCAGACTCTGGGCGGCCGGGCAAGGCACAGACGCCTATACCCCAACAACCTCCCACTTAAAGGCGACTGTGCCTTTAAGCAAGGGAACCTAGTCTAAAGACTACAGAAGGTGAGAGAAAACCGCTCTCAACCGATGTCCACTGGCTGGCTGTGATCGTGTGCATCCGGCTGTCCTGCTCCCGTGTAAGTCCATACACCACCAGACGTACCGCACACGTACTGCAAGTATGTACGCAATACCTGCATATCTCCCTCGTGCACTATGCCATCATCAGTCAACAAACGACTGACAATCCCAACTACATATGCTCCCACTGTAGCTGCGATATCCGGTCTCAAGATCAGCATCTCATACATGAGACCACCGAATGCCGATGCAATGCTAGCGGGCCCTGCTAGCTCTACGGAGCATGCATCAACATATATGTCCCTGGCAATAGGCATCTCTGACTGACAAGGCGTGTCATCCACATGCATCTCCTGACTGTCCGCAAAAGATGCATCAACCTGTCGTGCAACCTCAGAGCAAACCAGCTGCTCTAGGTGTCTGCTGGAAGACATATCCTGCACAACTATATCCCCATGCTCACTGTCGAGCATAGAAAGGAATGACTGCATAATCACTGACATCTCAGCCTCCTCTGCAATCATCCACTGCAAACATGACCACTCAATCTGCTGTGACTCACTAGAGCTCTCATGCTCTAACTCCGTATGCATAGACTCTTGCACAACGTCCTCCTGTCGTGACTCACTAGAGCAAGACCGCTCTACCTGTCTATCTTGCATAGAAGTATCTCGCACAACTGACTCTCTGCTTTGCTCAGTCACTAGCAAAGCATGCATGTCTAACTCTGTCACCTCTCTGTGTGACTGCTCAAGTCGTGCCCCAACTGTGTGCACAACGAGCTCACTACTCTGCACTCCATGCAAAGCATCCTGCAACCCACAAGCAAAAGAGACTCGCCTGCTCTCTCGCTGTCTACCTGGCTGTATGATCACAGAGACAACACCGTCTCTCGCGTGATCCACATGCAATGGGTAACCTGTACCACTCCTGGCACCTCTCGCAATCACTAGCGAACCCAAATGCATCACAAAATCTCGCTCTCGTAGCGAAATCTGACATCCACAATCTCTAAGCTGACCAATCGAGATCAAACTCACTGTCAAATCTGGTACATAGCGCACATGTCGTAACAAGTAAGATGCACCACTCGGTAATGACAGTCTCACATCTCCTGCACTGCTATCGCATGCACCGATCCATCGGTCAAACGTACACTGCCAAGCATCCCGCTAGAATAGCTACAAAACCATGCACGATGCGGCGTGACATGAAACATAGCATCTGCGTCTAGCAACCACTGCGAAGGGAGTGCACTATCCACATGTATAGCATCTCGTGCATAGCTCGAGGTAAAAGTGACATCCCCGTCACTAGTATACTCCGACACTACATGTGCCTCAACTGTCAAAGCAACTGAGTCCATGGCATCACTACATACATCTCTGAGACTGCCATGTCTCCTACGATGTCGCATACGACGAAAACAGCGCCGTCTAACGTGTCCAGAATGACCACAATACCAACATGTCATCTGTCGGCGTGCTCGTGAATGTACATGTCTCACACGAGTCCGTGATGACTCAGATCTATCATACATATCATGTAATCTGCGCCAAAGTGCTCTCGAAGTAGTCTCATACATAACAAGATCATATACAGATTCCGCAAGGTGCAAAGAGAGCGTAGATAGTGCCATCTCCTCTAGCTCCTGCCACTGATCGTCAGACATGTTTGAAGGTCTACCTACATCACCACTCAATGGTCGATGCAACCCTCGCTGTGTCAATGCATCAAGCATACACTCTCTCCATGCGGCAAAGTCTGACCCATCAAACACGCGCATCTGTGAGAGGTCACAATCTGATCGATCACCTGTCTCTGCCATGAGCACAATGTAGCAAACGAGAAAGCAAAACCACCTCACCAACAACACCTGGAAACTGTCTACCAATATGGCCAGAAACACAATGTAAAACCTGTGAGACACACTCCAAAATAGAGCTCCCGCAATGTCAATACAAGCCTCGCCTGCTCTAGTATCACACTGCAATCTGTGAGCTAATCACAAAGCCCACACTGTGCGGTATCGATGCATACACACGCACAAATCTCCCACCTGCAGAGAACACCGTACGCAAATGCTGAGTGCAACCCGCAATCTCTACCTAGATCGCATAAATGATGCGCATAAAACTCCTGGGAAAATTTCGCCAGAGTTTCGTCAGTAAAACGGCCACAAAACCTGTAACCAAACTGACTGCACGCTCAAAACCATGAGCAACCAAAGCGCATCAAACCGCACTCCAAATGCATGCACCAATCTCCACACTTTGCATACATCATTGCAAACACCTGCAAATCTAGTACACAAATATCTGCTCTACCTGTGACTGCCAAAAAACATGCTCGAGGCATACATTGCCGAGCTCAAAATGCAATCACATTAGTCTCCCTGAGCATCAAACCACATAAGGCATACATCGTATCCTCCCACCTGTGAGGAAACTTGCAGCAAATATCACTCTCACATCTGAGAGCAAACCATGTGTGGAATCCTCGACACACAATAAACAACTGCTGCTGCAGAAAATTCAGCATTCAGAATTTTAAAATTCTGATATGACGAGCACGTCCGGAGCGTGCCAAAACCCCAAGGTAGACTCCTGGATCATATGTATCCGAGTCTGGGTGTGAAAGCTATGCCAAAAACAGTGTTTTTGGGACCCGAGAGTGCACAAATAAACTTGCTGCTGTACCTGCTGTAATTCAAAGCATAATTTCAGCAAATAGACATCACCATCGCGTCCGGAGCGTGCCAAAACCCTGACCTAGACTCCTGGATCATGTAGATCTGACTCTGTATGACGGAGCTACGCAAAAAACTGCGTTTTAGAGCCCGAAAATGACAAAAACGAGCTGCACACAGTCTTGAACCTGCTCCTGCTCCACTCTGCGTGATGCAATGTCCTCTCAATGCAAGCTCCAACACAAGAGCTCTGCCACAACAGCATCCAAGCACTCGAATGTTAAGCTCTCCTCCGCCGAGCACTTCTCTAACGAGCTCCACTGAGCTCAAAAGCTCCTCTCACTAAGGAAGCCGCAACCGCCTCCTCGACCAAGCTTGACCACACCAAGCTCCTAAGCTCCAAAGACAATGCTCCTCAAGCTAAAATCGCTCTCCGTGAAACTCCGCGATCGAACTCCACCGTTGAGAGCGAGCGAGCTATCGCCTCGAAGCTCTCAAAGCCGTCGTGCTCTCCGCGGTCACCATAGCTCTGATACCAATTGAAGGGGATCGGGGAGCACCACAGACGGAGAGTGAGAGAGAGAGAGAAGGAGACAGACACGATGTGGGTGGGGAGACTCGAAGAGTGAGCAGCCCCCTATACACTTATGCTATGTATAAGGTATACAAGTCAGTGGGCGCCCAGACTCTGGGCGGCCGGGCAAGGCACAGACGCCTATACCCCAACACAATGTGCATCAATGGAGCTTAAAAGACCGAAGGTTCAGGTCCATTAAGACTTCCATAGGCTAAGGTTCCAAAATTTAATTAAAAAGTCCAATGGCCAAAAGTGGGGAAATATGGATGGTTGTGGGAAGACTAAAAAGTCTTCCCGCATCCCTAGGAAGGAGGGGGCAAGCCCTAAATGTAGGGGAAGAGAGAGAAACACACACACACACACACACTCCAAAGCTCTCTCTTTACACAAAGGAAATAATGGACACATGGAAGGCTCCTAGCCCAGTTGCCCCCAATCTCCCCTCAAATCCTATTGGATAGCCATAGAGGTGGACCAATGAGAATTAGGCTAGAGTAAAATTAGTCTAATCATGTTAAAAATGCTTGATAAAAGAACCAATAGAAATTAAGCTCCCTAGAAGACTATTTGACAGTCTACCAAGAGGTCCAATGAGCATCAAGCAACCCAATGGCTTACTTGATTGTTATTGGCTAGAAGACTAAAAGGTCCAATGAGAGTTTAAATAAATTATTTTAATAACCTAAAGCTCTCACAAAAGGGGAAAGAGGGACAATTGTCACAAAACTATTAAGTATGCCTCTTACTTGCTATTGGCTAAGCTCTGCAGGAGCCAATAGGATGCCAGCAAGAGCAAATGGGAAGAGGGGTCGACCAAGAAGAGAGAGAGTTGGCATTTTTAGTCTAACTCATTTTGCTACACACACACACACACACACACACACACACCTTATGTGTTGAGCAAGAACTACATCTCCTTCTCCAAGCATTGAGAAGTAGAGGCCTACACCAACAACTCTTGGCTATGGAATGCAAATCCAACCAAGAGACAAGCTTCAATGGCATGCTCGTCTCCTCTACCGTGCTAATTAATAAGCTAAGCTATGCTATAAGAGTGATTATGTGAGGAGAATACTTCGTTCTCATAAGATACATCTCCTTCCTCTTCATGTTTCCTCATTCCCTACTAGCTCTCACCATCTTTGAAGGTGTGTGAGGTCTTGGGACTCTAGGTCCACTATGTGTGTTTTTCAAGCATAATTTGGTGCATGAAGCTTCCATCTTCATTGCACCAATGATTTTTGTCAAGGAACACAAAGATTGTACAAAAGTCTCCCTTGATGGGAGAAGCTATAATACAAAAGCTTTTTGGAGCGGGGACCGGCTCCATGTAAATCCGGTCCTCAACTATTGTCAATTGTTCTATTTCTCTCTCTTTTCAAGTATTGTCTATGCCAAACTAGCTAGGTGTAATTGCTATGTTGCTTTCTCCAACCAAGTACTCTCTCTATGCTCATTAGGAACTTGTTCTTAATGAAATGCTCACTATGTTATCATTTTCCGCTACACACAAGTTACTAGTGCATTAAATGTTACATTGGTATCAGATCCGTTGGTTTCTCTTTTCTTACTCAAGAAGAGAGGTCCTCAAGCTTGCTACAAATGGCTGGTGTTATTAATTGCAAAAGAGTAAGTAGAATAGGGATTTTTCATCCTTGAAGCACGCTTGCTTTATGCAGTTAACAGGGATACTGTCGAGAGCTATGGTCTTAATAACGGAGTCCTACGGGGCTTGCCTATGGATTAACCATTATTGAGCTATTAGAAGCTTGACATGAACTCGTGCTATCTTGGCTCTGTTGAACCCTCTCTTCTATTCCTTGCAATTAATAATATTCGAGCCACGGGTATAGATGCTTGAGTGCTTATTTTTGAAGGTAAAGAGGAGTAGCAACTAGGGCTTGAAGTGACAAAGTATAAGTAAAAGTTTACAATAGTATGGCTAACAAAGGAAAAGAGATTGAAATGAATGTTGATAGCTTTGATTTGCTAATGAAAGAGCAACTAATGATGTCCCTATGCTTGTAAACTATCTTGTTTCTATGCTTCAACAAGCCCTAGGCAACCCATCCCTCCAAGGTGAAGTGCTATAGCAATTGTGCACCCATGGTATTCTCCAAAATCCCCACCAAGCATAGAGAGTACCTAGGAATCCTCCTAGGTGAGACTTCCAAAAGAGGACTCTCTCCGATAAGGGAAAAGAAGAGGATCCGTACAAAGGGCTCAAAAATCTACTACTCGATGACGCATCTCCTTCTCAAAGGAGAACCCAAGTTTCAACGATAGAGTCCCCATCGAAAGAACGATAAATAAGTGAGTCTCTTGCCACCTCGGAGGAGATAGCCCCACGAAGACGGCGAGCAAAATGCTTTCCAACACCCCCTAAATGGAGAAGACCATCGCATACTTCTCTACACCATAATTCAAAGAGGGACGAGAGAAAACAAGAGAAGAAAAAGGCAAGAAAGAGGTCACCCTCTTCTCCATCTTCTTCATCCTCTTCCTCTTTTGAAGAAAGTGATGGTGCAGACAAGGAGGAACAAGGGAAGAAAAAGGCAAGAAAGAGGTCACCCTCTTCTCCATCCTCCTCATATTCTTCCTCTTCTGAAGAAAGTGATGGTGCAGCTCTTAAACCTCCAAAAAGAAGAGGCCATAGGAAATCCTATGCCACTTGGAAGAGGTCGTCCAAGCTCAAAAAGTTCAAAGAGGGAGGAAAGAACATCTCTTTCCTTACCTACGATGGCACTTTTGGTGCTACATACAAAGTCTTGGCCTTTATCCAACAATTTGATGCGGCGTTTGGAGATGAGGGCTTCATGGAGTCCTCTAAGCTACGTCATGTAGCCATGCATTTTGAAAGGTCCACCAGGAAATGGTGGTCTAGCCTATGAGCAAACGGCGAAGCTCCATGAACATGGAAAGCTTTGAGAGCTTCCATCATGAAGCAGTTGTTGGCTATCGATGCCAAAGACAAAGTACTCACGGAATGGTGAAGCTTGAAACTCTCTCCCTACGAATCTATTCACAAATATGTACAGAAGTTTTGGGATTTACATCTTAAAGCCACTGTCTTCAAAAAGATGGATTTTGGAGAGCAAAAACAACAATTTTGTGTGGGTTTAACTGAGGATATGGTGGAGTATGTTCACTCCCAAGGCCACGCACCATATCTGCAGTCATACACCATACCATGGTGGCTTCACGAATCAACTTACAACAAGGGGCTAAGAGAAATCTTAAGCCCACAAAAAACAAGGACCGTAACAAGCCTAAGAGGAAGGACAACATCCAAAAGTCTCCCAAAGGCAACGCCAACAACAACAAAGCTAAGGAGAAGGGAGTTTATAAAGGCAAAAATAAACTCTCTCCTGAAGAGCTAGAGCATTATCGAAAAGATAACCGTTGTTGCAAGTGCGGGGAGCAAGGGCATGCCTATCGTGCTTGCCCCCACAAGAATACACGTAATGAGCCTCCAAGGGCTACCGTGGGTGAAATTCAAGAAGAGGATGCTCACCACAAAGGATCTCCTCTATGCCATGCTTTGGGAAAGGTACGAGAACATGATGCTTTTATTCTCTTTGACACTGGTTCTACTCACAATTTCATGTCCACAGAGTTGGCCACCAAGCTAGGCATCCAAGCCTATGAGATGGGAGATGTCCTACGTGTCGACGGTGGTTTCAAGGGGCAAATCTACTTTAGGATCAGGGAAAAAGATATGTACATAGATACTAAGGAGTTGGGTAGTACCATACCTCTTGTACATAAGCAAGCTTTCAATAAGTCAATAAAGAGCTCTATTTTTGTGTACATGATTTTTGTTAAAGATTCTCAAATTGAACCTAATGCTTTAGTAAAAGGAAATATAAACAATCAAAAGGAATTAGAGTTATCCAATTTCCTCAAGGGGTTCCAATATGTTTTTATCGACGATATCCCTTTTGTGAACAACCTCCCAAATGAGGCAATGACGACCATGCAATTGAACTTCTTCCAGGAAGATCACCGCCTAATAAACCTCCTTATAAATTTTCCCAAGCTCAACAAGAGGAGATTATGTGGCAAGTGCACGAGTTAGTTGAGAAGGGCATGGTTAGGCCTAGCTCATTTCCATTTTGTTCACCAATGTTATTAGTGCAAAAGAAAGACGACACATATCGTATGTGTGTCGACTATAGAGCACTAAATAGGATCACTAGCAAGAATAGGTTTCAAATTCCACGGGTAGAAGACCTTTTTGATAAGCTACAAGGGTCGACCTACTTCAGTACTAGCTACCATCAAATAAGGATAGTTGATCAAGACATTGAAAAGACTGCATTTCGCACTACGTTTGGTCTTGACGAGTACATTGTCATGCCTTTTGGCTTGACCAATGCACCAACCACATTTAACCGCTTGATGGAGAAGCTATTCAAGCCTCAACGAACCTTTACTGGAGTGTTCTTTGATGATATAATTATCTACTCTAATTCATCATATGAACACAAGCAGCACCTCCAGGTAATATTTCAAGTTTTACAAGAGAATAAACTTTCTATTAATCGAAAGAAAATTGAATTTTTCTTACAAGAGATTCAATATTTAGGTCACATTATCTCTCAAGATGGCATACAAATGGATCCATCAAAGCTAAAGGTAATAAAAGGATGGCCTAATCCAAGGAATCTGCATGAACTAAGAATCTTTATAGGTATGTGTGCATACTATAGACACTTCATAGAAAATTTCTCACAAATCGCGGGACCATTACATGACCTAACAAAGAAAAATGTTAGGTATATATGGTCCACCAAGGAGAACAATGCTTTCCAAAAGCTTAAAGAAAAGCTTATCGATTAGCTTGTGCTTACACTACCATATCTCTCAAAGCCATTTGAGTCCAATGCGGTGCCTGTGGTGATTGCCTTGGAGCTATTTTGCTCCAAGAAGGGAATGCCATAGCCTATGAAAGTCAAAGTCTCAACCCTCTTGAGCAAACTCTAGGCATATATGAGAAGGAACTCTTAGTAGTTCTACATGCTCTCAATTCATGGAAGCACCATTTATTGGGGACTCTTTTCATTCTGCGAACAGATCACCAAAGCCTTAAGTACTTCATGACACAGACCAAGGTCTCTGAAAAACAAATGAGGTGGACAAATTTCCTTTTGCAATTTCATTTTCATATTGCCCACGTTGCTGGCAAGCATAATCAAGTAGCCAATGCACTCTCAAGACGACTGAGAGTGAATACGGTATATATAGCAGCTCACAATGATCTATCTTTTATAATAGATGAGTACACAAGTATGAACAAGTCAATAAACACGGGAATATGGACAATAGTAGACAGATTTAGGAAACAAGCACATTTTATACTTGTCAAAAAGACTATCAAGGCCCATCAAATGGCAACCCTCTTTATATCACAAATCTTCAAGTACAACCACTTGCCAATGTCCATATTGTCGGATAGAGATCCTAGAATGACCACTAAATTCTGGAAGGGTCTCTTTGAGAATTTAGGTACAAGGCTAAACTTCTCTTCAACCTATCACCCCCAAACGGATGGCCAAAGTGAAATAGCTAACCTAACAATTCTTGATCTACTAAAAGCTTATGTCACAGAAGTAGATCAAAAGTCCCAATGGGAGAAGTACTTACCCTTAGTGGAATATGCTTACAATAACACTATACATACTTCCATGGGAAAAGCACCTTTTGAGGTGATAGAGGGAAGATAAAAAAGTCCCCTACTACTCAAGGTACATGGGAAGATCTTCGTTGCAGATGAATATAGTCGAGACCTGCAAGAATCTTTCCAAAAGATTAAGGATGCTAAATCCATCTCACAACAAAGGCAAAAGGCTGTTGGTGCTGATAAGCACAAAAAATACCTAGCCTTTAAACAAAATGATTGGGTCTTGCTCAAGTTTCCCAAGGCTCGATTAAGGCACACAACAGACTTTAAGATGCTAGATGGATGCAAGACATACAATTAAAGGATAACCTAAACCTTGTCAATGCTTACAATGATTCCGTAGAGTAAGCAAATGTAAATATGTATAAATGAACAAAGTTTTTGTCTTATAATACTCTCTTTTTCTTTATTGTATGCACATATTAATGAGTATGCATGCTTAGGATCATGTTTGTGGAGACGTCTCCCAAACACCAAGTAGAGCTTGTCACTCTACTATGGAAGATTGATACAAACTAATGTACAGACATGCTTGCGACAGCTAATGCTCTCAAACACCAAATGGACTAGTCATCCATTCTCGTACGATGTCGTGGGGTAAAATAGGGATCCTCTATACCCGCTAGCAAACGGACTAATGACTAGGCTTTATCTTCTCTACCTCATTGTCGAGGACGACTATTTCAAGAGAGAGGTAATGTCATAAAAACTAATATCTAATACTCCCAAATGATTTTCTCATGTTAAACTGCTCATTTAATATGGGGAAGTACCAAGAGAGTAAACGCTAGAATATTGGTAAGGCTACCAGATCGATCTTTGTCAAAGGAGGAAAAATAGGGATCCAAGGGGGACAGTCTGCAAAAGAGCAATGTGCTTCAATGGGGCTTAAAAGACCTAAGTTTCAGCTCCATTAAGACTTACACAGGCTAAGGTTCCTAATTTTTGTTTCAATTGTTCAAAGGCCAATGTACGCGAAAATTGGATGGTCATGGGAAAACTAAAAAGTCTTCCCACATCCCTAGGAAGAAGGGGGCGAGACCATATTGTAGGGGATGAGAGATAAACACACACACACACACACTCCAAGGCTCCCCCTTTACACAAAGGGAATATTGGACACATGTCAAGCTCCTAGCCGAGTTGCCCCCAACCTCCCCTCAAATCCTATTGGATGGCCATAGAGGTGGACCAATGAGAATTAGGCTAGAGTAAATTTAGTCTTTCAATTTAAAAATGCTTGATAAAAGAACCAATAGAAATTAAGCTCCCTAGAAGACTATTGGACAGTCTACCAAGGGGTCCAATGAGCGTTCAATAGCCCAATGGCTTGCCTGATTCCTATTGGCCAAAAGACTAAGGGGTCAAATGAGAGTTTAATTGAATTATTTAAATACCTAAAGCTCTCACAAAAGGGGAAATGGGAACACATGTCACAAGGCTAGCAATTATGCTTCTAATTTGTGATTGGCTAAGCTTTACAGGGGCCAATGGGATGCCAGCATGAGCAATTAGCAAGAGGGGTCGACCAAGATGAGAGAGAAGGTTTCATTTTACTCTAACTCATTGCTACACACACACACACACACACACACACACACACACACACACAACTCATGTGTGCAAGAAGAACTCCATCTCCTTCTCCAAGCATTGAGAAGTAGAGGCCTACACCAACAACTCTTGGCTATGGAATGCAAATCCAACCAAGAGCCAAGCTTCAATGGCATGCTCATCTCCTCTACCATGCTAATTACTAAGCTAAGCTATGCTATTAGAGTGATTATGTGAGGAGAATATTTATTTCTTGTAAAATACCTCTTCTTCCTCTTAATCTATCCTCATTCCCTGCTAGCTCTCGCCATATTTGAAGGTGTGTGAAGTCTTGGGACTGAGGCTAGGGACACTAGGTGTGTTTTTTCAAGCATAATTTGATGTATGAAGCTTCCATCTTCATTACACCAGCTAGTTTATATTGTATTGTACAAAAGTCTCCTTTGCTAGGAGAAGCTATAATACAAAGCCTTTATGGAGGTGCATCGGCTCTATGTAAATCCGGTCCTCAATTGTTGTCAGTTGTTCTATTTCTCTCTCTTTTCAAGTCTTGTCAATGTCAAATTATAGCTAGGTGTAAATTGTTGTGTTGCTTTCTCAATTAAGTACTCTCTCTATGCTCATTAGGGAGTTGTTCTTAATGCAATTCTCACTATGTTATCAATTTCCGCTACACACAAGTTTCTAGTGCATTAAATGTTACAGAAGCACTATTTATTGGGAACTCCTTACATTCACCAAACGGATCACCAAAGCCTTAAGTACTTCATGATGCAAACCAAGCTCTCAGACAAACAAATGAGGTGGGAAAAATTCCTTTCACAATTCCATTTTCATATTGCTCACATTGCAGGCAAGCATAATCAAGTAGCCGATGCACTCTCAAGACGATCGAGAGTGAATGCGGTATCCATAGCAACTCACAATGATCTATCTTCTGTGATAGATGAGGATGTTATCGATCCCGATTTTAAAGATGTGATTTTAGCCAACCATTTACCTTACAAGATGGTTATCTTCTCCATGGCAACAGGCTATGTGTTACTAACTTACTACACGTGAGAAAGTAATTTAAGAATCTCAAGCTCCTCCTTATGTGGGACATAGAGGGATTCAATCTACCCTAACAAACATACAAGAGTATGTTTTGAAATGTGTGGTATGTGAAAAGACAAAGTTTGATAGAGGGAAGCAACCTAGATTGATTCAACCTTTGCCAGTCCCTAATTCACCATGGGAGATCATATCCATGGATTTAATCTTTGGATTGCCCAAGTCTATCCATGGGAATACAGTAATATGGATGATAGTGGACAGGTTTATCAAACAAGCACATTTCATACCTGTCAAAAAGTCTATCAAGGCCCATCAAATGGCAACCCTCTTTATATCACAAATCTTCAAGTACCACGGCTTGCCAACATCCATAGTGTCGGATAGAGATCCTAGAATGATCAATAATTTTTGGAAGGGTCTCTTTGAGAATTTAGGTACAAGGCTAAACTTCTCTTTGGCCTATCACCCGCAAACGGATGGTCAAAGTGAAATGGCTAACCTAACAATTCTTGATCTACTAAAAGCTTATGTCACAGAAGTAGATCAAAAGTCCCAATGGGAGAAGTACTTACCTTTAGTCAACTATGCTTACAATAACATTGTACATACTTCCACGGGAAAAGCACATTTAGAGGTGATTGATGGAAGATCAAAAGTTCCCCTGCTACTCAAAGTACATGGGAAGATCTTTGCTGCAGATGAATATAGATGAGACCTGCAAGAATCTTTTCAAAATATTAAGGTTGTTATATCCATCTCTCAGCAAAGTCAAAAGGCTCCTGCTGATAAGCACAGAAGAGCTCTAGCCTTTAAACAAAATGATTGGGTCTTGCTTAAGTTTCTCAAGGCTCGATTAAGTCACACGATGGGCAAGAATCCTACAGGACACCAAAAGTACTATGCTAAGTTAGCAAAAAGGTACTATGGTCCCTTTCAGATTCTTAGGCCGATCAATGAGATGGCCTATCAGCTCAAGTTGCCCAACCATTGGCTCATACACAATGCTTTCCACGTGAGCCTTACAAAGGAGAGCCACCTCAAGAAGCAACCATTGAAGACCCACCGGAGATTGATGACCAAGAAGAGGTGCTCCAGCCCGAGTCCATTCTCCGACACAAAGACAAGGTATTGAGAGGCGGTAAGACTATTCGATGATATCTTATCAAGTTTAAAAATTATCCTTTTGAAGATGCTAGTTGGATGCAAAGCATACAATTTAAAGGATAACCTAAACCTTGTCAATGCTTACAATGATTCCCTAGAGTAAGCAAATGTAAATATGTATAAATGAACAAAGTTTTTGTCGTATAAGACTCTCTTTTTCTTTATTGTGCACAAATGTTAATAAGTATGCATGCTTAGGATCATGTTTGTGGAGACGATGACTCTAGAACACCAAGTAGAGCTTGTCACTCTACTATGGAAGATTGATACAGACTAATGTGCAGACATCCTTACAGCGGCTAAGGCTCTCAAGCACCAAATGGAATAGTCATCCATTCTGGAATGGTGTCGTAGGATAAAATAGGGATCCTCTACCCGCTAGCAAACGGACTAATGACTAGGCTTTATCTCCTCTATCTCATAGTTGAGGATGACTATGATTTCAAGAAATAGGTGATGTCATAAAAACTAATATCTAATTCTCCCAAATGATTTTCTCATGTTAAATTGATCATTTAATATGGCGAGGTACCAAGGGCGTAAAAGCTAGAAAATTGGTAAGGCCGCCAAACCGGTCTCAGGAATGATCCAACGAAGGTAATAAGGATCCAAAGGGAGACAATCTGCAAAAGAGCAATGTGCATCAATGGAGCTTAAAAGACCTAAAGTTTAGCTCCATTAAGACTTCCATAGGCTAAGGTTCCAAAATTTAATTAAAAAGTCTAATGGCCAAAAGTGGGGAAAATTGGATAGTTATGGGAAGACTAAAAAGTCATCCCACATCCCTAGGAAGGAGAGGGTGAGCCCTAAAGGTACGGGAAGAGAGAGAAACACACACACACTCTCCCAAGCTCTCCCTTTACACAAAGGGAATAATGGACACATGGCAAGCTCCTAGCCCAATTGCCCCAATCTCCCCTCAAATCCTATTGGATGGCCATAGAGCTGGACCAATGAGAATTAGGCTAGAGTAAAATTAGTCTAATCATTTTAAAAATGCTTGATAAAAGAACCAATTGAAATTAAGCTCCCTAGAAGACTATTGGACAGTCTACCAAGGGGTCCAAGGAGCATCAAACAGCCCAATGGCTTGCTTGATTCCTATTGGCCAGAAGACTAAAAGGTCTAACAAGAGTATAAATAAATTATTCTAATTATCTAAAGCTCTCACAAAAGGGGAAAGTGGGACACTTGTCACAAAACTATCAACTATGCCTCTTAATTGCTATTGGCTAAGCTCTAAGAAGCCAATGGGAAGCCAACAAGAGCAAACGGGAAGAGGGGTCGACCAAGAAGAGAGAGAGTTGGCATTTTTAGTCCAACTCATTTTGCTACAAGAACACACACACCTCATGTGTTGAGAAAGAACTCCCTCCTTCTCCAAGCATTGAGAAGGAGAGGTCTACACCAACAACTCTTGGCTATGGAATGCAAATCCAACCAAGAGCCAAGCTTCAATGGCATGCTCATCTCCTCTACCATGCTAATTACTAAGCTAAGCTATGCTATAAGAGTGATTATGTGAGGAGAATACTTCGTTCTCGTAAGATACATCTTCTTCCTCTTCATCTTTCCTCATTCCCTACTAGCTCTCACCATCTTTGAAGGTGTGTGAGGTCTTGGGATTGAGGCTAGGTCCACTATGTGTGTTTCTCAAGCATAATTTGGTGCATGAAGCTTCCATCTTCATTGCACCAATAATTTTTGTCAAGGAACACAAAGATTATATTGTACAAAAGTCTCCCTTGATGGGAGAAGCTATAATACAAAAGCCTTTTTGGAGGGGGGACCGGCCCCATGTAAATCCGGTCCTCAACTGTTGTCAATTGTTCTATTTCTCTCTCTTTTCAAGTATTGTCTATGCAAAACTATCTAGGTGTAATTTCTACGTTGCTTTCTTCAACCAAGTACTCTCTCTGTGCTCATTAGGAACTAGTTCTTAATGAAATGCTCACTATGTTATCATTTTTCACTACGCACAAGTTACTAGTGCATTAAATGTTACATTTGCGCACTTGGATTGATGTTTTATCAAGTCTAGTAGGTGTTCTAAATCCAACACTTGCCTTTTGTTCATTGTGTTTTAAGCTCATTTCATCAAAATGCTCGATCTAGTTAGTAGGCATGTGGTCGAGATTGTCTACATGTTGATCTTGATTTGGTGTTTTTATTTTGTTAGCTCATTAGTTATTGGGGATAGACCATTCTAGTGTGCTTGACAATTCAAGGTAGTCTCTCTGTCCTAGCTAGGTTGTGACTATTGATATTGTTATGCTTGTGTGTAAATATTATGTTGCATCGTACATCAGATCCGCTAATCATTTGTGTTGTTTTGAAGGTGAGGAAGGTGGTAAGGGAAGGGAGAGATAGCTATTTTTTCTAATGTAAGCATGTTGGAGCATCAAGAATGGGGGAAAACGCCCTTCTGAGCTTGTAGTAGCCATGTAAATTTCTTTCTCAAATTGCCAATTTTACCTCAGACATACTTGTGCTTATTTTTTTGTATGTTTCCACCAATATTATTGCATTGCACCTATTATAGCATTTATACCCCACTCTCACTAACTATGTGAAAAGCTCCGATTCAAGGAGAAGTTTAGGTAGCTAAAATGTCACCTCTTTGGGCCAATTCCATAGCCCAATGAAGGTGGTACAGAGTTGTGGAGCTTAGAGGGGAAGGGGGGGATGCATGTTTATGGTCGGGGGTTTCCCTAACAATGGTGTTTCGGATATATCAATAGGATAGATAGAATTAAGATAGACTTCTTGGTAGTTCAAACTGCATAACAAGCTTCTTTGCCCTTATGCACAATAAAAATGATCAATTCCTTGGCTTTGGAGGATTTTCCTTGAGCATATGGAGCACCAAGGAAGTTGGGAATACCTAAGGAAACATCCTACAAGCAAGGTGGAGAAACATTTGTGCATACTGTCTTATGGCACCCTACATTGGAGTGCACATTGGAGGAGGTGCTTGAATACATATGTAGAGAAAGACTCTTTAGCATCCAAGAGAAAGGGCCCTTCACATCAAGGGCATGTTGCCCGGGGGGGGGGGGGGGGGGAGGGGGTATTGGTCTCTCCCTCTTTTGCAATTCCCTCTATGAAGTGGGAGGAGGAACACATTTTTGAAATGGTGGAGGAATTGTTGGTGTGGGATGACAACCTCAGTGAGTGGTCCAATCGCACACAATGCAATAAGAAGTCTCAAATGAGGGAGGCCAAACACCTCAAAAGTGCTTATAACCCCTTTTCTTAATATCTTACAGTATTTGATGCTTTGAGTGTCTCAAAGTCTTTAGAGGTACTCAACCTCCGAGCGTGCTTTGGGTAGAGCACAACCAATGTGGATGCACTTCTCATGTAAATATCACCTCCCAAAGTATTTATAGGTGTTCAACCTCCAAGTGTGCTTTGGGTAGAGCGTAACCAATGTGGATGTGATTCTCATGTAAGTATCATCTTGCAAATCTACCTCCCAACGGTTAATGAGTAATTATACTAGTGTCTATTTTGTGGGCTTCAAAGGTTTCTTTGAAAGATGCTACCAAGTGGCCATCTCTTGTTCAAGATTCATTAGGTAGGCTCCAACTTACATGATGGGACTTGGAATTAATTACAATTGATTCCATGCATGCATCAATGATTGCATCCTCTTTTGCAATAAGCAAGCCCAAGCCCAATCATGCCCCACGTGCAACAAGGCCAGATACATGACCAGCTTTGAAGAAGCCACCATCCCTTGCAAGGTATTGAGGAAATTTTCCCTTATTCCACAGATCCATCATGTGTTCATAATCCAAAGCACAATAGAGCTTCTCTTATGGCATGGCCACAACTGTTCTACCAGTGGCATCTTGCGTGTCTCATGGATTCTTTGTCTTGGAAACATGTTGAGAAGAACTCATCGCATTTCAAATACTATCCATGCTACTTGAGATTCAACATTGTTCGTGATGTAATCAACCCATTCAAGAAAAACTTCTCTTCATGGAGTACTTAGAAGGTGGTGATTGTCAACTTACCATAGGATGCCACAAGAAAGTATAATGTGCTCCTGGCTTTGCCCATGTCGGGGAAGCACAAAGAGGAAAATATGGATGTGTACCTTTCACCTCTCATTGAAGAGGTAAAGGATCAATGTTTTGATGCCTTTGCATGGAAGCATACTAATATGTGCAAGGTACCCAATGTGGACCATGCATGACTATCCTGTACTTAAAGAGATCCTTGTTATATAAGTAGGCCTACAAGCAGGCACAATGCATCCCTCACTTGTGTCATGTCATAAAAACTAATATCTAATACTCCCAAATGATTTTATCATGTTAAACTGGTCATTTAATATGGGGAAGTACCAGGGGAGTCAAAGCTAGAATATTGGTAAGGCTACTAGACCAGTCTCTGTCAGGGATCCCAAAAAGGGAAAATAGGGATCCAAAGGGGGACAGCCTTCAAAAGAGCAATGTGCTTCAATGGGGCTTAAAAGACATAAGGTTCAGCACATAAAGACTTCGATAGGCTAAGGTTTCAAAAATTAACTCTTTTATCCAATGGCCAAAGCAAGGGGAAAATTGGATGGTCATGGGAAGACTAAAACGTCTTCACACATCCCTAGGAAGGAGGGGGCAAGCCCTTATTGTGGGGGATGAGAGAGAAACACACACACACACACTCCAAGGCTCCCCCTTTACACAAAGGGAATACTGGATACATGTCAGGCTCCTAGGCCAGTTGCCCCCAACCTCCCCTCAAATCCTATTGGATGGCCATAGAAGTGGACCAATGAGAATTAGGCTAAAGTAAAATTAGTCTAATCAATATAAAAATTCTTGATAAAAGAACCAATAGAAATTAAGCTCCCTAGAAAACTATTGGACAGTCTACCAAGGGGTCCAATGAGCATGCAGCAGCCCAATGGCTTGCCTGATTCCTCTTGGAGAGAAGACTAAGAAGTCCAATGAGATTTTAATTGAATTATTTAATTACCTAAAGCTCTCACAAAAGGTGAAAGGGGGACACATATCACAAGGCTAGCAATTTTGCTTCTATATTGTCATTGACTAAGCTTTGCAGGAGCCAACACGATGCCAGCATGAGAAAATAGCAGAGGGGTCGACCAAGATGAGAGAGAAGGCTGCATTTACTCTAACTCATTGCTACACACACACACAACTCATGTGTGCAAGAAGAACTCCATCTCCTTCTCCAAGCATTGAGAAGTAGAGGCCTACACCAACAACTCTTGGCTATGAAATGTAAATTGAACCAAGAGCCAAGCTTCAATGGCATGCTCATCTCCACTACCACACTAATTACTAAGCTAAGCTATGCTATTAGAGTGATTATGTGAGAAGAATACTTCTTTCTCATAACATACCTCTTCTTCCTCTCAATCTATCCTCATTCCTTGCTAGCTCTCACCATTTTTGAAGGTGTGTGAGGTCTTGGGATTCAGGCTAGGGACACTAGGTGTGTTTTTCAAGCATAATTTGGTGCATGAAGCTTCCATCTTCATTGCACCAACGAGTTTTATCAAGGAACACAAGAATTGTATTGTACAAAAGTCTCCTTTGATGGGAGAAGCTATAATACAAAGCCTTTATGGAGGGGGGACCGGCTCCATGTAAATTTGGTCCTCAACTGTTGTCAATTGTTCTATTTCTCTCTCTTTTCAAGTATTGTCAGTGCCAAATTAGCTAGGTGTAAATTGCTAGGTTGCTTTCTCAAACTAAGTACTCTCTCTATGCTCATTAGGAACTTGTTCTTAATGAAATGCTCACTATGTTATCAATTTCCACTACACACAAGTTACTAGTGCATTAAATGTTACATTTTTATCAGAGCTATTGGTTTCTCTTTTCTTGCTCAAAAGAGAGGTCCTCAAGCTTGCTACAAGTGGTTGGTGTTTTTAATTGCAAAAGAGTAAGTAGAATATGGATTTTTCATCCTTGAAGCACGCCTGCTTTATGCAGTTAACGGGGCTACCGTCGAGAGATATGGCCTTAACCATTATTGAGCTATTAGAAGCTTGACAGGAATCGGTGCTCTCTTGGCTCTATTGAAACCTCTCTTCTATTCCTTGCGATTAATAATATTTGAGCCACAGGTATAGATTCTTGAGTGCTTACCTTTGAAGGTAAAGAGGAGTAGCAACTAGGGCTTGAAGTGCCAAAGTACAAGTAAAAGTTTACACCTAAAATTTGCAAGTATGGCTGACAAAGGAAAAGAGATTGAAATGAATGTTGATAGCTTTGATTTTGCTAATGAAAGAGCAACTAATGATGCCCCTATGCTTGTCAACTATCTTGTTTCTAGGCTACAACAAGCCCTAGGCAACCCATCCCTCCAAGGTGAAGTGCTACAGCAATTGCACACCCATGGTATTCTCCAAAGTCCCCACCAAGAAGAGACAGTACCTAGGAAGCCTCCTAGTGAGACTTCCACTCTCCGATAAGGGAAGAAGAAGAGGATCCGTACAAAGGGCTCAAAATTCTACTTCTCGATGACGCATCTCCTTCCCAAAGGAGAACCCAAGTTTCAACGGTAGAGCCCCCACCAAAAGAACGAGAAAGAAGTGAGTCTCATGCCACCTTGGTGGAGATGGCTCCACGAAGACAGTGGGCAAAATGCTCTCCAACGGAGAAGACCGTCGCATACTTCTCTACACCATAATTCAAAGAGAGACGAGACAAAACAAGAGAAGATAAAGGCGAGAAAGAGGTCACCCTCTTCTCCATGTTCTTCATCCTCCTCCTCTTTTGAGGAAAGTGATGGTGTAGACAAGGACGAACAAGGGAAGAAAAAGGCGAGGAAGAGGTCACCCTCTTCTCCATCCTCCTCATACTCTTCCTCTTTTAAAGAAAGTGATGGTGTAGCTCTTGAACCACCTAAAACAAGCGGCCATAGGAAACCCTATGTCGCCTGGAAGAGGTTTTCCAAGATTAAAAAGTTCAAAGAGGGAGGAAAGAACATCTCTTTCCTTACCTACAATGGCACTTTTGGTTCTACAGACAAAGTTTTGGCCTTTATCCAACAATTCGATGCGGCGTTTGGAGATGAGGGCTTCACAGAGTCATTTAAGCTATGTCATGTAGCCATGCATTTTCAAAAGTCTGCCAAGCAATGGTGGTCTAGCCTACGAGCCAACGGTGAAGCTCCACGAACATGGAAAGCTTTAAGAGCTTCCATCATGAAGCAGTTTTTGGCTACCGATGCCAAAGACAAAGTACTCACCAAATGGCAAAGCTTGAAGCTCTCTCCCTATGAATCTATTCACAAATATGTAGACAAGTTTTGGGATTTACATCTCAAAGCCGCTGTCTTCAAAAAGATGGATTTTGGAGAGCAAAAACAACAATTTTGTGCGGGTTTAACTGAGGATATAGCGGAGTATGTTAACTCCCAAAGGCCACGCACCATATCTACAGGCATACACCATACCATGGTGGCTTCACAAATCAACTTCCAAGAAGGGGCTAAGAGAAATCTTAAGCCCACGGAAAACAAGGACGGTAACGAGCCTAACGGGAAGGAAAATGTCCAAAAGTCTCCAAAGGCAACGCCAACAACAACAAAGATAAGGAGAAGGGAGTTTATAAAGGCAAAAATAAACTCTCTCCTAAAGAGCTAGAGCGTATCAGAAAGATAACCGTTATTTCAAGTGCGGGGAGCAAGCGCACGCCTATCGTGCTTGCCCCCACAATGAACCTAATGCTTTAACAAAAGAAAATATAAAAAATCAAAAGGAATTAGAGTTGTTTAATTTCCTCAAAGGGTTCCAAGATGTTTTTATTGACAATATCCCTTGTGAACTACCTCCCAAACGAGGCAATGACGACCATGCAATTGAACTTCTTCCAGGAAGTTCACCACCTAATAAACCTGCTTATAGGAGTTTCCCAAGCTCAACAAGAGGAGATTATGCGACAAGTACATGAGTTAGTTGAGAAAGGCATGGTTAGGCCTAGCTCATCTCCATTTTGTTCACGAGTGTATTAGTCCAAAAGAAAGACGACACATATACATATCGTATGTGCCTCGACTATAGAGCACTAAATAGGATCACTATCAAGAATAGGTTTCTCGTTCTGTGGGTAGAAGATCTATTTGATAAGCTACAAGGGTCGACCTACTTCAATAGGATTGACCTAAAAACCGGCTACCATCAAATAAGGATAGTTGATCTAGACATTGTAAAGACAACATTTCGCACTTTGTTTTGTCTTTACGAGTACATTGTCATTCCTTTTGGCTTGACCAATGTGTTAAGGATGGAGCATGATTTACCCCTTGTAATTTTTTGTATTAAAAATGCACATTGTCAGGCCCCCATTATGAGGAGAAGCCATCGTGCATGAAGAAAATTCACTCGTCAGAAACCAAAATTTTCACGGCCGGAATATTCCTTTTCGTCGGAATATTATGGCCAGACGACGGTCGAAAAGTGGTCGAAAAACGGTCGGTTGTTTGTCCAGTGGCCGATGGTCGGAAGTCAATGGCCGATGTGCCGGTGGCCGAATGCAAAAGCGGACTTGTCTTCTCAAAGGCGGCCACACTTGGGCGGATTGGAGGTTCCAATTTGGACTTATCTACACAAGGGCGGCTACACATGGCTGCCTCTCATGAGAGAGGGCAACCCTTTTGGCCTATAAAAGGAGGCCTCTTCTACAGACAAAAATGGATTGTGAAGCATTGTGAAGTTCATGTGACGTGGTGAGGGTGAAGCAAGGCAAGAGCTCCAAAAGGGTATAATCCCTTTGTAACTTACTTCTTGTTTTGAAGTACTAAAGCCATTGAGTGGCTGCTTTCCCGTGGACATAGCCCACATTGGGTGAACCACAAATTGTGTATACTCTCTCTCTCTCTCTCTCTACTCTATAATCTCTTGTGTGTGAAAGTTATATCTCTCTATTAAGTAATCTAATCAATTATTGACTTAGCTATGTCATATTTCCTAACAACTGGTATCAGAGTAAGGTTTGCTCGTAGCTAAAGTATCTCAAGGAAAGAATTCCTTGAATTGAGTGGGAATAATGGTGGAGGAAGGGAAGCTCAAGATCAAGAAGTTCAACGGCAAGAACTACCAACACTAAAAGATGCAGATTGAAGACTATCTCTACCAGAAGGACCTTTATTTGTTGCCACTAGGCGGTCTTGCAAAGAAGCCCGCAATGATGGAAAATGAAGCATGGATTGTCCTTGATCGAAAGGCACTGGGAACAATCCGGTTAAGCTTGGTGTCAACGGTGGCCTTCAATGTTTTGGAGATGAAGACCACGGAGGACTTGATGAAGTCACTTGACGGCCTCTACAAGAAACCATCGGCATCCAATAAGGTATTCTCATGAAGCTCTTGTTCAATCTAAAGATGGTAGAGATTGGTTCAGTTGCAGAACACCTTATGACTTCAACACCAACATAAGTCAACATCGATCGATGAAAATCAATTTTGATGGCAAAGTGCGAGCTCTCCTTATACAATCATCTCTATCGGATAGTTGGGACAGCCTTGTGATGGTTGTAAGTAATTCTATCTCTGGCACAAATACTCTTAAATTTGATGATGTTGTGGGTGTTCTCCTAAGCGAGGAAATGCAAAGGAGAAGCACAGAAGAATCATCAAGTGTTGCATTGTCAGACAAGAGGAAGGCCTAAGAAGAGGTTCAAAAACCAAAAGGGTTGTGATTTCTCAAGGCGGAGCAAGTCACACACAAAGTCAGTTCTTGAATGTTGGAACTATGGCAAGAAGGGACACATCAAGAAGGATTGCTGGTCCAAGAAAAAGAAGGAGTTGGAGTCTCAAGAAAACAAGCCAACATCGGAGGCCAATGTGGCGGGTAAAGTAGAGCAAGATGCTCTAATCCTCTCATTAGACAATGTGTCTAATTCTTGGATAGTAGATTTTGGGGCTTCATTCCATGCGACACCACACAGGCAACATTTCCAAGATTACACCAAAGGTAATTTTGAGTATGTATACTTGGGAGATGATGAAGCTTGTGAAATTGTCGGGAAACGTACAGTTTGTGTCAAAACTGCTAACGAAAATGAATGGAAGCTTAAAGATGTTAGGCATGTTCCTTCTCTTTGCAAGAATTTGATTTCTACAAGACAATTGGATGATGAAGGTCACAACATTACATTCAAAAACAAACAGTGGAAGATCTCAAAGGGATCTTTGGTGGTTGCCAAAGGAGAAAAGGTTACTTTACTTGTGTACTGCCAGCTCTCAATCTTCAGCTTGTGCAACAAGTACAAAAGTCGACAGTGCGGTGTGGCACTACCGGCTTGGGCATATGAGTACCAAAAGAATGCAAATCCTTCAAACAAAAGAAGCTTCTACCAGGTTTGAAAGAAGTGGACTTAGATTTTTGTGAAGATTGTGTTTATGGTAAACAAAAGAGAGTAAAGATTCAAAAATCGGGAAATGAAAGAAAAAATAAAAAACTTGAGTTGGTTCATTTTGATGTTTGGGGTTCTGCAAGTACACCATCACTTGGTGGCTCATTGTACTATGTAACATTCATAGACGATACGACTAGGAAAACATGGGTTTATGTAATGAAGAATAAATCCGATGTGTTTTCCATATTTCAAAGGTGGAAAGCCTTTGTGGAGAATGAAGCAAGTACCAAGGTTAAATGTCTCAGACACGACAATGAAGGCGAACATTGTAGCCAAGATTTTGAAAGCTTTTGTGCTAGCAATGGTATTTGGAGGCAAAGGACAACCTCAAGGACACCTCAATAAAATGGGATTTCGGAAAGGATGAACAAGACAATCATGGAGCGAGCACGAAGCATACGGCTACATGCAGGTTTACTGCTTGAGCTTTGGGCGGAAGCAGTAAGTACGTCTGTGTTTTTTATCAACCGGTCATCCTCAACGGCATTGGATGGAGGAGTTCAAGAGGAGGCATGGATAGGTAAACCGGTGATTATTCATTTCTCAAAGTGTTTGGGTGTGAGGTTTTCATGCACATAGATAGAAGCGTAAGGTCAAAGCTAGATACAAAGTCCAAAAAGCATTTTTTCAATGGCTATGGAGAAGGTGACTTTGGGTATCTGCTATGGAATCCTGAAGATGATAAAATCTTTAGAAGTAGGGATGTAATTTTCAATGAACAAAATATGTACAAAGATTACTTGGAAAGAAAACAAACAAAAGAAACAGGTAATGAGTACATGGATCTTGAGGACGGTGAAGACTCAAGAAGTGCAAATGGTGACAACATACAACAACGTCAACCAAATGAGGAGCCTCAACCTATTCCCCGAAGATCTACAAGAGCAAGTAGACCTCCAAAAAGGTTTATTCCTTCCTTCAACCATCTCTTGATCTCAGATTCTGGAGAGCCGGAATCATACGAGGAAGCTATGCAACATGAATCCAAAGATGAATGGATAAAGAGCATGCAAGTGGAGATGGACTCATTACATCACAACCAAACATGGAAGTTGGTTGAGTTGCCTAAAGGTAAGCGGGCACTTCAAAACAAATGGGTCTATAAATTGAAGGAAGAAGAAGGAGGGAAGAAAAGGTACAAGTTTAGGCTTGTGATAAAAGGGTTTTTTCAAGAAAAAGGTATTGACTTCAATGAAATATTTTCTCATGTTGTAAAAATGAACTCAATTAGGCTTGTTTTAAGCCTTGTGGCTACTCATAATCTAAATCTTAAGCAAATGGATGTAAATACGGCATTCCCTCACGGTGACTTGGAGGAGCAAATTTACATGCTTCAACCAAAGGGGTATGAAGTAAAAGGTAAGGAGAAAATGGTTTGCAGATTAAAGAAGAGCTTGTATGGTTTAAAGCAAGCATCAAGACAATGTTACTCAAAGTTTGATCGGTGGATGCTTGATCATGGATTTAGAAGGTGCAGCTCAGACCATTGCGTCTACACGAAGAATTTGGGAGATGGAAAGTTCATCATCCTAATGTTGTATGTTGATGACATGCTGATTGCAAGTGCTAACATGCATAACATCAAAGACCTAAAAGAAGAGCTGTCTAAATCTTTTTCAATGAAAGATTTAGGTGTTGCAAAGAAGATACTTGGTATGAAGATATCAAGGGAAAGGACGAAGAAGACAATAAAGCTATCTCAAGAGGATTACATCAAGAAGATACTAGAAAGCTTTGCAATGCAAAATGCAAAAACGGTTTCTACACCTTTGGTTGGTCACTTTAAACTAACCAAGGATATGTGTCCAACGACACAAGAGGAGATAGCCTATATGTCCATATGCTGCAGTGGTAGGTTCTCTTATGTATGCTATGGTCTGGACAAGGCTAGACATTGCACATGTAGTGGGAGTTGTAAGTAGGTTCATGGACAACCCAAGTAAAGAGCACTGGCAAGCTATGAAGTGGATACTTAGGTATCTGAAAGAGAAGACAACAAATGCTTTGTATTTTGGAGGGACTGATATTTTTCTTCAAGGGTATGCTGATGTAGATATGGCACTTTACCAAGATACTCGAAGGAGCAATATTGGCTATGTCTTCACGGTTGGAGGCACAGTAGTAAGCTGCACTTCAAAGCTGCAAAAAGTGGTCTCACTTCTCACCACGGAAGCAGAGTATGTAGCAATGACAGAAGCAAGCAAAGAAATTATGTGGCTTCACAGATTCTTAGAAGAGCTTGGATTCAAACAAGACAATTTTGTCTTGTACAATGATAGCCAAAGTGCTATCCATCTTGTAAAGAATTCAGTCTTTCATTCAAGGACGAAGCACATTGAGGTGAGATATCACTTCATACACACTCTTTTGGAAGAGGGACAACTAAAGCTACGAAAGGTGCATACAAGTGAAAATCCTGCAGACATGTTTACAAAGGTGGTCAACGAGGAGAAGTTGAGCTTTTGCTCATCTTCAATCGACATTCAAGGATAAGAAGCCAGGATGGATAGCAGTCACAGGTTTGGTTTGGAGATCAGTCTCCAAGTGGGAGATTGTTAAGTATGGAGTCTGATTTATCCCTTGTAATTTTTTTAATTAAGTAAGGCCCTCATTATGAGGAGAAGCCATCGTGCGTGAAGAAAAATCACTCGTCGGAAACCAAAATTTTCACGGCCAGTCTCCAACAAAGCTCGAGATTGGCTTCGTCGGAATATTCCTTTTCGTCGAAATATTATGGTCGGCCGGAAAGTGGTCAGAAAACGGCCGATCGTTTGGCCTGTGGCCTATAATCAATGGCCGGTGGCCGATGGTCAAAAGTCAATGGCCGGTGGCCGGTGGTCAAATTCGATGGCCAGTGGCCGAACTCAAAAGCGAACTTGTCTTCTCAAAAGCGGCCACACATGGGCGGATTAGAGGGTCCAATTTGGACTTGTCTACACAAGGGCGACTACACATAGCTACCTCTCATGAGAGAGGGAAAACCTTTTGGCCTATAAAAGGAGGCCTCTTCTCCACACAAAAACGAATAGTGAAGCATTGTGAAGTTGATGTGAGGTGGTGAGAGTGAAGCAAGGCGGGAGCTCCAAAAGGGTATAATCCCTTTATAACTTACTTCTTGTTTTGAAGTACTAAAGCCATTGAGTGGCTGCTTTCCCATGGACGTAGCGCCCATTGGGTGAACCACGTATATCATGTGTACTCTCTCACTCTCTACTCTATAATCTCTTGTGTGTGAAAATTATCTCTCTCCATTAAGTAATCTACTCAATTATCTACTTAGCTACGTCATATTTCCTAACACAATGCACCAGCCACATTTAACCGCTTGATGGAGAAGCTATTCAAGCCTCACCAAACCTTTACTAGAGTGTTCTTTGATGATATAATCATCTATTCTAATTCATTACACGAACACAAGCAACACCTCCAGGTAATATTTCAAGTTTTACGAGAGAATAAACTTAATATAAGTTGAAAGAAAAGTGAATTTTTCTTACAAGAGATTTAGTATTTAGGTCAAATTATCTCTTAAGATGGCATCCAAATGGATCCATCAAAGCTAGAAGTAATAAAAGGATGGCCTAATCCAAGGAATCTGCATGAACTAAGAAGCTTTATATGTATGTGTGCATACTATAGACGCTTCATAGAAAAGTTCTCACAAAGAAAAACATTAGGTATATATGGTCCACCAAGGAGAACAATGCTTTCAAAAAGCTTAAAGAGAAGCTTATCTCTCAACCTGTCCTTACACTACCCGATCTGTTAAAGCCATTTGAGGTCAAATGCGACGCTTGTGGTGATTGCCTTGGAGTTGTTTTTCTCCAAGAAGGGCACGCCATAGCCTATGAAAGTCGAAGGCTCGACCCTATTGAGCAAGCTCTAGGAATATATGAGAAGGAGCTCTTAGCATTTATACATGCTCTAGATTTGTGGAAGCACTATTTACTGGGGACTCCTTTCATTCTGTGAATGTATCACCAAAGCCTTAAGTACTTCATGACGCAGACCAAGCTCTCCGACAAACAAATGAGTATATTATCGACCCCGATTTTAGAGATGTGATTTCAACCCTTGCACTAGGGAAGGAAGAAGAACCATTTACCCTACAAGATGGTTATCTTCTCTATGGCAATAGACTATGCATTACTAACTCACTACGTGAGAAAGTAATGTATGAATCTCATGCTCCTTTTTATGAGGGGCATAGAGGGATTCAGTCTACCCTAAAAGGAAAAGAAACATATTTCTATTGGCTTGCCATGAAAGCAAATATATAAGAGTATGTTTCAAAATGTGTGGAATGCCAAAAGACAAAGATTGAAAGAGGAAGCAACCTAGATTGTTTCAACCTTTGCCATTTAATAAGTCATCTTGGGAGAGCATATCCATGGATTTTATCTTTGGATTGCCCAAGTCTATCCATGGGAATACAGAAATATGGACGATAGTAGACAGATTTAGCAAACAAGCACATTTCATACCTGTCAAAAAGACTATCAGAGCCCATCAAATGGAAACCCTCTTTATATCACAAATCTTCAAGTACCATGGCTTGCCAATGTCCATAGTGTCGGATAGAGATCCTAGAATGACTAGTAATTTTTTGAAGGGTCTCTTTGAGATTTTAGGTACAAGGATAAACTTCTCTTTGGCCTATCATCCCCAAACGGATGGCCAAAGTGAAATAGCTAACCTAACAATTCTTGATCTACTAAAATCTTATGTCACAGAAGTAGATCAAAAGTCCCAATGGGAGAAGTACTTACCCTTAGTGGAGAATGCTTACAATAACATTGTACATACTTCCACGGGAAAAGCACCTTTTGAGGTGATAGAGGGAAGATCCAAAATTCCACTGCTACTCAAGGTACATGGGAAGATCTTCGCTACAGATGAATATAGCCGAGACCATCAAGAATCTTTCCAAAAGATTAAGGATGCTATATCCATCTCTTGGTAAAGGCAAAAGGTTGCTGCTATAAGCACAGAAGAGCCCTAGCCTTTAAACAAAATGATTGGGTCTTAATCAAGTTTCCCAAGGCTCACTAAGGCACACAACGGGCAAGAATCCTACAAGACACCAAAAGTACTATGCTAAGTTAGCAAAAAGGTACTATGTTCCCTTTCAGATTCTTAGGCCAATCAATGAGATGGCCTATCAAATCAAGTTGCCCAACCATTGGCTCATGCACAATGCTTCCAAGTGAGCCTATTAAAGCCTTACAAAGGAGACCCACCTCAAGAAGCAATCATTGAAGACCCATCGGAGATCGAGGACCAAGAAGAGGTGCTCCAGCTTGAGTCCATTCTTCGACACAAACACAAGGTATTATGAGGCGGTAAGACCCGACGATATCTTATCAAGTTTAAAAATTATCCTTTTGAAGATGCTAGATGGATGCAAAGCATACAACTAAAGGATAACCTAAACCTTGTCAATGCTTACAATGATTCCCTAGGGTAAGCAAATGTAGATATATATGAATGAACAAAGATTTTTGTCTTATAAGACCCACTTTTTCTTTATTGTGCGCACATGTTAATGAGAATGCATGCTTAGGATCATGTTTGTGGAGACGACGTCTCTCGAACACCAAGTAGAGCTTGTCACTCTACCATGGAAGATTGATATGGACTAATGTGCACACATGCTTGCGGCAGCTAACACTCTCAAGCACCAAATGGACTAGTCATCCATTCTGGGACGATGTCATAGGGTAAAATAGGGATCCTCTACCCGCTAGCAAACAGACTAATGACTAGGCTTTATCTTCTCTACCTCATAGTCGAGGATGACTATGATTTCAAGAGAGAGGTAATGTCAGAAAAACTAATATCTAATACTCCCAAATTATTTTCTCATGTTAAACTAATCATTTAATATGGGGAATACCAGGGGAGTAAAAGGTAGAATATTGGTAAGATTGCGAGACCGGTCTCTATCAGGGATCCAAAAGAGGGAGAATAGGGATCCAAAGGGGGACAGCTTGTAAAAGAGCAATATGCTTCAGTAGGGCTTAAAAGACCTAAGGTTTGGCTCCATAAAGACTTCCATAGGCTAAGGTTCCAAAAATTAACTCTTTTATCCAATGGCCAAAGAAAGGGGAAAATTGGATGGTCATGGGAAGACTAAAAAGTCTTCCCACATCCCTAGGAAGGAGGGGGTGAGCCCTTATTGTAGGGTTTGAGAGAGAAATACACACACACACACACACACACACACTCCAAGGCTCCCCCTTTACATAAAGGGAATATTGGACACATGTTGGGCTCCTAGGCCGGTTGCCCCCAACCTCCCCTCAAATCCTATTGGATGGCCATAGAGGTGGACCAATGAGAATTAGGCTAGAGTAAAATTAGTATAATCAATACAAAAATGCTTGATAAAAGAAGCAATAGAAATTAAGCTCCATAGAAGACTATTGGACAGTCTACCAAGGGGTCCAATGAGCGTTCAACAGCCCAATGGGTTGTCTGATTCCTAATGGCCAGAAGACTTAGAAGTCCAATGAGAGTTTAATTGAATTATTGAATTACCTAAAGCTCTCACAAAAGGGGAAAGGGGAACACATGTCACAAGGCTAGCAATTATGCTCTAATTTGTGATTGGCTAAGCTTTACAGGGGCCAATGGGATGCCAGCATGAACAAATAGCAAGAGGGGTCGACCAAGATGAGAGAGAAGGCTGCATTTTACTCTAACTCATTGCTGCACACACACACAACTCATGTGTACAAGAAGAACTCCATCTCCTTCTCCAATCATTGAGAAGTAGAGGCCTACACCAACAACTCTTGGCTATGGAATGCAAATCCAACCAAGAGCCAAGATTCAATAGCATGCTCAACTCCTCTACCATGCTAATTACTAAGCTAAGCTATGCTTTTAGAGTGATTATGTGAGGAGAATACTTCTTTCTCATAAGATACCTCTTCTCCCTCTCAATCTATCCTCATTTCCTATTAGCTCTCACCATTTTTGAAGGAGTCTAAGGTCTTGGACTAAGGCTAGGGACACTAGGTGTGTTTTTCAAGCATGATTTGGTGCATGAAGCTTCCATCTTCATTACAGCAACGAGTTTTCCACTCTCTCTGAGGTCTCAACATTGGCAAGAAGGATTTTGTTGGGGGCCTAGGGAGGACATGAGAGCTTTGACACACATTCCTTCCTTCACCATTCAAAGAGTAGGACCGATAGGGAGCCTAGTTCTTCCAAAGGCACCATGAATTCTCTCAAGGGAAGCGCAAGCCAAAGTGAAGACTATCATTTTATCCATGAAAACTCAAACTAGCTACGTGTGATTTTTAAAGGGTTGCTCTTACAATGACAAAGAAAGGTCAGGCAACTCAACTAAATGGAAACATAAAGAACATCAACGGCTACAAATTTTTGGAAGACGACCAATCTTATTATAGCTGGCACAAAACTATGGAGTCCTAATCCCTATATTTTTTTTGCAAATTCTAGATTGTCATTATCAATCTTGACTAACAAGGGTTCATTAGTCTTCTCTATTGTGATTATTTTGAGTTTTCCATTAGTTTATATGCTTAGAAATTTTAATTTTGCCAATCCCTAGGTTTGAAAGTCAATTTTAATCTAGTTTTAAACATCATTATCTAAGCTGAGTAACGTGCTATAACCAGAGAGCTCATTCATAATTTCAAATCAAGATTTATTGCATCCAATTTATCTTCTTTCAATTTGATTTGCATATTTCTATTCTCCTTTGCTTGCTCTTCAGATTGACTGTGCTGAAATTGTGTGATTTGTGTTTAATTTGAAGTATTTTGCATTAACTTTGAGTGGAGAAGGGTTAGAGCGGTAATGTTAAGCTATTAGAAACCTTTCTTGATGATTTTGAGGACCCTAGAAATTATGGGTTATGTTTATATGAATTCTTGGATTGGTCTGTTATTAGGTCCAGGAGGTGGTGTAAAGCTAGTGTAACATTCCCCTTTTGTTTCATTGCATTTTGAGCTTGTTTGCTCATCCAATGCCTGATTTAATTAGTAAGTTGCATGGTTGAAACTATTTACTTATTGTTCTTGATTTGGTATTTGTCTTTGTTGTCTCATTGAATTGTGCGGATAGGCCATTCCATCATGGTTGACCAATCAAGATTTATTCCCCAATTGCATGGAGTCCCAATGTATTGACATTAGCATGTTAGTGCCCAAACAACTATGTTGCATTGTCCATTGTGGTGACCACTAACATTGATGCCATTATTGGGAAATGACCCTAGGTAGTAGAGTGACCTATTCTTAGCAGCTACAGTTCCATCATCCATACACATTTATGATAGAGTAGCCAAAAATTTAATTTTATAGTTGGAAGAGTTGAGAGTAAAGAATTCTCATTGGTTCTTTTATTTGGAATTTTTTGACTATTTCTTTGGTGGTTTTGGGTTGATATATCCATATCCATTGAATTGGATTTTGGGTTGATATATCAATGTCCATTGAATTTTGCACCATTGAGATAAGGGTAAGTAGGCACAAAATAATCACCTATTAGCTTCAAAATGGCATTGAAAAACTCTACTTGACCATAAGTTGACCAAAAAAATGCCACAACTTTGAAACAATGCAAAATACTGAACTTTGGGGGATTTTAAAGCTAATAAACCTTAAAAAATCATCAAGAGACCATACAGAGCTAGTTTAATAACTCTGGGACAAGAAATTTATGTTACATGGATTGAAATCCATGGGCAGAAATCAAATGGTTGAAGCAACTTCCCACAGTTTGCACAGGCTCTATAGAGCATGACTTTAGAACCTTGGACAATTTAAACATCAAAAAGTTAATGAAAAGATCATAACCATCGCAAAAGTTTGCAAGACTATCAAACTCAAAAACTGAAAAAACTTTAGGGTTTGTATTGACAAACCAGAGTAATAATAGTAAGCAAACACATCTATGATTTGCACTAACCCACCTCTCTTATTTTGAGAAACATAATCATTTTGGGACAAAAATACAAGGCATATTCATAGATTGTTAAAAAAAACGAGATACAAGGGCCAATTAGAACCCAACTGCACAGATTTATATCCTTGCACTTAATAAGTATAGGGGGAACGAGTGTGTTAAGTACCACATCAATTTGAGCTTGCACATGGATTGCATCCATGTACATGACCCTTTTACAAACCCGTTTATATAATTTAATTGTGGAGGACTGACCCAATATTTGCAAAATAAGCATGGAGCTGAACTCCATGTGGACCCAATGAAAGAATATTGCATTAGAATTGATGACCATGACATAGTGTTTTTTGAGAAAGTCTAGGCTAATCAACAAGGAAACTTGTACATGGATTAGGAAGAGATGAGATATCTTAAGATAAAAAATCCTCTTATTGTGGACAAGTGGGGGACTGTTAAAGGTAAAGTGTCTCAAGTGAATAGCCTAATTTGTTCCTAGTCATTCAATTGTTGGTAGGTATTTATTTTTACTTATTTGATATGATTCTAGGATTTTGGGTAGAAAAATTTGTTGTGGGCGGTACTTATGCCCCCCATTCTAATATATAAGTGCACCCTAAGTACCCCCATTGTAACTCATCATTAATCCATTTCCTAGTTGGCTAGTTTAGCAACTCTCTCTCTCTCTCTCTCTCTCTCTCTCTCTCTCTCTCTCTCTCTCTCTCTCTCTCTCTCTCTCTCTCTCTCCCCCCCTCCTCTCATGCATTCTGTCCTTAGTTATATGCTTTTGCATCGTCGACTTTGAGATGGTATGAGCTTTACACTTGGTGATCATGAGAGACGGTGGCATGGCCAAGAGAAGGAGGTCCACGTGTGAGGCATTTGCAAGGCCATCCTTGGTGGCAAGTTTTTGAAGGCTGCATGTCAAAAATGTTATGGAAAAATCAATGTTTTTTGGCATGTACTGCCTTGAGGAGTTTCCACCTATAGAGTTTTGAAGCACCGTGGGGGGGGTGTCCTTGCCCTCTGTCACTATGTTTCACTACTCGACATCGATGGTGGCTCAAGCAGCATTTTGAGATGCTAGCAATGCAAACAGATGGTCTTAGTAGCATTTGGAGATGAGGTGGCACAAGGAGGTGGTCCAACTGCAATGCTGGCAGCAGTGGACATTTTGCTTGGCTCCACCCCCTTAGCACTTGAGACACTAGAGCCCCTTGGGGGCTTGGGATAAGGAAGCTTGAATCCCTTGAGGGTGGTTCTTGCTTGGCCTTGGGCACCCAAAACTCTCACTTGGGAAAGCAGTGGAGATTTTTTTGGTGTGGTTTGGGGGACAACTTTTGGAGTGCAAGGAGGAATTTTAAGGCTTTCTAAGGATCAAGCCCAGATTGTTAAGGCTTGAACCCAAAAGATGGCATCCCCATGCTTGAGCACCAGCAAAAAATTGAATGATGACAAATGCTTGGATTTTGTTCTTGTTCTACTAATGCCAAACTTCAAAAGGGAAGGGTAAAAGTCAAGCAAAGTGCCAAACTTGGAAAATACTACCAAAAATTGATAGTTAGAACATAAAATGGACTAGCAAGATGATCCAAATTGGCCAATATACTGGGAAAAGCCTCCACAAGACTAGGGGAATCAGGTTGTGCAATCAAAGTTGTAATATTTTGTTGTGCATAAATCATGATCCATCATTGCAAGCCAAACCTAACTATCTTTCCTTCTTTGGATTCCTGGATTCTTTGTTAGTCTTAGCACCAAATATTGCATGGTTTGGATCACATTCGCTTAAAATTCAAATATAATTTTTCAAATAGTTATTTCGGAAAAATTGTGGCAAATTTGCAACCTAAATATGACTCTCTCTTGGCAATGTCAAATCATAGGCACTACCAACTTGTAGTATTATGGATTCAAGGAGACAAAAGCAAAAGAAGGAGTGGGCTATAACACAATATGAAATAATTGAATTGGCATCTCATGAATCGTTTTTTTTAAAACTGGAGAGTAGCTACAAAAAGCTCTAGTCAATATCTTTGCTAGAAAGTTAATGGACAAGTTGGGCAAAAGAGTAAAGATAACTACCTTTTTGCAGGAGCTCTGGGTCATTCAATGAGAACCCCCTCTAATGGAGAAGTATTTTTCACTATTTCCATGGGGCACATACTATATGAGAGCACATGAGTTGATGTCAATCATTTTGTTAGTAGCTTGATAATTTTAGTTTGAGTAGTTGCAAAGATACTTGGGGTAAAGAGGCCAATAAAGTTGAAAGAGCCATTCTTGTAGAATTGTATGCCATCTCCATTTTCTTTATCGCCTTGGGACATTTTTTCTCAAGGTTTGAGATCCTTACATAAAGCCCAGAGTTGAATTTATTTATCAAACACTAGTTGCTCTTAGTGGGAATCATGTTTATGCTTGAGCTTTGTCATTGATCTTGCTTGTCTCTCTAGGGGTTGTGTGAGCTCTAATGTCTCCTTTTGCTTGGTGAGCGCTTGACCTCTCTCAAGATATATTTTGCTCACAAAAAAATTTAAGTGTGCTTCAATGTCAAATTCTACAATCATTTTGCTTTCCTTCATTAAATCTTTCCCTTTGGTCTTCATAATTTTCTTCCCTTTCCTTATCCTTGCCCTTATCTTCGCTATGTTCTTGGTCTTTATTTTTATCCCCTTCCTGGTTTCTTGCTCCACTTTCGTATCCTACTTATCTTTCTCCAGCTCCCCGTCTCTTTTTTACATTGATTGATTTGTGTTTGTAAACTTTCCCCTTGCCCAAAGGTTCCTGCATCCTTTGTGCCCCCATCTTACTACATTTGGTTAGCATCAATAGCATCCTTGTGAGTTCCCTTTGTGAATGGATTATTTGTATTCATTATGATCCTTTGATTTTCTATTATGGCATCCCCAGCTCCAATTTCTTAAGGTACATTATCCTTTGGAGGAGAGCCACCCTAACGAGGAGATGGTGGTGGGGTTTTGTGGGGTGTAGGATACATAGATACCTCTCCCCCTTTTTTCTTCTTGGCTTCCACTTCAGGTGTAGCAATCTCAACTTTTCTCTTCAATTCCTCTCAAAGATTTTCTTGCAATCCTCTCGCCAATGCAGCCTGCCTGGCTTGCTTCTTTAACATTTCTTCTCTCATCTTTTGGGCTTTGATAATAAGAGTTTCATGTTCCTCTTATGTTGCTTCATCCTCTTCATGTGCCCTCCTAGCTCTTTCAACTAATCCTCTTCTTTGCCTATTAGCGTTTCCCACTGTGAATCTTTTTAGTTCCTTTCACAAAAGAACTTTTTGATCTTGTTTCTCTTCTTGATGATCCTATAGTGGTAGAAGAAGATGCTGCCAATCCTATAACTTGTTTGACATGATGCTTTTTAGATTGGATCAACTCTACCTGTGCAGGTGCTAGTGGAAAGTTGCAACCGTTCCATCATACCTATGGCTTGGTAGGCTATACAAGTGAGTATATGTCCACCATTGATGTAGGTTTGATGTCTTTTAGACTCTTTTACATTAGTATCCACTAGAGCACCAAGAACTAAGTCACATTAGACTGTGAGGTATTTTGAGAGTGCCATTGTCAGTCCCACAACAAACTGTCCCAATGGTCTAGCATACCTCGTGCTTTGGTACTTGGAAGTGTTGTGACATGATCCATAAATGTAGATTTGTCTCTTCATGAAGGTGAAGTTTTGCCTCATTACCTTCATGAATTCTCTGTCATTATCTAGATGTTGGGTATGGCCAACCAGACTAAAGGTGCCCTAAGTTATCCCACAAGCACCAACATGAACAAGGATCCACTAAAGGAAGGAACTGATATCATTCCACATAAGTGTGCATTCACAAAAAGTCGCTTCGAAGCACAATTTTGGGCCTACTTTGAAAAGGCCTCCTGGGTTTTCTTGCCCAACTATCAAGCATTGCAAATGCCAGAATGAGAGAAAATGGCAGGTAATTCCTCCATAAGAGACTCCCTGGCTTTCGTTTGTAGTTGTCGGTATTCCGAGTGGAAAAATCTATCATGCCATAATGAAGAAGATCCCACTCCATGGAAAGAAGAGTAGTAAGCTTGAAGAGAGGCCCCTTCGCGTGCAATAAAAGATCTTGTCATTGAATCAAAGTTATAACCTTATCACTAACAAAGAGTACTTGTGCTCCCTCATAATCCAAGCTAGCCATAGAAATTTGGTTGAAGGCCATGTCAACACCATACATTGCCTCCATACCATTTGGATCGGTCAAAACACAAAAGATGGGTATTTGGCTTGTACTAAATCTAAGAAATTCATGAGAGATGTCCAAAGTGAAAGACTATTTATGAGTAGGTTGTAGAGAGTTGAAACACTCTGTCGTAGCACCACTCTCCACAATCAAAGCCCATAAGTGAGATAAAGTGAATTTTTGTCTCCATGGTGGAGAGTAAGGAGACTCCCTCCAATGCCTTTGTAGCCACTGTACAAGGTGATTGCTTCTCTCTGCCTTCCTCGTCCTTCTTCTTCTTTTGACATTCAACTCCCTTGTGCCCGTTCTTCTATATAACCGTAGCACTTGGTTTCCTTATTTTACTTCTTCCTCCTTTTCTTCTTTGTAGAATACTCGAGTCTTTCTTTTTATTGCTTTTGTTCCCACTTCTCTTAGAAATAAGGGCACCGTACACTCTAACATCCCCTCTTGCCCAATACTCAAAGTAGACCTTGATCTATTTGAGATGGTGGTGGACAATCTCCTCCCAAGTGGGAAAAGTTTTACAATTGGGCGTGAGAAAAATTTGAAAGTAACGATCAAGAAACTTGAAAAGTAGAAATCTTGTCATGTACTTTGTCGAGATAGCTTCATCACTAGGATGAGATCATCCTAGATATCCTGTATCCTATGAGTCAACCTTGTAAACGAGATGATTTGATTGTACTAAATATTATAGAGCTCTTGTTCCAATCAATGTATTTTGGCAAAGCACTTCTCCTCGTACTCATCAACTCTCGTCCACCATAGGACATATGTATGCTCCTCTTTACAGCCTCCTTCAAGGCTTTTTTAGATAGGTTGAACATAAGAAATGTGAAGACTTCAAGGGTATCCTCCCACTTGTCCATCTCACCTTGAGTGACTCCATTGGGCTTTGGTGGCTTGATGGTGGAAATCATTGAGCCAAACCCAAAACCCAAGGAAGGATAAGATGGTTTTGACTTTACTTTTCAAAAAAATGTGATTGGTCTCATCCAAATTATTTGCACATCCAAAAAGTCAGGCAACACCTATGATGGGGATGCATGTCAAAGTACTTCTCACCGCACATGTATTTGCACTCCTCTATTGGTGGAACATGTATCTCCAAATCAATCCACAAGCTGTAATATCTCTAGAGTCAATGACCACCAATGTTGGCCTAGAATGATTGAATTCAAGGATCACACACCCGAATGAGAGATGGAGATGAAGTAGAGGCTAACAATATCTTGTAGCAATCATGGATAGGTCAAAAGGACCACCATCAAATGGTGTCCTACTAATAGGTAGACAAATTCAATGAACAACTGGGAAAATTTTAGCCTACTCTTTGCTCAAAAAATCATCTACAAGGGGCTAAACATAGTATTATACACCAAATTTTAGCATGCTTGTACGTAGAGGCAAGGTGCCGATATGATATAGGAGATGTGTAGAAGGTAGATCTCATAGTTCTCAACCTCTAGAAGACTAAAAAGTGATTAAAAATAGTGGTTGAGTACTTCAAAATAATGTGTCAAATGTAAGGAACCAAAACTTGCACCAAATGTAATGGCTCAGGGGGACTAGCAAGATCAAGGTCTTAACTCCTAGTGCTACCTCCCTAGAGGAAAAAATGCAAGTGCTCAATCTTCAAAGCAGAAAGTCATTGGGGCCAGTGGATCCTTTGAACACTAAGTACAAAACTAGCACTTCCGTTGAGAACCACAAAGTGGGACTTGTGGGCTAAGGAATTTTCACAATGCCCTTGCATTGAAATAGATGATCCTAATTCTCACATGGCTACCATCATGGCAATGATCTCCTTAGCAACCCATCACAATTGGCCTATCTTTTATTTAGGTGGATATGAAGAGTATGTTCTTCAATAGAAATGTCACTACAAAAGTGTATGTGGAGTTGAAACATGTATTACAAGTTGTAAGCAAAGAGTATCATGCACATCGATTGCACAAGGCATTGATATGGCCTCAAGTAAAGCCCTAGAGCTTGGTATTAGAGGATTGAAAATTTATTCACATGTATTAGGTTACGAGTACACTTGAGGATTAAAACCATTATCATGGTGCATGTTGATGACCTCATCTGTGCAGGTTTGCGATCAAATAATATATGGAGTATCATGTAGTCACTTGATAATGGTGGAGATGTTGAAATTGGGGCCGCTCCAATGCTTCTTACCCCTTGGCTTTGAGATGATCTATCAAACACCATACATAATTTTCTTCTTTTGACAAAAGTGATTGGAGATGAGGACTTACGGATCTATCAACACTCCTATTTAGCTTAAGAATAATGTATCTTTCCATGATCTCTCACCTATAGTTGATAAGTCATTATATTGGAGTGTTCTGGACTTACTTATATGGTTGACATACGCTCACCTAGACATTGTCTACTCACTTTTATATTTTAGTTTGCTTTCCAAGCCTCGACATCAGCATTAGTAGTGTGCTCAATGTACCTTGAGGTACATTTATGGTATGTAGGACTATGGCAGCACATATAAGAACCCTAGAATGGTAAAGATCAACAAACATCTGAAGCTGGAGATTAAAGAAAAAGCTAAGGCTTTATTTTAGAAGTACAAAGATGTCTTTGCATGGGAACACACTGACTTGAAGGGAGTCTATCCAGAAGTGTGTCAACATCAGATACTGCTAAAATGAGATGCCAAACTAGTGAGGTTGCAAAGCTATAGAATGAACCCAAATTATGCCAAGAAGGTAAGGGAAGAAATCGACAATCTTCTAAAAGTTGGGTTCATTACTGAAGTAGCAAGTAGAGCATGTAACATTTAATGGCCTAATAACTTATGTGTAGCGGAAATTAACATGAACATAGTGGGCATTTCATTAGAATAGGTTCCTAATGAGAATTACAATAGTGCTTGGGTGGAGAGAGCAACAAAAAGCATAACACCTAGTTAGATAGCATCGACAATACTTTCAAAAGAGAGAGAAATTAAGCTATTGACAACAGTTGAGGACCGGATTTGTATGGAGCCGGTCCCCCCTCCAAAAGGCTTCGTATTATGGTTTCTCCCATCAAGAGAGACATTGTACAATACAATTCTTTGTGTTCCTTCAAGACTAGCTAGTGCAATTAAGATGGAAACTTCATGCACTAAGCAAAACACTTAACAAACACAACTTGAATTATCCCCGTTCTCAGACCCAAGACCTCACACACCTTCGAAGATGGTGAGAGCTAGCAGGGTATGAGAGTAGATTGAGAGGAAGAAGGAGTATCTTACGAGAAAGATGTACATCTCCTCACATAATCACTCATATGTAGCATAGCTTAGCTTAGTAATTAGCTTGGTAGAGGAGATGAGCATGCATTGAAGCTTGGCTCTTGGTTGGATTTGCATCCACATGCCAAGAGAGTGTTGATGTAGGCTTCTATCTCACAAGCTTGGAGTAGGTGATGAGTTCTCCATTAAAGCTTGGGAAGAGATAGTCTTCTCTTTCTTCACACATGAGCTTGTGTGAGTGTGTGTGTGTTATAATTCCTTGCAAAAATCAGCCCCCTCTCTCTCTTGGGCGAGCCCTCTTGCTAATTGCTCTTGCTGAAGCCTCATTGGCCCTCCCCAAGTCAAGCCAATTACAATTAAGCAGCATAATTGATAGCCTTTTGACATGTGTCCCCCTTTCCCCTTTTGTGAGAGCTTTAGGTAATTAAATAATTAAACTAAACTCTCATTGGACCCCTTTGCCTCATGGCCAATAGGAATCAGGCAAGCCATGGGGCTCCTGAATGCTCATTGGACCCCTTGGGAGACTGCCCAATAGTCTTCTAGGAGACTTAATTCTCATTGGTTTCTTTTATTAAATGTTTTTAAATTAATTAATCTAGATTTACTCTAGCTTAATTCTCATTGGTCCACTTCAAGGATCATTTAATAGAAATTGGGCACACCTTGTGGGCATCTGGCCTAGGGAGCTGACATGTGTCCCTCATTCCCTTTGTGTAAAGGGAGCCTCTGTGTGTGTGTGTGTGGCTTTCTCTCTCATCCCCTACCTTTAGGGCTCGCCCCCTCCCATGTAGGGATGTGCAAAGACTTTTAGGGCACACACAAAGCATCCAATTTTCCCTAGGGTTGACCTTTGGACACAACCTTTGAATTTTGGAACCTTAGCATTTTGGAAGTCTTAATGGGCTGAACCTTAGGGTCTTTTTAGCCCATTGTTGCACATGGCTCTTTTGCAGATGGCCCCCCCTTTGGATCCCTATTTTCCCTCCTTTGGATCCCTACTGTGGCCAGTCTGCTAGCTTAACCAATATTCTAGCTTTTTCTCCCCTGGCCTTCCCCACATTAAATGATCAGTTTAATATGAGAAAATCATTTAGGAGAATTAGATATTGATTATTATGACATTACCTCTCTCTTGAAATCATAGTCGTCCTCGACTATGGTGTAGAGAAGATAAAGTATATTCATGAGTCCTTTTCTTAGCGGGTAGAGGATCCCTATGTTACCCTACGACATCATTCCACAATGGATGACTAGTCCATTTGGCGCTTGAGAGCCTGAGGCTGCCGCAAGCATGTCTACACATTAGTCCTATCAGTCTTCCATAGTAGAGTGACAAGCTCTACTTGGTGTTTGGGAGATGTCGTCTCCGCAAACTTGATCTAAGCATGCATACTACTTCATTTTTGTGCACAAATAAAGAAAAAGAGAGTCTTATAAGACAAAAACTTTGTTCATTTTTAACATTTTGTACATTTGCTTACTCTTGGGAAGCATTATAAGCATTGACAAGGTTTAGGTTATCCTTTAATTGTATGCCTTGCATCCATCTAGCATCTTCAAAAGGATAATTCTTAAACTTAATAAGATATCGTCGGATAGTCTTACCGCCTCTTAGTACCTTGTCTTCATGTCGGAGAATGGACTCGGGCTGCAACACCTCTTCTTGGTCCTCGATCTCCGGTGGGTCTTCAATAGTTGGTTCTTGAGGTGGCTCTCCTTTGTAAGGCTTTAATAGGATCACATGAAAAGCATTGTGTATGAGCCAATGATTGGGCAACTTGAGTTGATAGGCCATCTCATTGATTGGCCTAAGAATCTGAAAGGGACCATAGTACCTTTTTTCTAGTTTAGCATAGTACTTTTGGTGACCCGTAGGATTCTTGCCCGTTGTGTGCCTTAATCGATCCTTGGGAAACTTTAACAAGACCCAATCGTTTTCTTTAAAGGCTTGGGCTCTTCTGTGCTTGTCAGCAACAGCCTTTTGCCTTTGCTGTGAGATAGAGATAGCATCCTTAATCTTTTGAAAAGATTCTTGTAGGTCTCGGCTATACTCATCTGCAGCGAAGATCTTCCCATGTACCTTAAGTAGCAAGGGACTTTTTTATCTTCCCTCAATTACCTCGAAAGGTGCTTTTCCCGTGGCAGTATGTACAGTGTTATTGTAAGCATACTCCACTAAGGGTAAGTACTTCTCCCATTGGGATCTTTGATCTACTTCCGTTACATAGGCTTTTAGTAGATCGAGAATGGTTAGGTTAGCTATTTCACTTTGGCCATCAGTTTGTGGATGATAGGCCGAAGAGAAGTTTAGCCTTGTTCCTAAATTCTCAAAGAGACCCTTCCAAAAATTACTGGTCATTCTAGGATCTCTATCCGACACTATGGACATGGGCAAACCATGGTACTTGAAAATTTGTGAAATAAAGAGGGTTGCCATTTGATGGGCTTTGATAGTCTTTTTGACAGGTATAAAATGAGCTTGTTTACTAAACTTGTCTACTATCGTCCATATTCCTGTATTCCCATGGATAGACTTAGGCAATCCAAAGATAAAATCCATGGATATGCTCTCCCATGGTGAATTAGGGATTGGCAAGGGTTGAAGCAATCCAAGTTGCTTCCCTCTATCAAATTTTGTCTTTTGGCATACCACACATTTGGAAACATACTCTTGTATGTTCACTTTCATGGTAGGCCAATAGAAATATGTTTCAATTCCCTTTAAGGTAGACTGAATCCCTCTATGCCCCGCATAAGGTGGAGCATGAGATTCATACATTACTTTCTCACGTAGTGAGTTAGTAACGCATAGTCTATTGCCATAGAGAAGATAACCATCTTGTAAAGTAAATGGTTGTTCTTTCTTCCCTAATGCAAGGTCTGAAATCACATCTCTAAAATCGGGATCAATAGCATACTCATCTATCGTTGAAGATAGATCATTGTGAGTTGCTATGGAAACCGCATTCACTCTCGGCCGTCTTGAGAGTGCATCAGCTACTTGATTATGCTTGCCAGCAATGTGAGCAATATGAAAATGAAATTGCGAAAGGAAATGTGCCCACCTCATTTGTTTGTCGGAGAGCTTGGTCTGCGTCATGAAGTACTTAAGACTTTGGTGATCCGTTCGCAGAATGAAAGGAGTCCCCAATAAATAGTGCTTCCATGAGTCTAAGGCATTTAGAACTGCAAGGAGTTCCTTTTCGTATATGCCTAGAGCTTGCTCAACAGGGTCGAGCCTTCGGCTCTCATAGCCTATGGCGTGCCCTTCTTGGAGCAAAACAGCTCCAAGGCAATCACCACAAGCATCACATTGGACCTCAAATGGTTTTGAGAGATCCGGTAGTGTAAGCACAGGTTGAGAGATAAGCTATTCTCTAAGCTTTTCGAAAGCATTGTTCTCCTTAGCAGACCATGTATACCTAACGCTTTTCTTTGTTAGGTCATGTAATGGTCCCGCAATTTGTGAGAACTTTTCTATGAAGCGTCTATAGTATGCACACATACCTATAAAGCTTCTTAGTTCATGAAGATTCCTTGGTTTAGGCCATCCTTTTACTACCTCTAACTTGGATGGATCCATTTGGATGCCATCTTGAGAGATAATGTGACCTAAATACTGAATCTCTTGCAAGAAAAATTCACTTTTCTTTCGATTAACATAAAGTTTATTCTCTCTTAAAACTTGAAATATTACCTGGAGGTGTTGCTTGTGTTCCTCCAATGAATTAGAGTAGATGATAATATCATCAAAGAACACTCCAATGAAGGTTCGATGAGGCCTGAACAGCTTCTCCATCAAGCGGTTGAATGTGGCTGGTGCATTGGTCAAGCCAAAAGGCATGACAATGTATTCGTAAAGACCAAATGTAGTACGAAATGCGGTCTTTACAATGTCTTGATCAACTATCCTTATTTGATGATAGCCACTTTTTAGGTCGATCCTTGAAGCTTATCAAATAGGTCTTCTACCCGTGGAACGGGAAACCTATTCTTGATAGTGATCCTATTTAGTGCTCTATAGTCGACACACATACGATATGTGCCATCTTTCTTTTGCACTAATAGCACAGTTGAGCAAAATGGAGATGAGCTTGGCCTAACCATACCCTTCTCAACTAACTCATGCACTTGCCGCATAATCTTCTCTTGTTGAGCTTGAGAAACTCTATAAGGAGGTTTATTAGGCGGTGAACTTCCTGGAAGAAGTTCAATTGCATGGTCATCATTACCTCGTTTAGGAGGTAGCTCACAAGGGATGTCGTCAATAAAAACATCTTGAAACCCCTTGAGAAAATTGGATAACTCTAATTCCTTTTGGTTGCTTTTATTTTCTTTTGTTAAAGCATTAGGTTCATTTTGAGAATCTTTAACAAAAATCATGTACACGGAAATAGAGCTCTTTATTGACTTGTTGAAAGCTGGTGTATGTTCAATGGGGATGGTGTTACCCATTTCCTTAGCATTTATATACATGTCTATTTCCCTGAACTTAAAGGAGATTCTCCTTTCAGGAAATTTAACATCGGCAGCCAGGCGGTCAAACCATGGTGCCCCTAGGATTACATCGTCATGCTTGAGAGGAGAGATAAAGAAGTCCTCTTTGTCCACATAGCCTTGGATATGAAGTCTCAATTTCCCGATTAAGGGAGTGACTGAAGCTTCTTGCCCCTTGAAGGCACTGTCTACGGGTAGGACATCTCCCATCTCGTAGGATTGTATGCCTAGCTTGGTGGCTAACTCCATAGATATAAAATTGTGAGTAGAACCAGGGTCAAAGAGAATAAAAGCATCATGTTCTCTTACCTTTCCCCAAGCATGGCATAGAGGAGATCCTTTGTGATGAGTTTGGTGAATTTCCTCCTCTTGGATTTCAACCAAGGAAGCTCTAGGAGGATCTTGACGGTTGTTCTTTTGGGGACAAGCGCGGTACGCATGCCCTTGTTCGCCGCACTTGAAACATCGGTTATCCTTACGATAACGCTCAAGCTCTTCAGGAGAGAGTTTATTCTTACCTTTGTAAACTCCCTTCTCTTTAGCTTTGTTGGAGTTGCCCTTAGTAGACTTTTGGACATTGTCCTTCCCCTTAGGCTCATTGGAACCCTTGTTTTCCGGGGGCTTATTATTTCTTTTTGCCCCCGTTTGGAAATTGATTCGAGAGGCCACCATAGTGTGGTGTATTACCGCCGATATGGTACGTGGTCTTTGGGAGTTGACATACTCCGCCATTTCTTCGGTTAAGCCCGCAAAAAATTGTTGCTTTTGCTCTCCAAAATCCAACTTTTTGAAGACAGTGGCTTTGAGTTGTAGGTCCCAAAACTTGTCTACATATTTGTGGATAGATTCATTGGGAGAGAGCTTTAAGCTTCGCCATTCGGTGAGTACTTTGTCTTTGGCATCGGTGGCCAAAAACTGCTTCATAATGGAAGCTCTTAAAGCTTTCCATGTTCGTGGAGCTTCACCATTGGCTCGTAGGCTAGACCACCATTGTCTGGCGGACTTTTGAGAGTGCATAGCTACATGGTGTAGCTTAAAGGACTCCGTGAAGCCCTCATCTCCAAACGCCGCATCGAATTGCTGGATAAAGGCCAAGACTTTGTCCGTGGCACCAAAGGTACCATCATAGGTAAGGAAAGAGATGCTCTTCCCTCCCTCTTTGAATTTCTTCAACTTGGAAGACCTCTTCCATGCGGCATAGGATTTCCTATGGCCTCTTCTTTTTGATGATTCAAAAGTTGCACCATCACTTTCTTCAGAAGGTGAAGAATTTGAAGAAGGTGGAGAAGAGGGTGACCTCTTTCTCGCCTTTTTCTTGTCCTGATCTTTTTCGTCTTCACCATAGCTTTCATAAGAGGAAGAGGATGAAGAAGATGGAGAAGAGGGTGTCCTCTTTCTCGCCTTTTTCTTCTCTTGCTTTTTATCATCCCTCTTCGAATTGTGGTGAGGAGAAGAATACGATGGTCTTCTCCGCTTTGGTGGTGATGGAGAGCGTTTAGCCCGCCGTCTTCGTGGAGCCATCTCCGCCGAGGTGGCGGGAGACTCGCTTCTTTATCGTTCCTTCGGTGGAGGCTCTTGAGTTCTCCTTTGGGAAGGAGATGCATCATCAAGAAGTAAATTCTTGAGCCCTTCATAAGGATTCTCTTCTTCTTCCCGAATCGGAGAGAGACCTCTTTTGGGAGTCTCACAAGGAGGCTTCCTAGGTGTTCTCTCGTCATGGTGATGCGCTTGGAGAATCCCGTGAGCACGGAGCTGCCGTTGCACTTCACTTTGGAGAGATGGATTGCCCATGGCTTGTTGAAGCCTAGTAACAAGATAGTTAACAAGCATTGAAGCATCATTAGTAGCTTGCTCATGAGCAAAATCAAAGTTATCAACATTAATTCACTCTCTTTACTATTGTCAGCCATTCTAACAACTTTTAGGTGTAAACTTTTTAGGTGTACTTTGGCACTTCAAGCCCTAGTTGCTACTCCTCTTTACCCCTTTAGAAAAAGCACTCAAGCTACTGTACCCGCGGCTCGAATACCATTAATTGCAGGGAATAGAAGAGAGGGTCTTTTAACACCAAAACAGCATCGGCTCCTGTCAAGCTTCTAATAGCTCAATAGTGGTTAAGCCGTAGGCAAGCCCCGTAGGACTCCACTATTAAGACCATAGCTCTCGACGGTGATGCCCCGTTAACTGCACAAAGGCAGGCGCACTGCAAGGCTGAAAAATCCCTATTCTACTTACTCACAGGCAATTAATAATACCAACCATTTGTAGCTAGCTTGAGGACCTACCTTCTTGAGCAAGAAAAGAGAAACCTTGAGCTCTGATACCAATGTAACATTTAATGGCCTAATAACTTATGTGTAGCGGAAATTAACATGAACATAGTGGGCATTTCATTAGAATAGGTTCCTAATGAGAATTACAAGAGTGCTTGGGTGGAGAGAGCAACAAAAAGCATAACACCTAGTTAGATAGCATCGACAATACTTTCAAAAGAGAGAGAAATTAAGCTATTGACAACAGTTGAGGACCGGATTTGTATGGAGCCGGTCCCCCCTCCAAAAGGCTTTGTATTATGGTTTCTCCCATCAAGAGAGACATTGTACAATACAATTCTTTGTGTTCCTTCAAGACTAGCTAGTGCAATGAAGATGGAAACTTCATGCACTAAGCAAAACACTTAACAAACACAACTTGAATTATCCCCGTTCTCAGACCCAAGACCCCACACACCTTCGAAGATGGTGAGAGCTAGCAGGGTATGAGAGTAGATTGAGAGGAAGAAGGAGTATCTTACGAGAAAGATGTACATCTCCTCACATAATCACTCATATGTAGCATAGCTTAGCTTAGTAATTAGCTTGGTAGAGGAGATGAGCATGCATTGAAGCTTGGCTCTTGGTTGGATTTGCATCCACATGCCAAGAGAGTGTTGATGTAGGCTTCTATCTCACAAGCTTGGAGTAGGTGATGAGTTCTCCATTAAAGCTTGGGAAGAGATAGTCTTCTCTTTCTTCACACATGAGCTTGTGTGAGTGTGTGTGTGTGTGTGATAATGCCTTGCAAAAATCAGCCCCCTCTCTCTCTTGGGCGAGCCCTCTTGCTAATTGCTCTTGCTGAAGCCTCATTGGCCCTCCCCAAGTCAAGCCAATTACAATTAAGCAGCATAAGTGATAGCCTTTTGACATGTGTCCCCCTTTCCCCTTTTGTGAGAGCTTTAGGTAATTAAATAATTAAACTAAACTCTCATTGGACCCCTTTGCCTCCTAGCCAATAGGAATCAGGCAAGCTATGGGGCTCCTAAATGCTCATTGGACCCCTTGGGAGACTGCCCAATAGTCTTCTAGGAGACTTAATTCTCATTGGTCCACTTCAAGGATCATCCAATAGAAATTGGGCACACCTTGTGGGCATCTGGCCTAGGGAGCTGACATGTGTCCCTCGTTCCCTTTGTGTAAAGGGAGCCTGTGTGTGTGTGTGTGTGGCTTTCTCTCTCATCCCCTACCTTTAGGGCTCGTCCCCTCCCATGTAGGGATGTGCAAAGACTTTTAGGGCACACACAAAGCATCCAATTTTCCCTAGGATTGACCTTTGGACACAATCTTTGAATTTTGGAACCTTAGCATTTTGGAAGTCTTAATGGGCTGAACCTTAGGGTCTTTTTAGCCTATTGTTGCACATGGCTCTTTTGCAGATGGCCCCCCCTTTGGATCCCTATTTTCCCTCCTTTGGATCCCTACTGTGGCCGGTCTGCTAGCTTAACCAATATTCTAGCTTTTTCTCCCCTGGCCTTCCCCACATTAAATGATCAGTTTAATATGAGAAAATCATTTAGGATAATTAGATATTGATTATTATGACAGAGCAATTGGTTGTTTTTGATAGTAGTGGTTCCACAGAAGAATGGGAAGTTGCCGAGTATGTGTGGATTATATGAAACTCAATTATCAAAGATCCATTCCCACATCCATTCACTGATATATTACTTGACGAGATTGTTGGCCACAAAATGTATAGCTTTATGGATGGTTATAGTGGCTATAATCAGTTGGATTTCACTAGAAGATCAAGCCAAAATGACGTTCATCATTGAATTTGGTAATGCCATTCGGGTTATGGAATGCTCCAACAACCTTTTAGAGATGCATGATGGAGATCTTCAATGAATTCTTGCACAAATTTTTGGCTATCTTTATGGATGATTTCACAATCTTCTCTACTAAAGAAATGCATCTATTATTCCTCAAAATAGATTATGAAAGATTCAAAGAGAAGACAATCTGCCTAAACCCATTTAAGTCAATCTTTTTGGTAAGGAAGGGTCGGCTTTTAGGACACATTGTCTCTAGAAATGGTATTGAAATGGCAGAAGACAAGATTAAGTGTGTTCGACAAGCTGGAGCACCAACAATAGTATGTGAGCTTGGCTCATTCTTGGGGCATGTTAATTTCTATAGAAGATTCATTCACATGTTTGCAGGAAAGCCACTTCATCTATATCAAAAGGGGAAGAAGTTTATCTGGACCCCAAAATGTGAAGCCAGTTTCCAGTGTCTCAAGGAGGCGTCCAACAGGAAGTCGATACTTTGCCAGCCAGACTGGGATGTTATTTTTTGAGTTCGTGTGGATGCGTTTGGGATGGTGATGGGAGCAATATTGGCCCAGCCTGATGGGCAGACAGACTACCTAGTCTACTTCGATAGTCATCGGTTCAGTATAGCAAGCTGAACAAGGTTATTTCACAATAGAGCATGAGGCATTGGGAATGGTCTTTGGTGCTACAAAGGCACAAGGAATGGTCTTTAGTGCTACAAAGTTTAGACATTATCCCTTGGGCGAAGTGTTTCACTTTTATGTAGATCATCAGGCTCTTCTATTTTTTTATCAACAAAGTCATTATCCAAGTGAGATTGATCAAATGGATGATGCTCATGATTGAGTTTGAATTCAGGATATTCCTTATGCAAAGCAAGACTCATTGTGGTGTTGAATTTTTTTCAAGAAGTAGTGAAGGGTATTCAAAAATTTCAAGGCGGGATGATCTAGTGGATGTTAAATTATTCCAAAATTCAACAGTGGAAGGACTAGATCCAAAATGGCTAAATGTGCATGATTTTTTCCAGAAGTCTGGTCCCAGGTAAATAAGAAGGCACTGATTCTAAAGAGCTTGAAGTTCACCATCATAGGAAGGGTCTTATACAAAATAGGCATTGATGGGGTTCTTCAAAGATTTGTGCCTATGCAAAGAAGGATGCAGGTCACTACAAAAACTAACAGTGGGAGCTCTAGAGATCACTTACAAGAAGATCCTACAAGTAGGTCTATGGTTGCAGACAATGATATTTGTCAGAAGATGGGAAGACCAAAATCAGCAAATATGACTCCTCCAACACTCATTCAACCATTGGGAATGTTCATGGAATGGGAACTAGACTTTATGGGTCCATTCAAGAAGGCCACTTCCAAAAAGAACAAGTACATTGTGATGGCCACTTGCTATGTAAGCAAATGGGTAGATGTTAAGGCATTACCAAAAAACACTGCAAAGTCTACATCATGGTTCTTGCATGAACATGTAATTTGCAAATTCAGTTATCTAATAGAGATCATGTTAGACTAGGGAACTCATTTCATTAATGAAACCATTCAAATCCTAACTGACATTTTCTCTATCAAGCACAAAAAATTAACTCCATATTATCCTAGGTGCAATGGGCAAGCTAAAAGCAACAACAAGACCATCAAAACCATACTAAAAAAAATAGTTCAAAAGAAGCCTCATAGTTGGGATGAAATATTGCTGACTACGTGATGGGCATATCAGATTGCTCACAAGGTTACCATTGGAATGACACCTTTCAAAATATTTTATGTCACATAGACAGTGGTACCTATGGAGTTTGCAATTCCCAGTCTCAGCTTGGAAAATGAGCATAGTATCAACTTTAATGCAAATTTGAAGCAAAGATTGGATGAGTTACTAAGATTGGATGAGATTAGGCAGAGAGCTATGCTAGAGCAAGAGGAGGTGGTTTAGCAGAGGAGAAAAGAGTGGCATGATAGTAAGATCAAAGTTAGAGAATTCAAGAAGGGGGACTTAGTGTTGCTATATCAATCCAAATTAGGCCCAAAGAAACCTAATCTGAAAGTTGCCTGATCAGGTCCCTATGAAGTGGATTGGGTTTTCTCAAATGGCACAGTTAGGTTGAAAGACTTATCAAGACTATTATTGCCAGGGTCTACAATGGAGCAATATTAATTTGTATTATGCCATATCAAATGGAGCTCCTGCAAAACCAGTTCAAGAGGTTGGTTCAGAATCTAATGACACAAACCTCTAAATATGTTCAATGTCAAACCAATCAAGGCCGAAGGGGAGGATTTCTAGAAAGTAGTGGATTGCTTGGATACGTTCCGAGTTCAAGTTCAACCTACAGCACTAGTAGAGTCTGAAAAGCATAACGATCATTGACAATGTATCAATGACCAAATCATTAATAGAATCTTGCCAATAATGATTACAAGGACCAATCACTACACGAATGCCATGTCATAGGCGATGGGCATAAACCCAAGGTAGCAAGGGAGTGGAGCATTCATGGTGAGGGTGTGTATAACTATGCAAAGAGTGTGTGATCCTTCACTTTACCCTCAACAAATTGTGCATCTTACTCCTAGCCTACAGAGCTCCCTCAGCCATCAACTGTGGTGTTTCTTTCTACACAATAACCTTCTTCTTTGCTAATGCCCTCTCCCTCGATTGTGTCTGTTGTTCCACCACAAACCCCAAAGTGCTCTTTGCTTCAACTCATCGGATTCAACTAGTGAGTATTCTATCTCTACTAAAGACTATTCGCAGGACTCAACTATGGGCAAGCTAAAGCAAACTATGTCCCAGAAGATGTAGGCCACTTTAGATGAGAAGGTTGCGGAAGTATAGACGCTTCTCAACCTAGTTGTAGAAACTCCATGTTTGGTGTTGCATCATAAGATACGGAAATATGTTTTTCAATAGAAAGAAAAAAGAGATTCTCAAGATTTGGAGCAGGGAAGTTGTGTTGGAAGCCACCAAGGTGAATTTTGATGCAGAGATTATTTAGTAGGTGGTGGACACATTTAGCTCAGACACATGTACTACTTAGATGCATAACAAACCAGTGCAGGCTACGATGATAGTGATTTCCCATGTCTTGCATCTACCATTTTCTGCTCAGGCTACACCATGCACTACTAATGAAGTTAACCAATGTCTAAAAGAGGATGCTCAAGCTAAGAAGAAGTGAAAATTTGATGGACAAGGAATCCTAGTGGCAACAGTAGAATGCAAACCAGTGTATAGATTTGTTGTTGAAGCCATCAGCGTCAAGAAAAATCCTACATATCTTTTTGAAAAGTTGTTCAGTATGTTGTTGCCAAAGATCAAGAACCCTAAGGTTGAGATTAACATTAGCTACTTTTTATATAGTAGCCTCATGCAACAGACTATTAAAGTAAAGACACATAACCTATTCAAGGCATGGTATGCATGCCAATTTTTGTATTGTGCCACATGCATCCCAACACACATTAATGTTCACAAGGTATGGAAGAAAGTTTTGGGTGATGGAACTGAAGACAAGCAGACCAGTCAACCAGAGGCCTCGAAAGAGCAAGGCAAAATACACTCCAAAAGGGAAAGGCAAAGAGCTAGCTATCATAGGCTCGAAAAGACAGGCAACACAATCAGAAGCAGGACCATTAGAAAAGAGGAGAAAAATGACAGATATAATGGCACATCTCCAAGAAAAATTTAAAGACACCACTGAAGAAAATGATAGCTATTGATATTGACCAGACCAAAGGCACCTCAGCAGATAAGGCAATTGAACTGCCTGCGAGAAGCCACAATCAAAATAGACAAGCATGTTGACAAGAGTAGTGTGTGAGCACTTCCCATGCCCAGATAGCTACATACAAAGCCATTTTTGATAAGGGAAAAGGTGGTGTGCCAAAGAGGACTTATCAGGTTCAAACAACTATGGTTGTGCACAAACGTGTGACTAGATTGACTGCACTGCTTACAGAAGAAACTTCTCCAAGGAACCCTCGTCCTTAAGAATTCTGAAAAATTGTTAATGCCCTATCACACTTGTGCTGATATATGAAACCGCCCAAATGATAGAGACATGATCATGGATGGATGTGTTTATACCATCAGGCAGGTTGAAATGCAATAGTCAATGCAATGGGGTAGATGATGGAGATACAAGGATCTGCTTCCAGTTCAAAGCTAACTGCCCTACAAGAGGAACTCCCAAAGACCAAGGCTGAATTTGAAGAGTCCAAGAAAGAAATAGTTGAACTAAGAGCTCTGATTTTGGATTATTAGATCAACTAAAATAAGAATGTAGGACTATTGACTACCCACCAAAGAAAGGTCAGGCAAATGGGAGCTGATAATGCAGTTTTGGAGGAGGGAAATAAAGAAGCCATCAAAGAAAAGGACACTATGAAAATGATACTGGATCAAAAAAGAGCCTCCCTCGGTGCACTTAACGATAATCACAACGTTCTAAAAAAGGCAATGATGGATAAATATATTTATCAATCTTTGGTAGACATTTTTGATGTAGATGGTGACTTGACCTTGAACCTGAGTTATCTGCAAAATCTTGAGGGGTCTATTACATTTGATCTAGAGGATAAATTGAAAGAGTACACAACTACTCTAGTCAATGAGGCACTGACAGAATATATGACGAATCAGGACCAAATTGATGTGATGAATATGAAGATGAGCACGAGGATGATGGTGAGGATCCCAACAACAAATGCAATAATGATGATGAGGATGAGACTCCACCTTCTCCTCCATCAACATGTTTGGTAGTAGGTGAGCAACAAACTCATGACAGATGAGGTGGAGATGGAAAGAAGAATGGGGTTGCTGGTAGTTAAACACAACAAAAGGATCAGACTCAAACTAGTATCCGCACTTCAAAGAAGCAAAGGGAAAGAAATTGTTGTAGATTTATCCGAACTATTCTACTAAGATATTGTCATTGAATATAACATTGAGAAAGGAAAAGGAAACACAAATCTAAGAATTTTTGCATGATGAGATGACATGCTCCGATTTAGAACGTTGCTAGATGCTATACGTTGGAGCTAGAAGGATGGTGGAGTAGTGGAAGGTGATTAAATATCATGAGCAAACCATTTGTCAACTACCTCCACATCCTAGTTGCATCTAGGTCTTGGAGCAAGTACCATAATGGGTTTTGACAAATGATATGTGATTGTCAGTTCGCATGTGAATGAGGTCGAGCATAGATTCAATGTAGATGAGTTGAAAGATGCTTGCAACTTTTCATCAAAAGTAAGATGTACCAGTGGAGGAATCAGCTCAGGTAGTTGATAAAGATTACCAATGAGTTGCTGCAACTATCAGTTGAAGCTTCAAAGATTCTAGAGAAGAAATTGGCAAACACGACTACATCAGAGCCTCAATGATGGCTAAAATTCGGTTTGAGGCCCGAATCAAAGCAAGCCGCTACCTGAACTGTGGATCCATATTGCTTCAATCTTTCATAAGTTGGATATGGTGAAGCTAACCAAGGGCAAGCACAACTTATATAATGTTGATACCAAGACCTAGAATGCCTTGACACCCTACGAAGTAGAGATGATGACTAAATGGAAGGAGCAGCTCGAGCAAGAATTCATTTATCGCTCAGAAGGAGAATGTTGGGACCAATGCTCTAAGTGTGTGCCAGCCACTAGCAATCCAGGCTCCACCTAGGATCATCTGGAAACCCACAAAGAAGAAGGCCCCAGATAAAAGAAAACGATGACACCCACATAGTGTTTGGATATGCAAGCCAGTTCACAAGCACAAAGAGCTAACTCAACCTTCTTGCCTTAGTTGGCAAGAAGTAAGGTGCACCCACACCAATTGATGATTTATTCCAGAGGAGGGATGGAATCAAAGTGGGTGGATTCCAACCTGTTTTCAGTAATGTACTTAAAAATTTTCAGCAACATACCTAAAATTTTGGAAACGTTTCAAATTTCAAAGAAAGGGAGGAATGGGACAACCATATTTAAAAAAATTCATTTGTCGTTGAGGGACTAATCTATGAAAAGGTAAATGGGTGAGATGATATATGTGTCCTTTTGGACAACAAGCCCATTGCTCTATCTACTCCCACTTGGTATGATGCATCAGGTTTCCAATGTGCCCGAGGGAATGTGAACCTAATATATATTATATGCCAAATGATGTATTTGAACAAATCTATAATAGCATGCCCCCATAGGAGAACTTGTAAGTTCTATCTATGTGATAATTCATAGTCTGCCCACAATTTATACTTGAACTTTTCCAGCACTTCACCACTACTAAAAACCACTTGACAACGCTTTTCCAACACTTGAACACCACGAAGCACCACTTGACCACACTTTTCCAAAACTTTACCAAACAACTCCCAGTCGAGAAGTTAGACTAGCAACAGAACTGGTAAACAATAACTGCACAATGGACACTTAATTAGAGGCCCAGTCTAGCAACTATAAATAGGGCCCAATCTAGCAGCTATATTCATTTGACGGGGTTTGTTGTATCTATTGCATCACTGATTCTAGTGTCATTCTTGGAGCTTGTCGTGCTCATGTACTCTTTTATCATTAAGCTCAGAGCACCCTTTTGGATCATGTTGTTGTACTCATTACCAATTGTACTTATTTGAATATATTCCAATTCCAATTCTAGTATTAGTCTCGCATTTCCATGTTAGTTATGTCTTTGTCTTTGTCTAATATGGTGACTAAGTCTGCTTACCTGAATCGTTTTAGCTAACTCTACTAACTCAACCTCGAAAAGCTTTCAGAAGTGACCAACTCATTCCACACCTTGGCACAAGAAAACCTTGAAAATCATCGTGGTAGTAGTTCCTTGCAAATGAGTGTTCTAGCATGGCCTAGAAAATGAGCGCGCTAATAAAGTCTAGAAAATAAGCACGATGGAGGTTGTAGCACGCGAGGTTCTGCATGCAAAAAATGTAGGGCACCACACTAGCTTGTGAGGAGCAATGTGAGCACATGCAGGAGGTGAGCGCATGCAAGAGGTGAGGTCGTGTAGGTGGTGGGCGATGTGCACGTGCATGCACACGCATTAGTAAATCCGATGCTGCATTTGGGCTAGGTGAGTTAAGGTTGTTTTTATTTTTGGTTGAGGTGATACATGGGGTAATGGAATGTTTTACACAGAGTACAATCAAGGCATAAGCTTGTGTATGTCTACCACATTAGCAAGCTTACTAGGGATAGGCAAAACAACTCAAGCAACATAATTTCTACAAAAGCAAAAGGTCTTAGGTAACAACACTTGGTTTTGTGTACATTGGAGGGCCTACTTGATTTTTTATATTGAACTAGGATCCATTATACACATAACTTGGGTGTGTGAGTCTCAAACACAAGCAAAAGGTGCTTGTCACATGAAAGCAAAGATGTATTGGAATTGGTACATACAAATGTATTGGGTCTTCCAAGAAAGAGTATCTCTTTGGAAGTAAGTAAATATGTTATGATCTTTTTTTTTTCTTTTTTCTTTGTGCAATACTCACAATTGTGAATAGCTAGTGCTCTGCTCCACTTGAGCCAGGGCGCCCAAGGATCACAAGGGGGAAATCACAAAAATCATATATTGGCTGATACGAGAGCCCTCCAATACCAACAAAAGAGATATACATTCCCAGAAGGGGGAAGTCATTAACTCCATCACCTAATAGGGAGCCACCCAAAGAACAAGGGAACCATCTAAAGCAGAGAGCTAACCAACAAAGGGTTGCCACCAGGGAGGGTGAGCTCTCACTTCGACCTTGCCTATCCACCAAGACGTCATCATAAGAGTGAATTCACCATAGTGAAACAAGAAAGAATCCACCCTCCTACAACAGTCTAGCAAGGTAGAACGAGGTTCAAGACCAACCACTTCACACGACCAAAACCACCACAAGAATCGAGGGTGCCACCAAGTGCCTTTTGCCCCACCACCAAAAGAGCCCTTGCTCCCATACCAAGGAAGATCACTAGAGTCGAGGGTGAGTAAAATTAGACCCTAGGTAAGGAAGGGGTTGCCGCCAAACCTCGTAGCCAAAAATAGGTTGTGTGACAAATACATCCACGAACCGGGAACGTAGTGGCAAGGTTCCCCCCCACCCCCAAGGAAGGCCTCCACTTTCTACATGACACATCCACCCTTCGTGTGCACCGAAGCTACTAGGCCTTGCATCCTCATAGTGCAGAGCAATACCCCGTCCCTTGTTGAGGTTGCACGGAGCTCTCCCGAGCTCATGTAGGCTAGCAAAGTAGAAAGGAAGCACTCAGAATCTAGGTTTTGTTGCAATCTCTATAAGCAAGTATTTTGACATGACTCTCTTTAGAGAGTCATGTCAAAATAATACGTTTTCTTGTGGCCTCTATAAGCTAGTATTTTGACATGACTCTCTTTAGAAATGATCTTAAGAGATTATCACACATAATAAAAAAATGTGGGCACTATATCTGAAGAAGTAGAGTGATGTTTTCACTAATTTGACAAGTTCAAGTTCTATCATTGAAAACAAAACATAAAGATGTGTGCAATGCTATAGAATGTGGAACCGACTTCTAGAGATGCCTTGCAGAGGGGTTTACATGGACGAGTTACCTGGCAAAGTTACCATCAGTTACTCAATTCTGTGTGATTATGTGACCATTCAAATTCCAATGCAAAGAAATATAAATAGGACCCACTAATCCCATATTGGGGACTCTTGAATTTGGCCTCTTGACACTTGAATATTGACTCGAGGCTCTTCGCTCTTGATGCCAACCTCTTGTATCTTGTGAAGCTTAGGAGCATTCAATGTTGAGCCTTATAATAGTTATACTTTTAGATTAATCTTTCCAAAACCCTTGTATTTAAATTTGATTTTGAATCTAAATATGTATTTTCGATTGTCTCATTCCATGCCTATAATCTCAAGTCTTTTAGTTTGGCTCAATTCATTTTGTTCATTTGGTGTGAATGTCAAGCCAGTTGAAGTCTGAATTTATCATCTACTAATCTAAAGCTTGAAGTCCTCATCTAGTCATCTAAAGTACTCTTTCAGTACTCTACGTCTAACTTTGGAATAATTGTCAAAGTGAACGAGCTCATTCCATTTTGTTGACGACCACTGTAAGCTAAATCTCTTCATACAAACCAATCTTCTAATTAGAGCTGAGAGTTAATAATGTTAGGATTTTGGGCTTTAGCCTATACTTGTGTGTAACACCTCTTGTCTACCAAAATGCATATGTGGCATAGAACCATGTGGTAGCACGTTTAAAAGGCACCTAAGTGGTGTGGATGCCCATGGGGGTCATTACTAAAGGATGTGGACTCACCTAGAGATAGTTAAGGGGCCCCTAAAGTGCCTTGAAAGGCCACCCATGATTTTGCAAGTTGGTTGTTCTGATTTGGGGCCTCTATATGATGTCATTCATGTTTCCAGATAAGATTCCCACACTAGCTCTATATATGAGCCTGTTTGTACACGCTTTTACTTAATCAATCAATCTAGTTTGTGTCTACATTCTATTCTACTTTCATTGAGTACTCAAGTGTTATGTTGTGAATGGTTCTCTAATCTACCCTCCCCAAACCTATCATATGGTATGAGAGCTTGCACGAGATTATAATCTCCTAATCTCTTAGGTCCTAGGTATTTGATGTATGCTAGATTACATTGGCATCCTTCTCTCACCATTACGATTGAATCGATTCCATATGCATCACACCTAGGCTGCATTTGTTATTTACTCTCACTACACACTCATGTGTACCATTACTCACACTATGGTGTTGATTGATGAAAGGGTTTTTGTAACATTCCTTTTTTTAATTTTTTGGATTGATTGAATGCATGAGCTTTACGTCCTTTGCAATAGCTTTTGGATGAGCTCTTAATCACTAAATTTTGAGCTAATTATCCCCTTCAATTCTCTTGCTAAATATAGGTGTGTGTGTGTGTGTGTTTACATTGCTCAACCAAGTTCATATTTTAACTTTGTGGAGTCCTCACACAACCAAGTGTTGAGGACCACATGGTTAGCTCACCAAGTTGAGAGCCTTAACTCGTAAGGTCCGAGGTTCAAGGACCCCATCCTAATTTTTGGGAGAGAAGCTCATGGGTGGATCTCATTCCACCACCACATTGTATTGAAGCCCGAGTTCAGGTCTAGAAAGGCAAGTTTTAATGCAGCATCTCTTTGTGGTGCAATTAGATGCAAAGAAGAAGTTTCAAAGCCATTTTTTGTCCTTTAAAGTCTTCAAACACTAAGATCCCTCTAGTCTTGCAAAATGGAAGAGAAAGGGCATATAAAATATAATAGAGAGGGATTTCACTCTTGGTAGACCAAGTTGAAAGGATACTTAATGAAAAAAAGGGTTGTGGGAAATGGTCAAGCCAACAATCATTGATCCCTCATCTAGTGATGAAGCACACATACAAACACAAGGCTATGAGCACATAGAGCTAGGCCAAAGATGAGCAAGCATTAGGAATCATAATCACTCCATTACACAACAATTATGTACATTTTATCAATGATTATTAAACCTCATCAGCCACATAGGAGGCACTAGAAAAGAATTTTGGAAAGAAGAGAAAAGTGAGCTTAAAGAAGGATCTATATAAATAAAAAATGGAGAATGATAAAGATATTGCAAGCTTGGTCAATTACCTTAAAAGCATGACCACAAAGCTAGATTATGTGAACAGTGCAGTACCAGAGAAGGACAAAATTGCAGTTCTTTTAGGAGCCTTGCCATCTAGCTTTGACCAAATAGTGATCATCATCAAAGAGAAGGATCCAACACCAGATTTTCAAGATGTGGATCACCTATTTCCTATCTGAGGAGAAGAAGCGGAGGAGGAATTCTACTTTAAGGGGGAAAATTTAACGATTGGTCCTAACAATAAAACTTGTTTCCAAGTGCGGCAAAGTAGGGAACATAGCCAAAAGGTTGCCTAGCATCAAAGACTGGCAGCATTTGTAAAAAGAAGGGTCATCCTCCTTCCAAGTGCTTCAGGAAAGACAAAGACACCATTAGTAGCAATACAAGGCCCATAAGTTCAATCTGTCTAGTAGAACAAGACAAAGATGAAAACGAAGAAGAAGATGACAATAGCCTTCTAGTCTCTCGTGACTAAGACCATGACGACATTCTCTACCTTTGATTTTTGCCTTCACCTGTTAGTGTATTTTGTTTGGAAATAGCTTGGATTATCTTGGTCTCGATATTTATACATCTGTTTGAGGGGAGGTGTGTAGTGTCTCTTGGATTAGAGATGGTTTGTCGCCTAGATTGGGGATGGTCTCTTGGATTGAAGATGGTTTTTTTGCTCCTAGATTGGAGCGTGTCAGAGATGTCAGTTTCATAGTCCAAAACCCCAAGGGGAAGATTGTTAGGGTTTTGGATACTTGTGTATAACACTTCTTATCTAAAGGGATGCACATGTGGCATACCTAAGGTGTGTGGGTACCCATGCGATCATTACTATAGGGTGTGTACTCGCGTAGAGCTGTACAATTAAGGGGCTCCTAAAGTGCCTTGAAATGTCACCCATGAGTTTGCAAGTTGGTTAGGCTGGTTTGGGGTCTCAATTTAGTTTGTGTCTACATTCTACTCTACTTTGAATGTGTAAAGTGTTATTTTGTCATGCCAATGTCATGAATGGTTCTCTAATCTACACTCTTTAAGCTTATCAAAAAAATTCACAATGCATGTACGATAGTCAACACGAGGAAGAAGCGCTCCCATAGTGTTAATTAAAAATTAGGACATATGAGCATAGTGGCAAAGGAATCACAACAAGGATATGATAATGAGAAGTTGCACTCTCAAAACGAGGAAATCGAAGGGAATCCAGGTGTTGGAATTGGAGGTGGTGAGGAACGTAGACCGTATCTGAACAAATTGGGATCTTGGGAGGTCCGGCTACAATCCGAAATGAGAGCCAAAAGAGAATGTGCGCGTTGGGGAAGGAGGAGCAATGTCGACCTCACAGCATCCTTTAGTGTTGGTCGCCGAAGCTGGTGGAGCAGAGATCTGTAGAAGGCAGCTTCCATACAGCAATTCCATACGAATATACACGCTATTGGGACCACACAGAAGAGCCTTGAAGTGTCTTACTCGTGCACAACGCTCCGAGCCCTCTCCATCTCAGACCAGCCCTCCACAGGAACCGGATACACAGAGCTCAAACGTGCCATCCTGGGCGCAACCTGGTTCTTCTGAACCTCCTCCTTGGGAACGCAAGCAGGCTGCCCCTGACCAAGCTGCTTTTGAAGTGCCCTTTTATGCCTACTTACTGGCCTCCGTGGTGGTTGCCATAGCTGCGGTATGCCTTAAACATAATGAGATACATCCTAACAAGCGCTTCGGTTTCCAACATGATTTTGATCGATCATTGGTCTCTCCAGGTCGGGTCTATCTTTGAATATTTCAACAAGAAGGCTGTTTTTGGTGTAATCTTGCCGGATAGCCCATTTTATGCTCCCATCTTGGGCTTCTTTGTATTTGGAGGGTTCCCTGCAGCTGTAAGTTCGAGAGTTCGAGAGAGAGAGAGAGAGAGAGAGAGAGAGAGAGAGAGAGAGACTTTAATTCAAGTTTTTTCCCCATGAAAATATCTGCGATAACCATCTACCACACTTGGGTGATATGAAGGTTACTCCGTTTCCCCCTCCCCCGTGGGGGGACACACACGCGCGCGCATGCACGCACGCACACACACACACACACACACACACACACACACACACACACACACACCCATTCCCACCTGTTAGAAGAGAACCTTAATCGCAGTAGGAAATATCCCAAAGGACCTCAAAAATCTATCCCACTGGATATTACAGAGAGAGATTATCTCAATGTTCGGGGAATGTTAAAGACAGCGTATGAGACAATTCTGATATGCTTTGTGTATTCATTACCTCTGGCTATTATGGAAATTGATAGCATAATAGACAATGCGAACAGAAAGAGCTGTTGTGATTGGAGGAGGTCCTTCATTTTAATTTGGGTTGTGTCTTGGTAAATGGACTTATGTGCTATTCATGGCAAGGAGGTTGCTCCTATCCGATGTCTTAAAGTATACCAAGGCTTATTGTGTTTATGAAATCTATCTTTGTACGCGTTTCCAAGTCTCAAGTATCCTCTAATACAAGTGATTAATCACCCAAATCAAAATCCTTTGTGGATATATTAGTTCTCTGATTGCCCTATGGTTTCTTCAACCAAGATTGTTTGAGAGGAGGACTTTTATTTTTGATTGCTCCTTTCTGCTTGTAGATTGCTTTTCGACTAGCACAAAAAGTGTCTCTCTCTCTTTTTTTCTTCGAGAGCCTTTATTTGTGGGGGCTTTATCCAAAATTTAGTGAAGAAGCTTTTTATAGAGGTCAACATTCAATTGCTTCCACATCTTGACATGAGTGCCCTTCATAATTTTTCCAAGCCAGACATATTGAGAATTGTCCCGTGCACATCTAAAGTTATGTGCATGGGGACATGAACCTGCCCGTAGGGTGATAGGTCAAATGGAAAGCCCTCTTGTGGGGCATCACATAATTGCACGGAGGGGAGAGAGAGAGAGCAGTGAATACTGTGCAAGGCTTCAGTTCTTGCACTTCACAGGATAAGGATGACAAGTCAGACCATAAAGGGAAGAAGCCAAAGCCAAGTGCAGGACTTCTCTCAGATTTGGTTGGAGACCAGCCAAACATAGATGCCACGGAACTGTGCAGACTTGGGGCAAAGTTAGAGACAAGACAGTGCTTGTTTTCTTTGATCCAGGAGCCCGTGCAAATTTCATATCACCAGAATTGGCATCAAAGTTGGGCATTCGTGCAGAAGAGATGGGTATGACAGGGGAAGCAAGTTTGGCATGCCCAGGTCATTCAGAGCCTATTACTCCCATTTTCGGGAAGCTTCGTCTGCACATTCAGAGCTATGTCGATGCGGAAGAATTTCATATTATGCCACTTGAGGGTTGTGTTACTGGGTATCCCATGGTGTTACATGTTGCATGCTATGGTGGATACAACAAAAAGATTACCCTTGTACAAGGAAAGACTCATGTCCTTGATGTAAAGCTTAAAGGCGAGTCTGTTCCAGTTGTTTCTGCTACTACTATTTCATCTGTAATAAAAAATCATCTTTCTGCGTACTTGATCTTTGCAAAAGATGTACCTGAAGTTGTATCTAATTTGTCTACCTTAGATAAAGACAGGTCAACTTTTTTGAGTGGTTTTAGCGATTGTCTTTCGGACTCTTTGCCAAGGGAGTTACCTCCTGAGAGACTTGAGGATGATCTTGTGCGAGGTTCTAGTCCACCGATAGACCTCCATACAGGTTTAGTGCAGCCCAACAGAAAGAGATTATGAGTCAGGTCAACGAGCTTTTAGAGAAGGCCCAGTTCATCCCCTTTTTGTTCGCCTGTACTCCTAGTATAGAAGAAGAATGGTTCATGGCGTATGTGCATTGACTATCGCGCCTTGAATAAGAACACCATCAAGAACAGGTTCCCCATACTGACGATAGATGACATTCTTGATCGGCTTGAGGGAGCATCATTGTTTAGAAGGATAGACCTAAAGAGTGGATACCATCAGATACGCATTAGGCCAGAAGATGTCCATAAGACTGCGTTCAGGACAACATTCGGTCTCTATGAGTTTGTTGTCATGCCATTTGGTCTCACAAATGCTCCTGCCACATTTAATAGAATGATGGACATAATTTTTAGACCACATAGAAACTTCGTGGGTACCTTCTTTGATGACATGATTGTCTACTCAAAAGTCTGAAGAGGAGCATAGGGATCACTTGACCGCAGTTTTCAATGAGCTACGCAAGAACATGCTACTCATTAATGGGAAGAAGAGTGAATTCTTTTTGGAAGAGATTCACTTCCTTGGGCACATTGTTTCAAAGGATGGGGTACGCATGGATCTCGCCAAAGTGGAAGCAATTAGGTCATGGCCAGACTCGAAGTCCGTACATGACATTTGAAACTTTCTAGGCTTATGTTCCTACTACAGGAGGTTCATCCAAAATTTTGCTGAGATTGCTTCTCCACTCCATGCACTGCAAGGAAAAGGAGTTACTTTCAAGTGGACAACCAAGGAAATTTTAACCTTCAAACACTTCAAAAGAGAAGCTGACTTCAGATCCAGTAATCATTTTGCCAGATATTTCGAAACCTTTTGTGGTTTAGTGTGATGCATGTTGCCATAGTCTTGGTGCAGTTCTAATGCAGAATGGCCGAGTAGTCGCATATGAGAGTAGAATTCTTTTGAAGACCAAAAGGAACTTGTAAGTCTATGAGAAAGAATTGCTGGAAGTAATTCACGCTCTCACTAGTTGGAAATTGTCACAAAGTGATGACGTGGCTGCCCAGAAACTGAAACCCTAATTGCTGATGAAAACCCTAATTTTGGAAACCCTAACCCTAAAACCTGCAAACCCTAACCCTAAATTTTGACCCAACTCTAACCCTAACCCTAACCCTAAAAGGCAGCAGGGACAGAACTCGGAAAAAGCGTTGAGATGTTGACGTGGCACCGTACGGCAAGGCCCGAAAAAGCGGCGCAATTCACGGCAGCGAGTTGATGCTTTTTGCTCTACGCAAATTATCAGAGAGAGAGAGAGAGAGAGAGAGAGAGAGAGAGAGAGAGAGAGAGAGAGAGAGAGAGAGAATCTCTTGCTTTTATTTTTGAAAACTCAAAAGAGTTTGTGAGAGAAAAGATCTTTTGCTTTTATTTTTAGGCTTTTGATTTGAAGCTTTTGGGGCTCTGCTTTTGGCAACCCTTGTAAATAAATAAGTGGCTTGGGCTCCCACTCTGTAGAGCATCTAGACGCAGAGTCTTGAGAGCGAGACCCAACCACTCTTGTACTTTGAACTGATTAATACATAAAGAAATACCGAAAGGGGTGCCAGTCTTTGGGGCCAATATCTCTAGGCACGGAACTCCACCGGGCTAGTGCAACTCTATTGTGAATTGTGAACTGTTTTGAAGTGGTTATTTGGTGTTGTCGTGATTGATTCTTGACTTGGAGTGTCCAAGTCTGTTACAATGGTATCACAGCACGACCGATTTCTTTGCCGATTTCTCTTCTATGGGAAATCCGATCCCAAATTTTTTTCCGCGGCACCTATGGCTTCACGCAAGGATCAGTCGACTCCCTCTGCATCCGAAGATGCGGGCAGGGATCACAACGAAGATTCCGGCAGAGAGTATGGCCCGCCTCGGCCTACTCAGGTGGAGCAATGAGAGATGAAGCGTCGTCAATTGATCGGCGATGCAAGAAAGATGATGCTCAGTTTTGGAAAGGACCCAAAATTGGCAAAATATATGAGCGAGACTGCTTTTCAGGAAGTGCACGAGCAGTGGCAGAAAACCACAACACCACCCCCGAAACCGCTCTCAAGAAACCTTCTGCTCACAAGAAATATTCAGAGAAGGAATTAGAAGAGGTGGCTGATGCACGGATTGCTCAGCTTTTTGACGCGCAGAACAAAGCCAAAAAGCACGGCAAAAAGCAAAAGAAAGGCATTGATTTCCCGGGATATTTGGGTTGTCAGTCGACATTTGATAAGGCAAAGAAACAGAAGAAGTGTGTTCGATTTTAAGGAGTACCCAGTTCTTCTTCTTCTTCTTCTTCTTTTGACAGTTCTTCTAGCTCTTCAGATTCGAGCGAAGAAGACAGAAAAGACAAAAAGCGAAGCAAGAAACAACGCTTCGGAAAGGGCAAATAAAGGCAAAGAAGTCTAAATCTCGCCCAATGAGTGACAGTTCTACAGAGGACTCGTCTACAGAAAGTTGAGACTCTGATGACGGCAAATTTTACGTGAACAAGAAGAATTTTTATAAAGCCAACCAGTATGACTTTCTGGAAGATAAAAGCAAGAAAGTCCGAGAGTTTAAGGAAGGTGGTCAGTCGATCAAATTTGACACTTTTTCAGGATACAAAGATGCTTCGAAGGCTTTGTCTTTTATACAGCAGTTTGACATCGCTTTCGCGGGAGGACGCTACTCAGAGCACTCCAAGATTCGGAGAGCTGCCTCTTATTTTAAGGGGAATGCTCGAACTTGGTGATCCACGCTTCTTTTAAACAAGACTGCGCCAGTTAAATGGTTGAAATTTAAGAAGCTTTTTATTTCTTCTTGGTTGACGGAAGAATATGAACGCGATATACGAGCTGCTTGGAACAATCTTCGGATGACCAAGAGAGATATAGTGGATGCTTATTGCGAGAGATTCTGGAGCTCTTTTCTACCCGCCTCTTCATTCAAGAAGATCTCGTTCAGAGAACAGATTGAGCGGTTTACCTTGGGTCTACCTACAGAAATCCGAGATCACTGCTTGGAATAAAAGTTAGCTTCTATTCAGGAGTTGATGAGTCATGCGAAACGAGGCTTTGCCATTCACTCTGGCAGTCTGACCTACCCCACCGATGAGGCCATGACACAACGAGCCGAACAGACTTCAACGAATGAAAGTAGAAAGAGAAAGAGCAACCCATGCGAAACGGGGCTTTGCCATTCACTCTGGCAACCTGACCTACCCCACCGATGAGGTCATGACATGACGAGCCGAACAGACTTTAGCGAATGAAAGTAGAAAGAGAAAAGAAGGATGCACGACCCGAGCTTACTCTTGAGGAGAGAGCTCGCTTTATCAGGGAGGGGAAGTGCTTTGGATGCGGGGAACATGGACATATCTCCGCGAAGTGTCCTAACAAGGCACCGAATGAACAAGACGAAGAAAGGCCAGAAAGTTCTAAAGCAGCTGAGAGACGTGGCAGAAAAGGCAGATAAAAAGCAGAACTGGTACCACATGGCGTGGGACCTGAACCGAATCAAATGAATGAAAGTACAAACTTTGCCGCTTTTGGGGCAAAGTGAAGGATGAGGAAGCTCTTTTGAAGGAGCCAAGGCCAACTTCTTTTCCCTTGGAATTGGCGGCTCGATTTGGAACTATGCCCGACCGGCTGAGGCTAGAGGCGGAGGTAGTTCGAGTTGCAACCGGACGGGATGTTGCCATTACACCGAGCATTGGCAAACTTCGTTTGCAATGACAAGGGTGTTCAGGGCACGTGAGTGACTTTCTACTTGAAATCCCTTGGTTCCACAAGAACACGCCGTGGTTGACTACCGGGCCGAGAAAGCGATTTTGACAAATGAAGGGCTCAGAGATTGTACTTGATGAACTTCAGTTTCTTTACTCATTGTTTTGGGAGAGAACTGAACAATGGATAAAGGTTGAATATGTTTTGACCTGAACAAAAGAACGCCAAGATTTTTCTCCACACTCATGCCGATTGCTTTTTAGAGGGCCTCAGGATCATACCATTGATTTGATACTTGGAAGCACACCACCGAACCGGCCACCTTACCATGTGAGCCGAGCACAGAATGAAGAGATTATGAACCAAGTGAAAGACCTCTTGGAAAAGGGTCTTATCCAGCCTAGTACTTCACCGTATTGTTCTCCAGTGTTGTTGGTTTTGAAGAAAGACGGATCTTAGAGAATGTGCATCGATTATAGAGCTCTCAACAAAATCACCATCAAGAACAGATTTCTGATTCCTAGGATCGATGATATACTCGACAGATTACAGGGATCCTTCTGCTTTAGCAGGATTAATTTGAAGAGTATCATTAGATCAGAATTGCGTCGGAGACGTCTACAAGACAGCTTTTCAGACGACTTTTGGGTTATTTGAGTTTTTGGTGATGCCTTTTGGCTTAACCAATGCTCCTGCGACATTTAACCGGATGATGGACATGATTTTTCGAGAGTACAGGCTATTTGTTGGCACTTTCTTTGACGATATCATTGTTTTCTCCAAGAATGAGGCAGAACACAGGTCTTTCAGGCATTACGAGATCACAAGTTAGTGATTAATGCAAAGAAAAGTGAATTTTTCCTACCAAAGATACACTTTTTGGGACACATTGTCTCAGCAGCAGGAGTGCAAATGGATCCGGCCAAGATAGAGACTATACGTGATTGGTCCGATTTGAAGAATGTCCATGAAGTTGGAAGCTTCTTGGGACTGTGTTCGTACTACAGGCGGTTTGCTCGAAAGTTTGCAAAAGTTGCTTCCCCTTTGTATATCTTGACACAGAAAGGAGTCCCTTTCTCGTGGGGACCCATTGGCCTTTCAGACATTGAAAGAGAAATTGACTACGAGACCAATTTTGACTTTGCCGGACTTGCAGAAGTCATTTGAAGTATATTGTGATGCTTGTGGTCCTGGTCTGGGTGCGGTCTTAATGCAAGAAGGCCATGTCTTTGCTTACGAGAGCCGATTGTTCTCAAGGTCGGAGATGACAACACAGATTTATGAGAAAGAGCTTTTGGCGGTTATCCATGCTCTTACTCAGTGGTGGCATTACCTACTCGGAGCGGATTTCACCGTCTTTACAGACCATCAGAGTTTACGCTACTTCTTGTCACAGAAGCAGCTATCGGAAAAGCAGATGCGGTGGGCGAACATCTTGTCAGAGTTTCACTTCCAGATTGTCCATGTTCAGGGACAAAAGAATGTGGTGGTAGATGCTTTGTCTCGGAAGCTGTTGGTTCTGGCTATTTCTGCGATACATCATAGGAGCTTCGAGGATAGAGGATATGGTCGACCAATATGCCACAGATACATCCCTCAACGGCTGTGTAACGCACAACCGTTGAGGGAAAAGGTTATGACTGAATGCCATTGTCCACCTTTCACGGGTCACGGCGGCATTGCTCCACCATGAAAGGGCTACGTAGAGAGATACTTCTTTTGGCCGAGACTCAAAAAGGATGTGGAAGAGTTTGTGCGCAGTTGCTTAGTATGCCAGAAGGTCAAGTTTGACAGGCATTAAGCAAAGGGATTGTTACAGCCTTTACCCATACCCACCCGCCCCTGGGAAAGTATTGCAATTTATTTCATTTTTGATCTCCCGAGAACACTGAGTGGTCACGATTGTATCTGGACTGTTATTTACAAATTTAGCAAACAGGTTCATTTCATTTCAGTGAAGAAAACAGTCAAGCCGGATCACTTAGCGAGACTGTTTGTGGCCCAAATTTTCAAATTACATGGCATGCCTGAGACGATTGTCTCTGACAGAGACCCCAGATTTACGAGTTTGTTTTGGAAGGCAATTTGGGAGAACATTGGCACGCGGTTGCAGTTCTCATCATCGTTCCACCCGCAGACTGACGGGCAATCTGACATTGCCAATTCAGTGTTTTTAGATTTATTGAAGTCTTATATCTTGGATCAGAAGACTCAATGGAAAAAGTACCTACCTTTGCTGGAATTTGCCTATAATAACACGATACACTCTTCGACGGGGAAGGCGCCATTTGAGATTGTTGAAGGTGCTGCGAAGGTTCCACCCTTCCTAAGCACGAAAGATAAGATTTTTGAAGCGGATGAATATACGTGAGACTTAGATACGGCTTTTGCCAAGGTTCGTGAGACTTTACAGAAATCTCAAGAACGACAGAAAAAGACAGCGGATTGCCATTGTCGCTACTTGAAATTGAAGGAGGATGATTGGGTGCTCTTATGTTTTGAGAAGGCACGCTTGAGAAAGAAAAAGGGAAAGGAGAGGCTTTTTCCAAAGCTTAATATGCAATACTACGGACCTTTCCAGATCTGTCACGTGACACATCCAACCCTATGTGTCCGTGGACAAGCTACTTCAATAACAAGGGTTCCGTCAGTCCAGTCAGTCTAGATTAGAAGTGTTCTGGCACTTTTGTGAGTCTGTTCGTAGAACGTGCATGCCCAGGCACTTAGTGTAGATGCATATCCTTTGGTTGCACACAGCATGATCATAAGCATTCCCATCAGAATCCTTCAGGGGAATTTTCCAGTGCATTTAGCCTATTTTGACATTTTTCACTTATTATTTTTAAGTGACTTTTGTTGGAAAGTAGGTAGGGCAAATTGGGTAAGATAATATATAAGCAAACCAAGGTTAGCACTATTTGGCAGATGAGCAAGGAGAACACAAGCCTTCGGCGACAGGTTCCCCCTCTCTCTCAGCAAGACTCCCTCACTTGGGTGATTTTCCTCAAGCAAGTCCCTAGCGTTTTTGGTCCTCATCGCCTAGCCTCCCCCTACTTGGCTTTTTCAGCAAATCATCACCGCTTGGCAGTCACAAGACTTAGCGTTTTCAGCAGAAGCTCATCAAGCCCTAGCGTTTTTCATCCAAGCAAGGATCGCCACAGTTTTCAGCCCTTGGCGATTTTTTAGTAGGTGATTTTCATCCTGTATCCATAGCCATTTCAGCCCCTCATAGCAGCAGATTTTCAGCGACACAAGACCAGCAAATTCAGCGTTTTTTCTAGCGTTTTCAGCAGAGCAGAATTCAGCCAGCAGCGTTTTTGGACAGCAGTAAAAGATTGGCAGAATTCAGCCCTTAGATCGGTCTCGCCATCCCCGTCGTCGTCGTCGATCTAGCCTAGACTTGCATCAGTCACATGCATCCACTTTGTATCAGTTTGTGCAATCAATCGTAGACCACTCTCGCCAACGAGAGTGGGGCCTTCGGAGGAGGGTTTTACATCGTCCGTGGTGTCGTATTTCTCTTCTCTCTCTATCTCTTAGTCTCATACACTTGCACGCATAGTGTCCATTCACTTTGTTTATGATCATTGCACTCTCTCATTAAGAACGGAAGGCTCTCCCTTCCATAAGAACAAAAAGGAACCTTAAGCACATTATGGAGCACTCATCTTGAGAAAGAACAACATTCATTCCGCTGCACCTTACAAGATCACTGAATGACTCTTTTTCTTTTGCCATTGGTCGAACTCCGTATGAGGCAGCTTTTGGCCGTCGGTTCCAGTCACTTTTGACTCGCTCGGCTAGTCAAATGCCTGATGCCAATGCTGAATGTTAGTCATTGGATGAGATTTCTGAGAGTGTGAAGCTTCGGCTAAGAAGGCTCAGGAATCTTATTCACGGCAGGCTAATAAGCATCGTCAGGATGTTTCGATCAAGGAAGGAGATTGGGTATATTTAAGAATCATGAAGCAACGTCTTAAGCAAGTTGAAAAGAAATGTCCAAGGTTGTCTTTTCGTATGTATGGTCCATTTCCAGTCATTAAAAAGATAAATGAGGTTTCAATGAAATTGTTGCCATTGGTCGAACTCCGTATGAGGCAGCTTTTGGCCGTCCGTTCCAGTCACTTTTGACTCGCTCGGTTAGTCAAATGCCTGATGCCAATGCTGAATGTTAGTCATTGGATGAGATTTCTGAGAGTGTGAAGCTTCGGCTAAGAAGGCTCAGGAATTTTATTCACGGCAGGCTAATAAGCATCGTCAGGATGTTTCGATCAAGGAAGGAGATTGGGTATATTTAAGAATCATGAAGCAACGTCTTAAGCAAGTTGAAAAGAAATGTCCAAGGTTGTCTTTTCGTATGTATGGTCCATTTCCAGTCATTAAAAAGATAAATGAGGTTTCAATGAAATTGTTGCCATTGGTCGAACTCCGTATGAGGCAGCTTTTGGCCGTCCGTTCCAATCACTTTTGACTCGCTCGGTTAGTCAAATGCCTGATGCCAATTCTGAATGTTAGTCATTGGATGAGATTTCTGAGAGCGTGAAGCTTCGGCTAAGAAGGCTCAAGAATCTTATTCACGGCAGGCTAATAAGCATCGTCAGGATGTTTCGATCAAGGAAGGAGAGTGGGTATATTTAAGAATCATGAAGCAACGTCTTAAGCAAGTTGAAAAGAAATGTCCAAGGTTGTCTTTTCGTATGTATGGTCCATTTCCAGTCATTAAAAAGATAAATGAGGTTTCAATGAAATTGCAGTTGCTTAACTCATGGTCAATGCACAATGTTTTCCATGTTTCTTGGTTGAAAGTGTTTCAAGGAACACCTCCAAAGGACATTTCGGAAGAAGAAGAACCGGAGATCATCAATGAAGCTGAAGTCATGGAGCCGGAGCAAGTGTTGTTGCATCGGTTTCGCCATGGTTCGAAGAAGCAAGTGAGACACATCCAACCCTATGTGTCCGTGGACAAGCTACTTCAATAACAAGGGTTCCGTCAGTCCAGTTAGTCTAGATTAGAAGTGTTCTGGCACTTTTGTGAGTCTGTTCGTAGAACGTGCATGCCCAGGCACTTAGTGTAGATGCATATCCTTTGGTTGCACACAGCATGATCATAAGCATTCCCATCAGAATCCTTCAGGGGAATTTTCCAGTGCATTTAGCCTATTTTGACATTTTTCACTTATTATTTTTAAGTGACTTTTGTTGGAAAGTAGGTAGGGCAAATTGGGTAAGATAATATATAAGCAAACCAAGGTTAGCACTATTTGGCAGATGAGCAAGGAGAACACAAGCCTTCGGCAACAGGTTCCCCCTCTCTCTCAGGAAGACTCCCTCACTTGGGTGATTTCCCTCAAGCAAGTCCGTAGCGTTTTTGGTCCTCATCACCTAGCCTCCCTCTACTTGGCGTTTTTAGCAAATCATCACCGCCTGGCAATCACAAGACTCAGCGTTTTCAACAGAAGCTTCATCAAGCCCTAGCGTTTTTCATCCAAGCAAGGATCGCCACAGTTTTCAGCCCTTGGCGATTTTTCAGCAGGTGATTTTCAGCCTCTATCCATAGCCATTTCAGCCCCTCATAGCAGCAGATTTTCAGCGACAAAAGACCAGCAAATTCAGCATTTTTTCTAGCGTTTTCAGCAGAGCAGAATTCAGCCAGCAGCGTTTTTGGACAGCAGTAAAAGATTGGCAGAATTCAGCCCTTAGATCGGTCTCGCCATCCCCGTCGTCGTCGTCGATCTAGCCTAGACTTGCATCAGTCACATGCATCCACTTTGTATCAATTTGTGCAATCAATCGTAGACCACTCTCGCCAACGAGAGTGGGGCCTTCGGAGGAGGGTTTTACATCGTCCGTGGTGTCGTATTTCTCTTCTCTCTCTATCTCTTAGTCTCATACACTTTCACGCACAGTGTCATTTCACTTTGTTTATGATCATTGCACTCTCTCATGAAGAACGGAAGGCTCTCCCTTCCATAAGAACAAAAAGGAACCTTGAGTACATTATGGAGCACTCATCTTGAGAAAGAAAAACATTCATTCCGCTGCACCTTACATTGGTATCTGAGCTTTGGCAGTGTTCTGTATCACTCAAGGAAAGAACCACAAGAACCAGAAGATTTCTTTTTTTTTGCTTGTTGTGGTCGCATAAACCCAACTTCGCTTGGGCGTGTCGATTCCTAATCGTGTTTTTGAAGAGTGATAGGAATCCCAAGAAAGAAGGGTTTGTCCAGCCTCCCCTTGTGCCTCTTTTCACTCATTGAGAGCGGACCGTGCACTTAGCGGCCGGCCAATCGACTGAGGTGGGAAAAAGCAACCTTGGTGTGAGCGCAAGGCCGCCAAGGGGTGCGCCTGCGGAAAAGAGAAGAACTCGGGTGAAGAGAAGATCCTTCTCAAACACGGATTGCAAGCAAAAGAAGACCATCAAGAACCTCAAGAACCCAAGACCCGCAAGAACCCAAGTTCCTCAAGAACTTAAGAACCAAAGATCATAGTGCATGGTCATCACCCGAAGCGCAATGGATACTTCGCATACTGGTGATGAGCATGGGAGTGGCGAAGAAGAGTTTTCCTGGCCAGGAGGCTTTTCCGACCCTCACCCTTCCCCATCTACGCCACGAGTTGTACCAAATTGTATGGAGGCGATGGTCGAGTCGATGATGGAGATCATGGCACAACAACAAAAAACGAATCAAGTTGTGTTGGCACAACTAGAAAGAAAAGCAGAGCGACAAGATGCCAAGGACCGCGAGCGCGAAGAAAGAAACAAAAAAATTGCCATACAACAAGAAGCGACTCGCATTGCCTTGGAACGTGAACGCGATGAACGAGAAGAAAGAAAAGCACAAAGACAAGTGGAAGCTGAAGCAAGACGAGCGGCCTTGGAGGCCGATCGGGAGGCTCAAAGAGAACTCCGCACTCAAGAATTGGTTCGACAAGTTCTTGCCTCGAAGTCTGAACCAGCCAAAGATGTTAGTAGTTCCTCAAGTGGCCCAAGCCGGGATGCGGACTTTAACAATCCAGTCACAGAGAAGTTGACTTTCAGTAAGTATGATGGTAAGATGGATGCTACGGTTATTCATTCTTGGTTGCATCAATCCAATGCTTATTTTGCGACAACTAGGAACACAGGGAATAGCAAGGTTTTGACGACAGCTATGCACCTTGCCGATGATGCCATCAATTGGTACCACGCATGGCAAGAGGCACAGTTAGCTGCGCACCTAGAGAAAGCCGATGAAGTCACGTCCCTTTCCTTCAATTGGGCTGATTTCCAAGACAAGCTCAAGGCGCGGTTTATGCCACCTCAGTATCTCGCACGATTGGCGCGCTGTAACAAACTGCTGACGTGTCAAAGCCTAAAGAATGGAGCCAACTTACAGATGTGGCCAAACTATCACAAAGTGATGACGTGGCTGCCCGAGAGCAGAAACCCTAACCCTAATTTCTGCCAAAAACCCTAACTGCTGAAACCCTTATTTTGAAAACCTAACCCTAAAAACCTGCAAACCCTAATTTTGGAAACCCTAACCCTAAAACCTGCAAACCCAAATTCTGCTGCCAAAAATCGTAAAACTGCAAAAACCCTAACCTTAACCCTAAGGGCATCAGGGAGATTTCCGCGTTTTGCATTGGCTGATGACGTGGTAGGCTGTACAAATTTCCGTGATTTACGCTGACAGCTTTTTGGCTTTGCTTTTGGACCAAAAGCTTTTGAGTTTTAAAGGCTTTTTACTGTAACTGCTTTTCAGGCCAAGGGCCTCTAAATATGAGGCTAGGGCTCATTCTCTGGCATCCGTCCTGGAGAAGGTGCAGAGTCTGGAGCACCGGCTTGTACTGTGTTGATGCAATATAAAGAAATACTGAAAGGGGCGCCAAGGTTTGGGGCCAATACTCTTTGGGGTGGAATTCCGGCACTCCGTGTCGCGTGTCGTCTCTCTCTCTCTCTCTCTCTCTCTCTCTCTCTCTCTCAATTCAGTTGTTATTCGAAGCGCTTAAAGTTGTTCAATCTGTTCTTTTCTATTGGCACGTGGTGCCCGTCTTTGTGATAGTGGTGACAGTGGTATCAGGCGTGTGATTTTCTGAAAGCATACCGGTCTTATAAAAGAGCAGACAGAGCTATTGGAATTTAGGCGTGTGCTTTTCTGAAAGCATATCGGTATTACAAAAGAGCAGACAAAGCTATTGGTATTTTATTTGAGGTATCTTCGCCCTCCAACCCAGACTTATTAGCCACCCCTTACTCCATCGCGCATCGGGCGCGCCCCCGTCTTCATCGTTCATGTCTAGATGCGATTGCTAGCTACATTGCCGATAAATCATGGTCTAAGATCCGAATGAATGTTGAATGTCTAGTGATGTCCTGTGATGTCGTGTGATGTAACTGTCGATTGGTACATGTGCTAGATGTGTGTTCCTAGTACGTAGGTACTAACAGTCAGTGTCTGCTAAGATGGTTTATGGCCTCTGTCTGTTTTGCAGGCGTAATAGAGGACGATTACAATGCTTTCAAGAGGGGGGTATGTCACAAAGTGATGACGTGGCTGCCCAGAAACTGAAACCCTAACTGTTGCTGAAAACCCTAATTCTAGAAACCCTAACCCTAAAACTTGCAAACCCTAAAACTTGCCAAAAACCCTAACCCTAAATTTTGACCTAACCCTAACCCTAACCCTAAAAGACAGCAGGGACAGAACCCGGAAAAAGCGCTGAGATGCTGACATGGCACCGTACGGCAGGACCCGGAAAAAGCGGCGCAATCCATGGCAGCCAACTGATGCTTTTTGCTCTACGCAAATTATCACAGAGAGAGAGAGAGAGAGAGAGAGAGAGAGAGAGAGAGAGAGAGAGAGAGAGAGAGAGAGAGAGAGAGAGAGAGAGAGAGAGAATCTCTTGCTTTTATTTTTGAAAACTCAAAAGAGTTTGTGAGAGAAAAGATCTTTTGCTTTTATTTTTAGGCTTTTGATTTGAAGCTTTTGGGGCTCTGCTTTTGGCAACCCTTGTAAATAAATAAGTGGCTTGGGCTCCCACTCTGCAGAGCATCTGGACGCAGAGTCTGAGAGTGAGACCCAACCCCTCTTGTACTTTCAACTGATTAATACATAAAGACATACCGAAAGGGGCGCTAGTCTTTGGGGCCATTATCTCTAGGCATGGAACTCCGCCTGGCCAGTGCAAATCTATTGTGAACTGTGAACTGTTTTGAAGTCGTTATTTGGTGCTGTCGTGATTGATTCTTTACTTGGAGTGTCCAAGTCTGTTACAGAAACACTATCTGCTAGGGGCTGATTTTGTTGTCCAAACAGATCATCAAACCTTGCGATATTTTCTCACACAAACGAAGTTGTCTGAGAAGCACATGCAATGGGCAAACATTTTGTCAATGCTCCATTTTCAGATTGTGCATGTGCAAGGGAAAAAGAACGTGGTGGCTGATGCGTTGTCACGAAAGCCCCAAATTTCAGCAGTGTCAATTCCGTACCATTGTGAACTAGACGAAATGAAGACACAATATGCTGAAGATTCAGATTTTGCAAGGATCTATGACCAGCTTGTTGATGGGAAACATCATGAGCACTATATGCCTAAGAATGACTTTCTCATGATGCATGGAAAGTTATGTGTTACTAAACAGTTACGGTGAAAGATTTTGATGGAAAGTCATGCTCCACCTTATGCTGGGCATCGTGGAATTGATGCGACAGTTAAAGGGGTTGAGGCATTCTTCTATTGGCCAGCTTTGTGTCAAGATGTTGACACATTTGTAAGATCATGTTTAGTTTGCCAAAAAGTCAAATTTGACAGGCAAGAGCAACCGGGATTGTTGCAGCCATTGCGGATCCCTGATAGGCCATGGGAAAGCATAGCGATGGACTTTATCTTGGATCTTCCAAGGACGCAAATAGGCAATGATGGGATTTGGTTGTAGGTTCAGTAAGCAGACCCATTTCATTCCTGTTAGGAAGAAGATAAAGCCAGAACACACGGTCAAGATATTCATGAGCAATATCTTTAAGTATCACGGGATGCCTCAGTCAATTGTCAGTGATAGGGATCCACGTATGACGAGTCTTTTTTGGAAGGCATTGTTTGAGAATATGGGCACTATGCTAAAATTCTCATCTTCGTTTCATCCGCAAACTGATGGACAACCAGAAGAGGCAAATTCTACTGTTTTGGATATGCTCAAATGTTATGTCTCAACGCACAAGGCAACTTGGGAACACCATCTTCCATTGGTTGAATATGCTTACAATAACATTGTGCATACGTCAACAGGTAAGGCACCATTTGAGATAGTGGAAGGAGGGAGGAAAGTCCCGCTCATTTTGCAGACCAAGGACAAGATATTTGAGGCAGACAAGTATGTGCAAGATATGGATGAAACATACAGGAAGATAAAGATTGCTCTTGAGAAGACTCAGGCTAAGCAAAAGAAAGCTGTTGATTGTCACCGTCGTGAACTTGTATTTTCACTTGGTGATTGGGTGCTTTTGCGCTTTGAAAAGGCGAGGTTAAGGAAAAGGAAAGGCAAGGAACGTTTGTTTCCTAAGCTCAGTATGCGATATTATGATCCTTTTCAGATTTCAGAAAAGATCAGCGATGTAGCTTACAGGTTGAAGCTACCGGAAGGCTGGAAAATACATAATGCTTCAGCCTTCTAAGATCTTTTATTGGTGATGTGCCAGAGAATTTGCTTGATGAGAAACATCCCGAAGTGGAAGAATTGGATGAGATTCTTGTTCCTGAACAGATATTGGCATATAAAGAAAGAAAGGTTAGAGGAAAGGTTGCAAGACGCTATTTGGTGAAGTTCAAGAACTATCCATCGTTGGATGCCAAATGGATGGAAGAGTCTGAATTGGTTGATTCACCTCAGCTATTGCAATTGTATCGTGAAGCCTTTCAGATGGAACCCATAGTGACTTGATGTAGCCTTTTTGGAGCAAGGTAAGAGCATGGTTTATGATGCTCAAGAGAGAAGTTAAGCAGTTGTATCTACTCTTTCCATACAAAATTTAGCTAGAGAAGTTTGTGCTTGAGAGTACACTAGAAGACTTCTATACTTGATATTTGTGTCGTAGCCAGGTTGGTGGGATTGTTTAATCGTCCAACGCTACATTTCCGGAAGTATATATACCTTGGATTTCCATCATAGAATATATGTGATATCAGGAGATATCCGCATGTATTATTGGCATGCAAGCGAGGTCGCTTGCAGTATTTTAAGGGTGGGGTGTGTCACGAGGAGGTGTATTTTTCCTGTTGCCTTCCGTAAATAAGTACTAGATATTTTTATTTGATTTATTTTTACTTGTTTTCCGCGGAACCCTTGAAAAGGTTGAAGTGGACATTGCATGGCCAGTGTGAAACGGCTGCGGCCGAACAAGTTTCTCACATCGGGAGTCTGCGCCGGTCAGTCTAGCACTGGTGGGGCCAAGTAGCACTGAATTCTGATGAGTATGGAAGCCTGTGTGCGCCAAATGAAGTCTTGGCCACTCGGAAAGTCACTTACAACTTTATAAGTGAGTGGGAACTAGGGAATTAACTCAAAGGGGCAAACTAGACACTTGGCAGGAGGAGAGCAGCCTGCAAGACACCTCAGCAAGAGGAGGCGCCCATTTGAGGCTGGGGCTGATTTTTGGCTTATACAAGTGACCTACAGTGTGTGTGTGTGTGTGTGTGTGAGTAGTGGGTGCAGGTCTACAACTTTAATGGAAAGCTTGCCTTCTCCTGTGTCTCATGTAGCGCGATGACTTGCTCTCGTGCATCTCTCTCTCCCCTTTGGCACATATGGTAATGCCCCACTAGTTGGGCTACTCATATGAATATGTACAGTTCTGGGGTTTTATGCGCGTTTGCCAAGGCGAGAGCCTTCTGGACAGGAACCGGATTAGCTATTTGCTAATCCCCCACAGGTACAGTTCCATCGCGAAAGATTGCGAGTTTGGAGAGACCAGGGCATGCCCAACAGAACGTCGCAATTGCCCAACTTCATAATGTGGAAATCGACTTTCCAATGATAATCTTGTATAGTTGCATCATAATTAAAGTGCATTTGCTTTAAGAATCCTGGATGAATGAAGTTCTCTGTAGCTCCGGGGTCAAAGAAAATAAGGGCTTTGAAGCTTTGAAGCCATTGACTTTGCCATTTGCTCGACACAATTCATTTGTACTCTCAAGGTGTATGCCATAAATATCAGGAACTAGTCAAATTGACAAGAATGATGTAACTCTCCAGGTCCGGAACCGAATCATCACGTGATGCAGAAGGGCAAGCCCGTTGTCCTCAAAGTTCGGTTGTCCGAACAAAACCTTGAATAACCTCTCTAGTTGTTTTCTAGTTAGATATTTTTGAACATTGTTTGCGAAAGTATTGTTTGAAATTTGTTTGAAATGGATGCAATCTGTTTTAAACGTGTCTTGGTGCTGATTTGAATTGTTTGACTGTGGTTTTAATACTGGTTTCAATGATTGGTGATTTTACTCCTGGGTGGAGAAGTGAGAAATATTGTTTTGGTATTGTTTGAACCTTAGAATGATGCAAGCCGATGCTTGGGGAGCGTTCTGTTGTATGCTAGAAAACCTCCGAACGACGCAGGCCGATGCCTGGGGAGCGTTTGGTTGTATGCTTGTAAAATATTTGTTGTTGTGACTCCCGGCCCGGACGTGCATGGTTATGCGGGAGGAGTATTAAGAAGTCTGAGCAGTGGTTACTCTCAGCACCTCCAAACGACGCAGGCTGTGGTCTGGGGGGCTTTTTGTTGTAAAAGGTCTCTATATCTCCTGGCTAGGACCTTTTTAGGTTATGTGGGAGGAGTGATGAGGGAGTCGTTGAATATCTCCTAGCCCGGACCTTGTTAGGTTATGCGAGAGGAGTGTTCATCGGCGATTTTATGTTTCTATGTCTTGTAACATGCATATGTGAGCATTTGTGTTGCATTGTGATGTGCCAACTACTGAATATTCCTAATTGGATGAGATTGCCTGGGCATGTAATTTTAGTGCATCAAGACACTCGTGGAAGATCGGTGCGGTCTGGGTGTAATGGCTAATTTTACTACGCCGGAATATCAAGAGTTCCGATCTGGACGAAAGGAGAAGCTAACTCCTTAACAAAAAGAGCAACCCGATTGTCCCTCGGAATTTTTTTTTGAGCTAACTTGAGTTGTTTTGCAGATATGCTGTAATTGCGGACGATTACTCTTTCAAGAAGGGGAGATGTCACAAATTGCTGACATGTCAAAGCCCTGAAGAATGGAGCAAACTTACAGATGCCGGCCGAGGGGCCTAAACCCTAAAAAGAACAAGTAACAGAAGAAGTCCTACCAACTAATGGGGACCCCGTCCGATGGGGCCCCAACATAAAGGGATTAAAAATAAAGCAGGACTCACACACACACACTCACGCAAAACTGATAATGTGACAGCTGTATGGCAGATTTTCAAAAATTGCACTGGCATGATGGCTGTACGGAATTCCGCGTTTTGCACTGGCTGATGACGTGGCAGGCTGTACGGATTTCTGTAAATTACGCTGGTAGCTTTTTGGCATTGCTTTTGAACCAGGAGCTTTTGAGTTAAAAGGCTTTTCATGAAAAATTGCTTTTGGGGCCTGGGGCCTTTAAATATGAGGCTAGGGCTCATTCTTTAGCATGCTTCCTGGAGAAGGTGCAGAGTTTGGAGTACCGGCTTGTACTGTGTTGATGCAATATAAAGAAATACCAAAAGGGGCGCCAGGGTTTGGGGCCAATACTCTCTGGGGTGGAATTCCGCCACTCCGTGTCGCGTGTCGTCTCTCTCTCTTTCAGTTCTGTTGTTATTGAAGTGCTAAAAGTCTGTTCTTTTCTATTGGCAGATGGTGTCCGTCTTGTGACACCATCAGATCAGCCTTGGCGTTTTTGCTTCCCTCAGCATCCCATCAACAAATTTGCACCAGCGTTATATTTTCAGCCATCAAGCATTCTACCCACCAGCGTTTCTGCATCAGCGGATTGGGATTCAGTAGCATCAGCGTTTTTTGTACACACTCCCAAATCAGCCCTGCAGTTGCAGATTTCAGCCATATAGCCTAGTATTTTCAGTTTTCAGCCCATAGCCTTGTCAGAGTGTGTAGATCCAAGTTAGCCTTGCCAACATTTTCAGACTTCAGCCCTTGGGCTCTCCATACGATTGAGTCCAAGCATCCAACACATGATCCCATTAGCACCTCAACATCTAGATCCTTTGTATGAGCATTTGTGCAATCTAAAGCAAATACCACTCTAGCAATAGAGTGGGGGGTGTGTGGAGGGGGGTTTGGGACCCCATCTGGTGTTAATCTTCTCTCTCTCTCTCTCTCTCTCTCTCTCTCTCTCTCTCTCTCTCTCTCTCACTTAAAGAACCTTCTCTCAGTACCATACTCTCTTCTCTCTCTCTCTCTCTCTTTGTCTATTGCATATCTCTCTCATTAAGTAAAAGGAACCTTGTGTACGTATTGAGCACTCATTTTGAGCTATCATCATCAACACTTCCGCTGCACCTAACATCTTGTCACATATTATGACATGGCATGACCAACCCGAAGGACTTGCTGAAAGGACAAGGGGTTAGAGTTAAACCCTAACCCCTACCGACTTGAAGGGCACCGATTGAGAGGCCTAAACGCTAAAAAAGTCAAAAGCGTAGATGTTGCTGTAGATTTTCATAAATTGTGTTGATTGCTGACGTGGCTCTGTTGTACGGATTTGTGCGATTTACATCACTAGCTTTTTGTAGTTTTGGCGTGTGCTTTTGGGGTTGAATGCTTTTGGATTAAGTGCTTTTGGGCATCCCTGTACTAGTTAAAAAGTGTCCAAAGGGCAAATTCTTTGGAGAGCATTTGGACACAGAGTTTGGACGAGAGATGGACCCTCGAAGTGTTGTACCTTTGTGAAGCAATAATAAAGCAATATCAGAAGGGACGCTAGTCTTTGGGGCGAGTGCGTTTGGGGAGGGAACTTTGCTGTAACAGATTTGGACACCCCAAGTCGGGAATTTGGCACGACACACGAGAAATCACTTAAATTTACTTCACACTTTAATAATTGAGCCAAGTATAAATTCCACGGGTCCTCTTTGCTCAGTGCTCCCAGGAATATCTGAGGGACAAAGAGGCCCTAGTTACAATTTATAGGCTTTGGGCCTTTTGATAGCAGTACATGAAAAGCTTCAAGTCTCAAAAGCTTCTGGTCCAAAAGCTAGGGCTCCAAAAGTTGCCAGCGCACAGTGCCACGTCAGCAGCCAACGCATTTTACGGACGTCCGTATAGCATGTCACGTCAGCACCTTTTACGCAATTTGATTTTCTTGCTTTGTTTTAATTGCCTTGTGTCCCCTAGGCCCCGTTGGAAAGGAACCCATAAGTTGGAACAACTTATAAAATCATTTTTATCTGCCAGGGATTGTCCGGGTGGTCATGCCACGTCATCACTTTGTGACATACCCTAAAACTGTGGCCCTTAGGGCGGTAGGCGTTGGCTTTCACCTGAAATTCTTTACTTTAGACGCACACACAGAGAACGTGCAAAGGAAACCTGTGACGGGAATTAACACTTAAAAGTACACACACGGCTCGAAAGCTAGAATGCTCCGAGCAAATGCCGACACCCTGTAGGCCCCAAATTGGCGGCCCTTTCGGTATTTCTTTATTCTTTAACAGTGGGAATATAACCTATGATTTCCTACGAGCTGTCCCGCATAATTCGGGCTGAAATACACCTGTTCTGGCCCGATTTCGGCAGCATAACTGTACTAGGACGCTTCACAGTCAGTATCCCCATGCAATAGATGACTTTCCTGACGCATACGGACACTTTGCAAAACCTGGCGAGAATCTGCAGCACGCTCAATTCTCTGTTTTCTGACCCGAAAATGTGCCAAATCACCTCTACAAGGGTCCCCTTGCGTCTCCGAACTTCTTGGGGGTATTAGGGACCGTTTAGGGCCGAAACCCTAAACCTGCAAAAATACACAGCAGGCTGTAATTCCCTGTTTTGGACTCCGTTTCGTGTGCCGGTCGCATCTGTAGCAAGTCCTCAAGCTCTCGCACGTGTAGAGCTACTTGCCCTTTGAATCGGTCGAGATTTCTCTCGTGAAACTTCTCCGAATTCACCTGTAATTCCGGGGGATTAACCACTAGCTAATCCAGTACCTGTGCAAGAGGCTCTTGCCTCGGCAATCGCTCATGACCCCACACAACTGTACATCAGTCAAATGAAAAGCCCTCTTGTGAGGCATCACATAACTGCACGTAAGGGAGAGAGAGAGAGCAGTGTGTAGCGTACAGGGCGTCACTCCTGGCACCACACTGTACATAGAGGGAAAGGAAGCACTCCATAGTTCTTAACCTGTGACAGGAAACTCAAAAGTGAGCCTCTCAGCTATAAATTCAGCACCACTTCTTGAGGCATGAGGCAAGTGCATAGAAATGTGCCACTTGGCGCATTTACAAGCATTTTCCCATTTTGGGTTTGCCGCCTAAAAATCTCCCGACTGATTGCTCAGTCGACTTCGCGACAGAGTTGTAAATGTTCCCCTAGTCGTACCGGAGTTAATGACGCGAACACATTTCACTGCCCAAAATAGTAGTGTCCTAAATTTTAGGAAATGATTCCGTGGGGCTACTGGTCATCTGACCATCTATCCTCATTGGGACCGCATCCAAAAGTGCAATGTGGCCCAACTGTCTGATACTTTCTGTTGGTAGTCCCACCTAGACTTTATGCCTTTATTGAGTTCACTTCCTAGTATCCACCAACTTGCTAAGTGCGACAGGGGGACCTACATGATCTTGCTCTGAGCCTAGACATCCTCTTACTATACGAATTCCAGTGCCGACAACTTCCCGTCTGCGGGTGAAAATACCGTTCACATTGGCCATACAATGTCCGACCGTTTGCTACTTCAAAAAGAGGGTCTCAAAAATAAAACAACAATCATTGGAAAGAAACCAACAATAAGGTTAGCAGTCGCCACGTCCTCGTGACATAGTTAACAGCTGCCACGTCACTGTGACATACCCCCCTATCAAAAGAATTGTAATCGCCCTCAATTACGCCTGCAAGATCAAACATGAGCCATAAAACAGTTAAGTAGACATTGACTCTAAGTACCAACGCACTAGACGACACAAATCAAGCACTTGCACAAAGACGATAGTCACTGAACATTCACTTCACATTCAAATCAAATCACATAAAGTCCATCGAGATCTCGGACAATGATCTCTCGGCAACGTGTTTAGCAATCGGATCTAGATCCACACCGGATCTCATTGATGTCGGATTGACTAATTCTTATTTCTATCATGTCCATCTCATATGGAATCTGAAGACTGCAGTTATTTCGTCCCTCAAACATGCACTCAAACACGACTCACATGGGAGAGCACACGTAAATTAGAATCATTTTGGGAATCCCCTTCTTTCATAAAGTCAAGTATCCTTGAAATCCAAGAGGAAATCAATGATTTTATTCCATCTGGGTAACCTGTGACAAAGGAGCGGAGTTGCTCCGCTCTTGTGCAGTTCCGTCACTGCACCAACCCTGCTGATTTGCTTGCGGGATCTCTCAGAATAGTCGAAGCTAGACTGAAAGCCTCAAGGTAAAGTTCGAGTATCTGAGGGGTATCTGCTAGGTCCTCCCCCTCCATCCACCTCGCATCCAATGCCGGATAGTTCTTGAATTTTACTAAAAACTGCCGTATCACTTTACCTTTCACTGTCCTTTCCTTGTGAGCTAGTATCTTTTCACAAACGAGAAAGTTTTCACTTCTGCCTAGATAACGGAAGAATTTGTCATCACGGCTTGGCATCATCTTAGAAGGAAGAAACTTTGGATGACTATTGCGAGAGGTTTGGAATACCATTTTATTTGCTAGCGTCCTCGTTCGGAGGATCACTGCGAAGGACTAGATTGAGCGGTTCTGCTGCGGATTGCCAAAAGAGATTTGACGATATTGTCTACAAAAGAAGTCTGACTCCATTCTAAGACTTATGGGACATGCCAAGCAAGGTTTTTCTTCTGTTGTGAGCTGTACCTTGAAGCTTTTGGATTATTAGCAGTGTCTATGCCGAAAGCTACCGTTGAATCAATAGGTTGAATTTGGTGCTGTGTGGAGTGCACAATAGGGAAGCCACTCCACTCTTTTGTCATAGATTGCCTAGATTGAATAAAGTCACTAATTTCTCCTTGAGATTTTAGGGATTCGACTGACAAAACGACAATATTTTGCGAACGACAATATTTTACGGAATGAATATGCACATTGAATTGAAAATTTCCTAGGTTTAACATGCTCTTTCATGTGTATCGCTACAGTATGTGATGAAAAGATTAAATGTCTGCAACATTTTATCTGATGAATGATTTGAACTTAGTGCATCTAAAATCTATTAGAGATCAGCGAGATTTGGATGTGATGGCTAAGTGAATGTGAAATGAATGTGATTCTAGTGCATCAAGATTTCTATATGGATGAGACGACTGGATACTGTTGTGAGTGCATCAAGAGTGCATCAAGAGTTCTGACAGGATGAGATGGCTAGATGATTGAAACACAATATTTAATGTGAACTAATTGTGTGATTTTATGGACTGCATACTTTGTGAATGTATTATCTTGTAGGGATGGTAAGGGGCATGGTTTGCTTGAAATGTGAAAAGAACGGATATGAATCTGATAGTAACAACGAGATTTAGCCCCACATCATCATGCTCTCTCTCTCTCTCTCTCTCTCTCTCTCTCTAGTGTCACAAAGTGATGATGTGGCAGTTGGATCCTGAGGAGTCCACCCTTATCCAACGACTAATTTCAAGGATGTTTTTCTTGATGATCTACCTCTTGGCTTGTGGCCTTCGAGAGGAGTAGATTAGCCATTGAAGTGGCGGCTGGTAGTCAGCCTTTTTCAAAGCAACCCTATTGGTTAGTAAAACGAAAGAGAACGGGATTTAGCGACAGCTTAAGGATTATCTCGACAGTGGGGTCGTTCGGCCAAGTAAATCTCCGTGGGGAGCGCTTGCGTTACTTTCTCAAAAGAAGGATAACACTATGCGTTTTTGCTTGGATTACAAGGGGTTGAATAAGCTCACTGTCAAGAATAAGTATCTGCTCCCGCATATGGGTGATCTGATTGATCGACTCCATGGAGCACTATACTTTACGAAGATAGCTCTTCGATCATGCTATCATCAGGTACGAATCAAATTGGAAGACGTTCCTAAAATGGGTAAAACTCCACTCCTTTGTCAGACATTGCCCAAAAGAGTATTAATAGAGTCAGCCAACTTCTCTTCAAGATTTTGGGGGTGCTAACAGTCTCACATTACTCTGCTAAGTGACTTTATGATATGTACATAAAAGTTGGCCATAATTTGTGGGAATGTAGTTTAGAATCCTTAATAATTGATGATTTTTGTACTCTTCCAATTGTTGTTTTTGTCCAAGTATGTGTGACAATGAAATGACTATATCATTTTGTCTTGTTGATGTAACTCTGGAGTGATAAAATATTAGTGCATCAACACATTGTGAGAGACCAATGCAATCTAGATGAGATTGCTAAATAAGTCATAATGATCACGTGGTTCATGTTTAAGATCACGATGGGGAAAGTGATGTGAATGTGATTATGATAGTTCGATTGCTTGTTTCTTTGTGTCAGGGCATGGCTTGAATTGGTCAAATGCATGTTAACATAGAGTCAATGTCTATTGAGCTATTTTTCTGTCCACTATCTATTTTGCACATGTAATCGAAAGCGCTTCTTCTTTGAAAAAGGAGGGTGGGGGAAGGATTATGTCACAAAAGTGATGAACATGGCAATTAAATCGCATGTAGGCAAACCCAAAGATTGCGACTCACAGTCTCATCTATATGTAAAGGTGCAACGCAAAAAGTGTTAGATTTACACCACTCTGCTGCTTCACATAAGTCTAGGGCACTTCCTTGTACGGCTAGTGTCTCCAGGCTGGCCACCCATAGCATAGATTGTACCTTGTCTGGCCGCCCGAGTTTGGGGCTAGTCGCCTACTTGAGGTGGGCGCCCACCTTGGGCACTCATATATATGGGGCTAGGGGGGTACACATTTCATTATCATCTGATCATTGTGTATTGGGTCTTTTGCTCTGGTAGTCATGGGGGGCTGATCGCCCCCTCTTCCGTGTGCCTCTCTCTCTCCCTCATTCATTTCATTTCATTTCTCTCTCTCTCTCTCTCTCACGCTTCCGCACACACGCACTCTCACATGGTATCTACTATCGGAGCTTCAGGCTTTCCATGGGACGAGCGCATCACCCGCATCAGATACTTCTTCTTCCAAGGGATCAACACAATCAACGTTTTGCAAAACACCAGGCAAGCAACAAAATCCAGAGTGTTTACTATCGGAGCTTCAGGCTTTCCATGGGACGAGCGCATCACCCGCATCAGATACTTCTTCTTCCAAGGGATCAACACAATCAACGTTTTGCAAAACACCAGGCAAGCAACAAAATCCAGAGTGTTTCATCGCGGAGGACCCCCCTCCACGTGCAGTTGTGTTTTTGGGTGGACAACAGCCACATGGCTTGTGTTTTTTACAGAGGATGAAGTTACCTCTTGCCAGGACACCATCTGGTGGTGGTCCGTGAGGTCTCTCAGTGACTATTGCAGTACACGGTAACTTCGACATTCGCTTGATCATACACGGGCGTACGATCCTTGGGAGATTTATTTATTCCAGCCATCATTCGGCGGTTGCACACTTCAGAGGGGGTGGTGACTTGTGGTTTGCTATGGACACACCTATGCACTCATCAGAGGAGTTCACACGAGATATGGCCATGCTCATGGCATATGGGATTCGGACATTTCCACCACTATCTTGGGTGGACAGACACTTACCACTTGACCTTGACACGTCAGATCACTTGCTTACACAGGAGCATCTACATGGACTTAGGGAGAGGATCTTGGATCTCTTCTTGGAAAGGTTCATTGCTTGGATCTACAGACTGGAGTGGGACTTCAGTCCTTTGGACTCTCTCAGAGAGTTTACTCGCGAGATGCGGGAGATCGTGCATCATTACGTGACTACAGTCGTAGTCATCCGGAGTTTGGCTTGGATGGTAGTGCAGTTGCTCTTCTACACTCGTGATCATTTGGATTGCTACCTTCAGAGTTGCTTACACTCACCCTAAGTAGTAGGCCATTCGCAGCTCATTCACATTGAGAGCCACACCGAGGTGCGTTTTGGTAGCAGCGTTGGCGTGGATTTTATTTTTGTTGACGCCGGAGGATTGGAGGCAAGAGATACAGGCAAGACGACGTAGACATATTGGTTTGGCCTTTCCTCTTCTGAGAGGTTCTTCACAACGCAGACTGCTCAGTTTGGCTTCCCTTCTTCTACAAAATGATTACGGCACTGACATCTTGTTCTGAGCACACCTCTTCTTAGAGGTCCTTCACAGTGGAGACTGTTGAATCTGGCTTTCCCTTCGATTACCCTACCTACTGACAGGACACCATTCGGTGGTAGTCTGTGCGGTCTACCGGTGATTGCTGCAGCTTAGGACAACTCTAGAGTGCAGACTGTTTAGTCTGGCTTTCCTTGTTTTGGAGGACATTTACGACGCAGATTGCTACATCTGGCCTTTCTGGAATTTTACACAGTTTAGCCACCTGGCCACACTGGGTTACAGGTTGATGCATTGACAGGCTTCTGATCATTCTCATGATGGTACGTGGGCTTCTCCATTTTCTCCAGACGGTTTGACTACAGACATCACAAATCCTATTGGGCAGGACACTTGCAGGTCTATTGGCACTCCTTTCATGAAAAGGAGTTGTTTTCACACTCAATTCGGGACCTTCACGCAGTATCTTCACCTTGTATCGGCAGAGTACAGCAGTTTGCTACACTGCTCGTGACAACACTTTACCATGGAGACCTCTCGGAGGTTGAGACACCCCAGACTGTTGCTACACTCATGGAGCATCCTTCTGTGGACATTGTAGTAGATACCATCATCATTTGCCTCACATCTTCGGCTTCATGCAGGTGCTGAGAGGGGGTGTTAGATTTACACCACTCTACTGCTTCACATAGGTCTAGGGCACTTCCTTGTACGGCTAGTGTCTCCGGGGTGGCCACCCATAGCATAGGTTGTACCTTGTTCGGCTGCCCGAGTTTCGGGCTGGCCGTCCACTTTTGGTGGACGCCTACCTTGAGCACTCATATATATGGGGCTAGGGGGGTACACATTTCATTATCATCTAATCATTGCGTATTGGGTCTTCTGCTCTGGTAGTCATGGGGGACTGATCGCCCCCTCTTCCACACAGCAACATTTTTGTGTCCCTCTCTCTCTCTCTCTCTCTCTCTCTCTCTCTCTCTCTCTCTCTCTCTCTCTCTCTCTCTCTCTCTCTCTCTCGTCTTTCCTATGACGTTAAAAAAATCTTCTTCTCGGGTGTGTGTGTGCGCGCGCGCTAATAGAAAGAGGAAAATGTTATAACCTTTCTATCACCCAAGTGTGGTAGATTGGTTATGCCATTTGTAACAAATTTGGACACTCCAAGTCAAGATTCTACTGCGACACAACAGAGAGTCACTTCAAAATAGTTCACAATTCACAATTGATTCGACACGGCCCGGCGGAGTTCCGTGCCTAGAGATGTTGGCCCCAAAGACTGGCCCCACTTTCGGTATTTCTTTTTGTATTAATCTGTGTTCAAAGTACAAGAGAGTGGGAGGGTTCTCACTCTCAAACTCTGCGTCTAGATGCTCTGAGGAGTGAGGGCCCTGCCCACCTATTTATTTGTTACAAGGGATGCCCAAAAGCAGAGCCCCAAAAGTTGCCGACTTTTAAAAGCTTGTAAATAAACCATCTATTTCCAAAAGCTTTTGAATTAAGCTTGCATAGGCTTTTTCAGCAGCGCAAAAGCAATTTTTGTACAGCTGCCCGCAAATCACGGAATTCCGTACACTCTGCCACGTCAGCATGTCGGCGTGAAAATCGGGACTGCCGTACATTGCCACGTCAACGTTAGCAATGGGTTTTCCGAGAATCTGCCACGTCAGCCTTTGCAACATTTTTCTGGGCCTGTCCAGCCAGTGTGAATGGGCATGCCACGTCACTGGTTTGTGACATCTTGAAAGCATTATAATTGCCCCCGATTATGCTTGCAAAACAGACAGAAGCCATAAACTGTCTTAGCAAACACTGACTGTTAGTACCGGCATACTAGGAAAAACAGATCTAGCACATGTACCAATCGACAGTCACATCACATGACATCACTTGACATCACAGGACATCACATTAAAAAATTCATTCGAATCTCAGACCATGATTAATGGGCAACGTATTTAGCAATCGCATCTAGATCCAGTCGGGACCTCATAGATGTAATGGCCACGTCCCTGCCGCCTGCCGCTAGAACTGCCTCTACTTGTGGTCCCATCCTATCGGGTGTAATCTCAAGCCGCGCCGCCAATTCAGGTGAAATGAAGTTGGCCTTGGCTCCTCCATCAAAGAAAATCAAGGCTTCTTGATCTTTCACTTTGCCCCAAGCTCGGCAAAGTTCTGTACCTTCATCAATCGTGCTTGGGTCAGTACCTATGCAATCTGGAACCAGTCCTGCTTTCATCTTGCCTTTTCGTCCACGTTCCTCAGCTGCTTTCGAACTCTTTGGCCTTTCTTCATCTTGTTCTTTCTGTGCCTTTTTAGGGCACTTCGCGGAGATGTGCCCATGTTCCCTGCATCCAAAACCATAGTTACACGGGACGGCGGGTCGGGGTCAGGAACAGGGACGGGTCGGCAAAAGTCAGGAAACAGGGATGGGGTCGGAACGGCAAAAAAAAAGAAGAGTTTTTTTGGCATTTTTTGACCTACACCCTTGCCGTACACATAGAGCATCACTTTGACCACAAATTTACACTAAATAGACCAAAGAACATGAGTCATATAGACGCAAATGTGCTAATAAAACATCGAGGAGTGAGGACCCAAAGGGTGGCTTTTATAGCCATTGGGGTGCTTCAAAGTTCAAACATATGGCTGCTGGAGAGGAACTAGCCACTAGAACAGTCAATTTTTCAAATTTAAAAAAAAGTTCCCTGCCGTCCCTGGGACGTTTTGACTGCGTTTCCACTTGGCAGGTCATTTGCCGTCCGTCCCCGTCCCGGAACCGGCCGTCCCCCGTCCCTAAGCCCTGTCCCCTCCGTCCCCTGTAACTATGTCCAAAACACTTCCCCTCTTTGATGTAGTTGGCTCTCTCCCGAAGCCCCGTCCCCTCCGTCCCCTTTAACTATGTCCAAAACACTTCCCCTCTTTGATGTAGTCGTGCATCCTTATCTTTCTTTTCTTGGGGGCTCTTCTTCTTTCTATTTTCATTATTAGAAGTCTGTTCGGTTCTCTGCGTCATGATCTCATCTGTGGGGTAAGTCAGACTGCTTGGATGTATGGCAAAGCCCCGTTTCGCATGACTCATCAATCCTTGAATAGAATCTGACTTTTGTTCTAAGCAGTGATCTCGGATCCCCGTAGGAAGTCCGCAACAAAACCTCTCAATTTGTTCTTTAAACAAGATCTTCTTAAAATGAAGAGGCGGGTAGAAAAGAGCTCTAAAGTCTCTCGCAATATGCGTCCAAAGAAGCTGTCTTGGTCATTCGAAGATGATTCCAAGCAGTTCGTATATCTCGTTCGTACTCTCGAGTCAACCAAGAAGAAATTAAAAGCCTTTTAAATTTCAGCCATTTTACTGGCGTTTTCTTGCTCAATAGAAGAGTGGACCACCATTTTCGAGCATTTCTCTTGAAGTAAGAGGTAGCCCTCCGAATCTTGGAGTGCTTTGAGTAATGCCCTCCAGAGAAAGGTATATCAAACTGCTGTATGAAGGCCAAAGCCCTCGAAGCATCTCGGAATCTAGAAAAAGTGTCAAACTTAATTGACTGTCCACCTTCTTTAAACTCTCGAACTTTCTTGCTTTTATCCTTGAGAAAGTCATACTGGTTGGCTTTATAAAAATGCTTCTTCTTTGCGTAAAATCTGTGATCGTCGGAGTTCGAACTATCTGAAGACGAGTCCTATAGAATTGTCAGAAACGTAGCGAAACTTGCCCTTTCCGAAGCTTTGCTTTTTGCTTCGCTTTTTCCCTTTTGTGTCTTCTTCGCTCGAGTCGTCAGAAGAGCTAGCTAGAAGAACTGTCTGAACCCGGGAAGTCAGCTCCTTTCTTCTGCTTTTTGTTATGCTTCTTGGCTTTGTTGTTCGCATCAAAAAGCTGAGTAATCCGTGTATCAACCACCTCTTCCAATTCTTGCTCTGTAAACATCCTCAAAGTAGGAGTTTCTTGAGTGCCGGTTTGAGGGGTGGCTCTGTGGCCTTCTACCACTGGGTGTGCACTTCGTCGAAGGATGTCTGAGTCAAAAATTTAGCAAATTTCGGATCCTTCGCAAGGTTGATCATCATCTTTGTCGCATCGTCAACCAATTGTCGACGTTCGATCTCTTCAATCTCCGCCTGAGGACCGAGGCGGGCCGTACTCTTCGTGAGAATCTTCTTCGTGATCTCTTTCCGCATCCCTAGATGCAGAGGAAGTCGACCGTTCGTTGTTGGAATCGATAAGTGCCGCGAGAAAAGGATCGGATTTCCCGGCAGAAGAGAAATCGGCCGCACTCCGATACCACTGTAGCAAACTTGGACACTCCAAGTCATGATTCTACCGCGACAAAGCAGAGATTGACTTCAAAACAATTCACAATTCACAATCAATTCGACACAGCCCGACGGAGTTCCATGCCTAGAGATGTTGGCCCCAAAGACTGTCGCCCCTTTCGGTATTGCTTTTTGTATTAATCTGTGTTCAAAGTACAAGAGAGTGGGAGGGTTCTCACGCTCAGACTCTGCGTCCAAATGCTCTGAGGGGTGAGGGCCAAAAGCAGAGCCCCAAAAGCTGCCAACTTTTAAAAGCTTATAAAAAAAAGCATCTATTCCCAAAAGCTTGTCAATTAAGCTTGCGTAGGCTTTGCAGCGTTTTTCCGGGCCTGTCCAGCCAGTGTGAATGGGCATGCCACGTCACTGGTTTGTGACACCATTTCCCTCTTGAATAACAGGTCTTTAGATCTTTAAGGTCACTTGGGATAGTTTTCTATGACGTTAAAACAATCTTCTTCTTCTTCTTCTTCTTCTCTCTCTCTCTCTCTCTCTCTCTCTCCCCCTCCCGCACACGCGCACTTGCACAAAAAGGTCCGATCATGGCCAACTTTCCTAGCTTCTGTCCTCCATGTTAAACAAGCATCATGGATCCTCAACATGAAACCGGTCCGTGGGTGGGGGGGGGGTAGGCTTTGGCTTTCACCCGAAATTCTTTACTTTAGACACACACACACAGAGCACTCTGCAAAGAGAACCTGGGACGGGAATTAACACTTGAATACACACATGACTCGGAAGCTAGAATGCCCCGAGCAGACGCCGACAACCTGTAGGCCCCAAAATTGGCGCCCCTTTCGGTATTTCTTTATTCTTTGAGAATAGCAGTTCCCGAAATTTTAGGAAATGATTCCGTTGGGCTTCCATTGGTCATCTGACTATCTATCCTCATTGGGACCGTATCCAAAAGTGCAATGTGGCCCAACTGTCGGATACTTTCTGTTGGTAGTCCCACCTTGACTTTATGCCTTTATTGAGCTCACTTCCTAGTATCCACCAACTTGCTAAGTGCGACAGGGGGACCTAAATGATCTTGTTTTGAGCCTAGACATCCTCTTACTATACGAATTCCAGTGCCGACCACTTCCCGTCTGCGGGTGAAACTACCGTTCACATTGGCCATACATTGTCCGACCGTTTGTTACTTCAAAAAGAGGGTCTCAAAAATAAAACAAAAATCATTGGAAAGAAACCAACAACTAAGGTTAGCAGTTGCCACGTCCTCGTGACATAGTTAACAGCTCCACGTCCTCGTGACATACCCCCCTCTTGAAATCGCAAACGTCCTCGATTGCATACCATAAATACACGCCACTGATGATCTTGTGTTACTACTCTTTTATCATCGCATGTATCCGCAAGAAAGGTCGTACACATAGATACAAATGACTTAATGAGACCTTCATACTTTTTCATTTCCATCTATTACACTGAATTCATATGTACATTTGATGTGCTAGCTCTATCATTACCCCTTCTTTGTGCACGTTGGGTTGGGGCATAAGTAGGTTGTAACCCAAAGGCTTCAAGGTAAAGCTACAATACATTTGGTGACTCTGACAATTCATGCTCTTCCATCCACTTTGCATTCATAGGCGGATAGTTCTTGAACTTCACCAAATAGCGTCTTGCAACTTGTCCTTTAACTTTTCTGTCCGTATGTGCCGAAACTTGCTCAGGTACCAGGATTTCATCGAGTTCCTCAACTTCTAGCTGATCCTCATCTGGCATATCTTCTGGCACATCACCCACGAAGGGTCTTAGAAGACTCACGTGAAACGCATTATGAATCTTCCACGCATCAAGCAATTTCACCCTGTAAGCCATATCGTTGATCTTGTCAAGCACTTGAAAAGGCCCATAGTAACGCATACTGAGCTTAGGAAACAACCGTTCCTTGCCCTTCGTCTTCTTTAACCTTGCCTTTTCGAACCTTAACAGAACCCAATCACCAGGTGATAACAGCAATTTATGACGGTGATGATCAGCAACCTTTTTCTGTTTTGCGTGAGTCTTCTCCAAGGCAACTTTAATTTTCTCATACATTTCATCCATGTTCTCAACATATCGATCTGCCTCAAAGATCTTGTCCTTTGTTTGCAAAATGGGAGGAACTTTTTTGCCGCCTTCAACAATCTCAAATGGTGCCTTGCGTGTGAACAAATGCACCGTATTGTTGTACGCATACTCAAGCATAGGCAAATACTGTTCCCACTTGCCCTTTTTATCTGACACATAGCATTTCAGCAGATCTTAGACAATAGAATTAGCCTCTTCTGACTGTCCATCAGTTTGTGGATGAAACGAAGACGAGAACTTGAGCGTAGTGCCCATGTTTTCAAACAATCCTCTCCAGAACAAACTGGTCATGCGAGGATCACAATCACTGACAATCAATTGTGGCATACCATGGTACTTAAACACATTGTACATGAACAAGCGTGCCATCTGATCAGATTTTATCTTCTTCCTGATAGGGATAAAATGGGCCTGCTTGTTGAACCTGCAAGTAATGGTCCATATACCATCATTCCCTGTGGACGTTCTTGGAAGATCAAAGATAAAGTCCATAGCAATGCTTTCCTATGGCTTATCCGGAATCTGCAGTGGTTGTAACAGCCCTGGTGCCTTTTGTCTGTCAAATTTGACCTTTTGGCAAATCACGCATGCTCGCACAAAGGCATCCGCATCTCTCCTCAAGGTAGGCCAATAGAAGAATGTCTCTACCGCTTTAACTGTCGCATCAATACCACGATGCCCTGCATACGATGGGATATGACTCTCTTCGATGACCTTATGTCGCAGTGGCCTTGTGACACAAAGTCTGCCATGCATCATCATAAAACCATCTCTGAGGAGGTAGTGCTCATGATGTTGCCCCTCTTGCAACTGTTCAAAGATCCTTGCAAAATCTTCATCACTAGCATACTGTTCATGTCATCTAACTCATGATGATAAGGAATTGACACAGCTGAAATTTGTGGCTTCTTTGATAACGCATCAGCCACAACATTCTTCTTGCCTTCCACATGCATAATCTGGAAGTGGAACATGGAAAGAATGTTTGCCCATTGCATATGCTTTTCGGATAACTTTGACTTGTGTCAAGAAGTATCACAAGGTCTGATGATCTGTTTGGACAACAAAATCAGCACCTAAGAGGTACTGCTTCCGGCTAGAAAGCGCATGAATCACGGCCAAGAGCTCTTTCTCATAGACTTGGATAGTCCTCTCTGGCCCTTGCAAAATTCGACTTTCATAAGCTACTACCCGTCCATCTTGCATTAGCACTTCGCCAATGCTATTGCCACACGCATCACACTGGACCACAAATAACTTCCTGAGATCTGGCAAAACAATTACTGGATCTGAAGTCAACTTTTCCTATAAGAGACTAAAAGCTGAAATCTCTTTTTGGGTCCATCTGAAAGTGACCTCTTTTTTTTGCAAAGCGTGAAGAGGCGATGCTATCTCTACAAAATTTCTTATAAACCTTCTATAGTAGGAACATAATCCCAAGAAGCTTCTGACATCGTGCACAGTCCTCAAGTCTGGCCATGTCTTAATAGCTTGGACCTTTGCGGGATCCATTCTGACACCATCCTTTGAGAGACTGTGGCCAAGAAAGTGGATCTCTTCCAGGAAGAATTCACTTTTCTTAGGATTGACAAATAACCTGTGACTGCGCAGCTCTTCGAACACAATGGTCAAGTGACGCCTATGCTCCTCTTCATTCTTCGAATAGACTATCATGTCATTCTTCGAATGGACTGATCACTATATGAGACATTACGTGCAAAAATCAAGTGCACAGAAAGATGATTCTTTATTACAGAAGTGATAGCAGAAGCAGATACAATAGGGACCGACTCTCCTTTTAGCTTTACATCCAAGATGTGAGTTTTGCCCCTATGCTGTACAATGATCTTTTTGTTGTAGGCATCCAAGACTCCATGCAGTCGGAACATCCACGGGATCCCCAACAAGGTGTCACATCCTTCGAGCGGCATGATGTAGAACTCTTGTGTGTCCACATACGATTGAATATGCAAACACAGCTCTCAGTGGCTAGGACATGCCAACCCTGCCTTTGCTGTGTACCCCATGTCTCATAGCTAACTCTAGTGAGATAAAGTAGGCTTTGGCACCTGGATCAAAGAAGATGAGTGCCGTCTGATCCCTAACTTTACCCTGTGCCCTGTATAACTCACTGGCATCTGTACTCGGCCTATCACCCACCATGTCTAGCACCAAACCTGCCGTGGGTTTAGGCTTCTTGCCTTTCTGGTCTTCTTTATCATTTGAGTCAGCTGGTCTTTTCCTATGTGGACAACTAGTAGCAAAGTGACCATGCTGCTCGCAAATAAAGCATGTATTTTCAGCCATTAGGACCTTCTTTTCCTCGAGCGACTTGCGCACAAAAGGCTTCCTTTTCTGTTCTTTGCCTGCACGCCAGAAGTCCCGGCTGAATCCTTGTCTTTGATGCATCAGGAGCCCTGTGATGCATCAGGAGCCGTTTTCACAAAGGGCTTCTTCGTTGAATTTTTCTTTTGCTGCCCTCCTTTCTCGTTGCTCGGAAACCCACTGTCCTCTCCTTTTAGCAAGGCAAGACCAGTGTTAGCAACTTCCATTAGCTGAGTGAGGGTAGCCACTCTATTCTTGGTACAGTAATCGCAAAGCCCTCTAGGCAGCCCACAATAGTACTTCTCTATCTGCTCTGTCAATGGCACAAATCTATAGGAGGTCAGTGAGAGTAACGCTTTACAAAACCTCCGATTGTACTCCAGCAAGCTCTTGCATGTAGCCGAAGTAAGCTAGCGCCTATCTGTCATGACATCGGCTTCAAATTCATTCAACAGCCAAGCAGATGCAAACATTTACTTGAAGTAAACCCAAGTGGCAGGTGCCTGCCCTTGCATTAACAATGTCGTCCACCGTGTAAGCGCATTGTCCTTTAAGAAAGCGGCAGCTTTCCTTACTTTAGAGGCCTCTGTGAAATTCCCTCCTGCATAAGCTGTATCAAACTGCTGGAGGAAAGTGAGAGCCTTTGCTTAATCCTCAAATCCACTGAAAGTACTGAACTTCACAGTTGCACCACCTTCTTTCTAAGCTTTCGGCTTCTCCAGTGCCCCCAAATTGTCATAAGGAATGGTCTGCAACATGGGCACTGTAGTAGGCATGATCGACACATCTTGGCCATTCACATTTTGCGTCAGAGGTGCGATATTTGGCTGCTGTCCAGAAAAACCAGCCATGCCAAAATGACCCTGTGGCACCCCAAACTGGCCGTGGTTGCACTGAAAACCGTGCTGCATGCCGATACTACCATACATGGGGTTTCGCATCATGCCTTGCATACCCCCAAACACTGTTCTTGGCATGTACGGCTGACTTCAAGGCGCATAACCAGCTATACTTTGGAACATTGATCCACCCCCGAAATACCTAGGATGTACTGTGGGTGGCGGAAAAATTGGGTGCATTGCTTGGTAACCAGTTCCTTGTCCATTCAAGACAGCATGCGGGCTCTGAAAGGTGGCGGGCTGAACTGGCATAACCTGTGGAATAGGCGTTCTAGCCACCTGTTCAAGCACGGGAGGAATTTGTTTTGGAGCCCCTGACTCCACAACATGCGAGTGTTCCCTATTCTGCTGAGTCGCATTAAGTACTTGGGTTTGAGCCTCAACAAGCTCCGTACGCGGTGTAGATTGCCTATTTTTCTGTTGCACTGGTGGCGCTTGCAAAAACTCCATAAACCTTGGATTCTTCAGCAATTGCGAAAACACATTCACCGCGGCAACTAATTGAGTCCTGAACACATCATCCTCAAGTTGCCCAGTCATAAAGCCCTTTACTACCGGAGGGACATTCACATTAACAGGAGGTACAGTCTGACATGGCCATGAGCTCTTGCCAATCTCGAAGACCGTACGAATTTCCTGTCTGTCCTTCGAAGAGGAACCCTCTTCCATAATGCCCTTCCCTTTGTCGGCCATAGTGTAATCCTGTGTTCCTGTACTCTGTGTCTTTACCCAAAACAATCGAGGCTCACTCTTTGAGGAAAAAGTGATTGATGTCCCGGCAACGGAACCTTGAAATCGGCCCGTGGGTGGGGCGGTAGGCTTTGGCTTTCACCCGAAATTCTTTACTTTAGACACACACACAAAGCACTTTGCAAAGAGAACGTGCGACGAGATAACACTTTAATACACACACGGCTTGGAAGCTAGAATGCCTCGAGCAGACGCCGACAACCTGTAGGCCCCAAAATTGGCGTTCCTTTCGGTTTTCTTTATTCTTTGAGAGGGTAAATTACCAAGTAGAGTCTTGGGAATCCTTTACCTGTATCCCGCTAGATACTACCTGATTTGGCCAAATTTCGGCAGCATAATAGCCATAAAACTTGCGCAAAACCAATTCCCCTGCTGGAACTCACTTCCACTGGCGTATATCCTCTGATTCCTGCCCAAAAACAGTAAATTCAGCACGCTGTATTTACTGTTTTTTTCCCTGTTTTCAGCCCCAAACAGTCCCCTAGTTGTTCTCTGCCAAAGGGGCACGATTCCCAAGGGTTTTGGCGTCCATATGGCTGAAAAATAGTCAATTTTCTGCGCATACACAGCGCTGAATTGCACCTGTACGGTGAGGTTATGACCCTCACCGGTGCCTGCTTTGGAGCAGCAGCTAGCTACCCCTGTTCCTGCTCAAGGAGGCTCTTGCCTCAACATGAAAGCATGAAACCACACAGTTGTACATCAGTCAAATGAGGACCCCTCGTGTGGGGCATCACATAACTGCACGTAGGGGAGTGAGAGAGCAGTGTGTAGTGTGCAGGGCATCACTCCTAGCACCACACTGTAGATGAGAGGGAAAGAAAGCACTCCATAGCTCTTAACCTGTGACAGGAAACTCAAAAATGAGCCTCCCATCTATAAATTCAGCGCCACTTCTTGATGCATGAGGCAAGTGCACAGAAATGTGCCACTTGGCGCATTTACAAGCATTTTCCCGTTTCAGGTTTGCCGCCTAAAAATCTCCCAACTAGTTGCTCAGTTGACTTCGCGGCAGAGTTGTAAAATGTTCCCCTAGTCATACCGGAGGTAATGACGCGAACACATTTCACGGCCCAAAATAGCAGTTCCCTAAATTTTAGGAAATGATTCCGTTGGGCTTCCACTGGTCATCTGACCATCTATCCTCATTGGGACCGTATCCAAAAGTGCAATGTGGCCCAACTGTCGGATACCTTGTGTTGGTAGTCCCACCTTGACTTTATGCCTTTATTGAGTTCACTTCCTAGTATCCACGAGGGGACCGTATCCAAAACTTGCTAAGTGCGACGGGGGGACCTAAATGATCTTGCTATGAGCCTAGACATCCTCTTACTATACAAATTCCAGTGCCGACCACTTCCCGTCTGCGGGTGAAACTACCATTCACATTGGCCATACAATGTCTGACCGTTTGCTACTTCAAAAAGAGGGTCTCAAAAATAAAACAAAAATCATTGGAAAGAAACCAACAACTAAGGTTAGGAGTTGCCACGTCCTCATGACATAGTTAACAGCTGCCACTTCCTTGTGACACAACAACATGAAGTAGAGTATATTGTGGCTGATGTGCAAATCCCAGAGGAAGGACTGAAATTTGTACTGATTGCATGAGATAAGCGAGCATCCAACCAACACTCCAATCGTTTAGGCAGTCAATACAAACTCTGCTACCGCAATAGGATGTGCTGACCAATGCTAGTAGAAAACTGTTAAGTACAAAACCCTAAATATTTGTGACGTGTATGCTCGTTTATGTGTGTGACTTTGTATGTCACAAATCAGCCCTAAAAGCGAGGCGCATAACACTGGGGTGCCCTTCCTTTTTTATAAGCCAAGGGATTGGACAAATGAAAAGCCAAAGGTCCGACTATTGAAAAGCCAAAGGTCAAGGCCACCCAAAAGGCTAGGCTTTAACCTATATAAAGACCTCTTGAGGGCATTTGTGGGGATCATCAGTTTTTGGGCGATCTCTCTCTTTGAGCATTCCTTGAAGATGACAAAGGCTTGAGTCTTAGTGAAGATCAAGAAGGCTTTGAGCACTTGTGACAACAACTTGTATTGCCATCTTTTGCAATATAAAAGAAATGCCCTTCGGAGGGCACTCGTCTTGAGGGCCAACGCTTTTAGGAAAGGAATTCCCCCTTCTTGTGTCCCATGTTTGGTTTCACCATTGGGGAAAAGATCTCTAGGTCACGTTGGGAGTCGGTTTCCACGGACTACTTCCTTTCATTTCTAGTGGTTCCATGTGCAACGAACAAGATGGACAGTCTATTTGATGGCTTTCTATAGCACCTTGTCCTTCTCTTGCAAAGCTTGGGTGCAAGGTCTCATCACAAACTGTTGACGTGTTAATCACTGAAGATGAAGGAGGTTAGAACTCCAGAATCCTAACCCAAACCAACTCACAGCAAACAGCCGAGGGGCTAAAAACCCTAACTAAAGACAAAGAGGGTTAGGATCTGACCAACTTACAGAGGTGGTTGAGGGGCGTGAAACGCAAAAGACAAGACCTCCAATTTTGCGTGAAGAATGATGATGTGGTAACTTGCCCTAAAAACACGGAAAACTTGCTGACATCACTATTGTACGGATTTCCATAAATCACGGACGTTGTCGCCAACTCTTTGGGCGCCTGATTTTGGACAAGTTGGTTTTGGATGTGATAGTTTTTCATGTGAGATGTTTTTGGGGACCAAGGGCCTTCAAATATGTGCAAGGGGCTCTCTCTCTAGCATCTCAAATTGTAGAGAAGCAGAGGAGTATCCTAGCCTTTGTACGCGTCTCTCTCTCTCTCTCTCTCTCTCTCTCTCTCTCTCTCTCTCGTCGGATAGATCTTCAAGGTCTCTTGGGATAGTTTCCTACGACGTTAAAACAATCTTCTTCTTCTTCTTCTTCTTCTTCTCTCTCTCTCTCTCTCTCTCTCTCTCTCTCTCTCTCTCTCTATATATATATATATATATATATATATATATATATATATATATATATTTCAAGTAGAAGTTTTTACTATAGTGATTCGCCTTCTGTGCTTAACGTACATAAAGGTTTCATTGTACGTGTGCGATGGATATATGCTTATTGTAGATTTTCAAAAACATACTACAATCATCACACTCTTATAGCATGAAAAATCCGAATCTAGGTGTTAAGAATGTTTATGCACTACGTTAGTACTAGATGACCAATACATACACGAACGGTATAGAATGTCCTGAATTTATACAAGCTTGGTACTACATGAATGCACAACACTTAGATGAACAGTTGCTACTTCCTAGAATTCCACACACATTTGCATCTAGGTGTTAGAATGTTTATGCACTACGTTAGTACTAGATGACCAATACATACATGAATGGTATAGAATGCCCTGAATTTATACAAGCTTGGTACTACATGAATGCACAACACTTATATGAACAGTTGCTACTTTCTAGAATTCCACACACATTTGCATCACACAACGCGTGCACACACACACACAATTTACCTCTGAATGAAATATGAAGGTGATGTACTTTCTTTACTTTTACAGGCTTTCTTATGGCTCAAGTCAATTGAGCTGGCAAACAAAGCAGCACGCGACCAAGATCGAGAAGATGGGTTCCTGGATTGATGTTTTTGTAAGAACCGTGTGGAGTACTTAGTTTGTAGAGTATCCGTGGTTTGTTTGTATTATGAGCTCTGAATATCTTGTACTGGAGACTTGAACCTTCCGCCTGTTTTGTCAGTTTTTCCATTTTGGGCATGGACTACTGTATTTTGATTAAAATTGGTCCAATACTCGTGTGTTTATGTATGAGCTTTGAGCTTTTCACAATGCAGTGCATGGTATCGAAGTCTCTTCTTGCGATAAATTTTACCAGTTTCTTTGGCTCATCTTTTCTCATGTTTAAGAATGTCTGCCTGTTTCTTTTGTGATGTAGCCTCATGTTATTTATTCGAACAGCTGATTTGGGTGTGGAGGGCTTGTTGAAGCATATTCAATTTACCATCTCTGCGCTATAAATCTCTTCCATCTTCCTTAATTTTTAAAGTTTCAGTTGTAAATCCATATTTCTTAGCCTTCCGCCAAGGGGGGTGCTCATCCTTTTTGGAATAGTCATCTTGGTGTTTCCACCATCAACGTGGTTGCTCTCCTCAAATATGCAGGATTATTTCCACTCATCTAAGAATATAATGAAGGGAAAGGAACTTGAATCGGGTGCTATCTGATGTTGTACCTTTGTTCCTCCCCCCCCCTAACACACACACACACACACACACATAAATAGAGCATGTAGTTGGCACAATCCTTCCCCAAAACACATAATCATAGAGAAGCCAAAGCGAGGATATAGCTTGAATTACAACCCTTCTTGCCCTTCCTCAAGTCTAGCTCTGCAAATGCCTGGCATTTTTTCCAGCAGGTCTTCCCCTTGAATAGCACAAAGACCCCATCCCATTGGACAAGTACTTTTTCATTATGAAGGCAACATTTAATTTGCCCTAAAAAGATTCTGCAAAATAAAATGAAAGGATATATTTACTTATTGACTGTGTGAAGTTGTGTGTTTGAATCTGGAGTATGCGGTGCATGCATGTGATTCGTCACTATTTGAGTAGTTGCCTGTAAAGCTCGACTCCCATAGACTGGGCTTTGTAAGTCCGAAGCATCCCCTATATGAAGTGAGTCTTTCAGCTTTTTGTCCAACAACAGCTTCGTCCCTTTTTGCAATGTCGTGTCAAAAGCTTACTTTTGTTTGGAAAGAGTTTCTTGCCCCTTCCTATTTTGACTCCCCCACTTTGCTCATTTGAGTTGTTTATCGTATTTTTTGTCAGCCATGATGTATGTTACTCTTTTTTTTATCAAAGGCAGTTGCTAGTCTTGCTTGAAGTAGAGAATGTTATGATATCGAGAGAAGGGATCTTCCTCCTCTTCAAAGGAGGTTGTAGAGAAGAGAGGGTCTTTTTTTTGTTGGTGGAAGAGGAAGCCTCCTTGAAGCCTCTTTTTACACACATTTCCTTTGTGTGTGTGTATACACGAGGCGGCGTCGATGGTTCTTCTTCCTCATGAAGATCGGACCCGACATACTGTTGTAGAAGGAATTTGGCTATTGGCACCGTATTTGTTACGAGATTGGGCACCCTTCTGTTGTAGTGGTTAGCTGCAATTGGGATAGTTGGCGTAATGGTTAATTATGTGGTGTCTATTTATTTTTTTGATTATGTTGATGATGATGATTTTGTAGAGTGGAATGTGGGAAGTTTGCGAAGAGGCTCCGGCAATTACTCTTGGCCATTTTATACTCGCACACTATTTTAGATTTACATTCTAATAAGCCACTATGGCTTTGTACATAATTATAGTGGAAACTCCTCTTATGGGTCATGCAAGAACTAATGAGCTTCACTCATTTACAAAAGTGAAGTGGTTGTAAAAGACTGACCTCAATTTTTGGCACCTTAAACTCACAAATAATATATTAAATACCAACTTGTACTCAATCTAAGGATTGGGTTTGAACTTGACACTTATAACTAGTCCTACTTTATAACTGTTCATGTGACCAAATATGGTTATGAATGGTTGGTCATATTTTAAGGTAACTATATGCTGGATATGGTTCTTTGGGTGATACTAACTTTTGTAACCTTAATTAGGGTTTCGGATAATGCCGTTGCTAACCTTTTAAGCCTTTGACTTTGGTTTACCTTGTTTCTTTGAAGTTCAAAAGATTTCCTTAAATAGAAGCCTCTTGACATATCATAAATACTTTAGGTTTGTAATCTTTGTAAGAAAGGTTAGTAAGTCATCTTGGGCACTTCATGGTTAAAAATAAAGAGATTAATAGCAATGATAGCATCAACAGGAAAAAGCCATCTGACACAACCTAGATTTGGTGATTAATGCCTTACTATTAAGTAATTGCGTACTTGGTCCGGTCGTTGAGTAAACTACAATGGTTTATCTTCTGATAAAGTTACTTTTGATACTTATTGCATCAAGTTTACGTTATTTAATGGGCCTTGGCGGCACACTTCCTTGGCCTATGGAAACAACTGGGAGATTCTGGAATATCCCACCTCTACGTGTTTGTGATTATGTGGAATTGAACATGCATACTTTCTACCTTTTATGTTTTTTCGCCTCCATCTAGGGAGGTGTAGTGCGTACTTACTAATTTGTCTTTGTGTTACAGGAGACTCCAAAGTATAGAATGACTGCACGTATGAGCACTATTACTTACCTAGAAAAAATAGCGGTAATTAATGCCAAACTCTGTAAAGTTAAGAAACACGGTGTCATCTTTGACTAGATGTAGTAAAGATGACAGACACCACCATCTCAATATGATAGTAAAAGAATAAGTAATAAGCTTACATATTGAAAATTTTTCAAAGTTTAAGATGATGATTGGCTACTACAGTTGGCACATGGATATATATAATCTTCAAGATGTTTTCTGGAGATAAGTGTTAGCATAAAAAAAATTGTAGTGAAAGAGGAAACTCTCAACTAAAGCATCGTAACTCTCTTGAGTTAAAGATCATTTTTTGCAAAAGAGTATGTGTATTATCTTATAATATTACTCTAAAGTTAAAAGCACACCATACTATATGGTATCAAGGACAAAATATTTAGCTAACACATCAAACAAATTTAAAGATACATTCAACCAATGGTTGTTATGCCATGGTCAATAAGGCTTTTAAATATCTAAACACAAGCAAAGACTCCAAGGGTCAAATGGTCACAAAAACCTAAATCTTATTAATGTTACAAGAATAATTCTTCATATCTCCTTTGCTTCATGGGGATGTAATTCTAAGAGCACCATGGTTTCATTGCATGGATGCTCAACTTAAATTTTATGACGGAATCATAATTTTTCATCATACAAGTAGAGCGATCAATGTTAGTACTAAAAGGTAGGGAAGTACAGTTCTTGTGGTATCACATATATCTATATAAAAATCAATAAAGTCTTCCCTTTTCTTATAAATGGTTTTTTTCAAAGATTCCTCTCCCACCATCGATGAATTTAATACCAACTCATGTTCTAATGATAGAATGAAGCACATGTCTTTCCTTCAATCATAGAGTGATTGAATTTTTGACTCTATGCTAAGTGAACTACCTTCCTCAAGAGGGTATGATGACCATAAGATTCAGCTAGTGCTTAGAACTGCTCCTCTTAATAGGCCTCCTTACCGTATTTCTCACTCACAACAACAAGGGAATATTCTTGCCCATGTTAATAAGCTCATAGAAAAGGGAATGATACGTCCACATTCATCTCCTTTTTTGGTCACCTATGCTTTTAGTGCAAAAAAGGGTGGGTCCTACTATATGTGTGTGGATTATCATGTACTAAATAAGAGCACAATAAAGAATCAATTTCCAATTTTTGCATAGAGGATATATTTGATAAGCTACAAGGTTCTTCCTACTTCAATAGAATTGACCTTAAAAGTGTCTACCATTAAATAAGGGTTGCTCAAGGCTAGTGACATATACAAGAGGGTGTTTTGTATGCAATTTGGGTTGTATGAATGTCTAGTAATACCTTTTGGCCTTACCAATGTTCTTACAACCTTTAATAGGTTGATAGAAAGATTCTTTCAAAAGTAGAGAGCATACATGGGAGTATTCTTTGATGATATAATCATCTACTCCAAGAGTCTGGAAGAACACAAATAAGATTTTTGAAGGAATGCGTGCTAATAAGCTCTATGAAAATGGAAAGAAAAGTGAATGAGATAAGTTACTTGGGTTTTACTATCTCTTAAGAAAAAATCCGTATGGATCCTGCGAAAATTAGAGTAGTAAATGAGTGGCCACATTCAAGAACTCACATGAGTGAAGAAGACTATGTAGCTAGTATGGTTGACTTAGAGAAAAATAAGGCCCCTGAACCTTTGTGACTAAAATATTATTTTAATTGCAGACTTCATAACTTTGCATAAAAAAGAATTTGCTTGAGAAGGCTATGTACAAATCACATGTACCTTCTTATGCAAGGCACATGGAATGCAAGCCACAACCCAAACAATAAAAACTTATTTCTATTGACCCACTGTGCAACATGACATTCAAGACTATGTAGAGCAATGCATAGCAAAATGTCACATATGATAGACAGAAGTCAAGATCAAGAAAGCTATAAAGATGCACAACAAAAGAAAAATATTTTTGCTAGAAAGTATAGGCGTAATGTTTAATTCAAAAAAAGAAGATGATTGGACTTGTTCCAGATTTCCAAAGCTCTTGTAAGGTATGCTATGGGCAAAAGTTTTCTAGGAGAACTCATGGGTCATCAAAATTACTATGCAAAGCTAGCAAAAAGGTAATATGGTCCTTCCAACATTCATCAAGGCTTATCAATGACGTAACTTTCAAGTTTAAGTTGCCTGCTTATCGGCCAAGATACAATGTTCCACGAAATTCTATTGAAATCCTTTAATGTTAAATTCCTTTAACAATCGATAGCAAATGCTTCTCCTAAGCTAAAGAGAAGATATCACCATTAGCAAAAAACACATTTTGTAATGGTAAGGTTTTGTGTAAGTATTTGTTTACGTTCAAGAATTGTCCTTTCAAAAGAATGCATAAGCTCTAGCTAAAGGACTGAATGTACTTTGTTGCTACTTACAATGAATTGCATAAAATGTAAACATACATGAAAATGTTGCAAAACGGTATATTGAAGACCCTTGTTTATATGTTTTTCATTTATAAATGTTATATATGTTTCAAATGTGTATGCATACAAAATGATAGACACTTCCGGTAGCTTTGCTTCCGAGGCATTGAGTAGACTTGCTATCTTTTGCAAAAACATGTGCAACTAAAATGTTGACACCTTGCGGAAATCGAGACTCCAAAGATCCGAGTAAATTGTCATCTACCATGGAATGACGTGGAGTGCAAAAAAGAGATCCTCTACAAAATGCCAATGAACTAAGGATTAATCTATCCTTAAGCGGCATAGTCAAGGATGACTATGATTATAAAGGCAAGGCAATGAACTTTTTCCTTCTTAAATGATTTTCTCTCTATCAAATTGGCCATTTGAAAGGAGAAAATAAAACGAGTAAAAGGGTTAAGATTATAATGATGGCAATATGGGTGCATTCTAAGACCCCTAGGGGAGCCAACAAGGATCATGATAACTCTAGACGTGTCTATGAGAAGTCAAAGATGATTGTGATTGTCCGAGTAAGATAATGTTTAGCTCTTGTTCTACTTAAATGATTTTCTCTCTGAAAGAATAAAAAAAGAAAAACAAAGTTATAATAATGATAGAAATGTGCATCACAAAACTATAGGGTGCCAACACCCATGATCCTACCTTAAGAAATACCTAAGAAATCCTCCACTAATAAGAAACATAGTCAAGGAAGACTATGATTTTCAAGGGCAAGGTAATGTCGCAGAATTTAACCTTTGTCTACTTAAGTCATTCTCTCTCACTAGAAGTTTCATTCTTATCAAAGAAAATAAGATCGAGCGGAAGGGTCGCCACAATTAAGATTACGAAAAAAGGTATGTCATAGGACCTTACAATTCCAAAAGAGAGAATTGTGTAAGGGTTTGTATGCATTTGTAAGGGACCAAAACAACTACACTAGAATGAGAAATCACATGTCGAAGGATAATGAGGAATGCAAAGAAGTGTATTCAAGGTTAAGGAAGTGCTAAAAGATGAATTCCATATTATAAATGCATGGAAAAATTTCTTAAGATCTGATAAGAATTTTATGAGACTCAAAATGCAAAATACGGCGGTGGGTAGGAATGGGAGGCAAAGTGGGTAAAAGGGCATGTGGATGGGTATGAAAGCTTGAAACATTCATATACATCTTCAAAGTTCGAGGTTAAATCGTTATGTTCATACTCTCATTCTTTGGACTCTTCCACATCCTCCTAAAAATTCAAAGTTACTATTTCTGAAAAGGAAGAAAAAAATAATCTTCAGCAAATCGATCATGACTTGCTCATCCAAGGTCAGATTGCAAAACATTTTTTAATCAAAATTTTTATCTTTTCAAGTTCTACAAATTTGTAGAAGGAGTTCAAAATATAATCTTGAGATTATAGAGATCATTTGATGGGATTATCAGAGCCTATCTAAAATTTCAGGAACCTCTTGTAGTATTCCATACACTACTATGCTATGGAGCTTCTTCTTATTTAGATCATAATTAAAATACATATAGATTTCACTCTTTTTCTTTGTAATATATTTATATTGGTTATTCATTGATGTTGTGAAGAAGAAGAGAATGATATATCATGATTAAGGAATCGGCTAAGTTGCTTGGATCATGGACATCTTAGCCTCCACAGTCCTATGTATACTCAAGATTCTCTTTGTTGCAAAGAGCTCCAAGAGCATAAGTGATAAAAAGCCTTCAAGGGGAGCTCAGTCTTATAAAATCTAGCCCTCAATCTTTGTCATCTCATGCTAATAATCGTCTCCTTAATTTTGGCTATATGCATGTTAGTTTGAGACATAAAGTTGTAAGAACATGGAAGAGGTGTAATAGATGGAGATGGGGAGATGGTGATTAGATTTTGCACACATAAATTATATAAGAGAAGGGATGGAAGAATCACAAAAAAATTGATTGAAATCTAGCTTAGAACACACACTACATTTTGGCTATTTAAAATTCATTTAAAAGTTAAGACCAATGCCAAAAATTGAGATTTCCCTTCAACAAAGGTTGCATGAATCCATAAGGGTTGGTTTCCATCTTATTGGGAATTTGTCTCTAGCTTGACCATACAAAGAAGCCAGTGTCGGCTTTATCGAACCAAATATAAAATGGTAATGAATGCTAATTAATGAACTAAGATTCTTGACTTTCTAATCACATCCTCAACTTTTAAAATTCCAATCTAACCGTGTCCTCAACTTCTAAAATTCCAATCTATATATACTTCAATTTCACAATTAGTTAGCCACTAATAAAACAAGACAAGGAGAGAGTAATCAACCATTATAAATACTAGTTATTCCTATACATGTTGATGCTAACCACATACGACATACAAAGAATCAAAGAGCCAACAATATCATAACATCTTACAACTTCCTATATTTTGTATGTATTATTTCTATACTATATATGATGGAGCTTAGAAATTTCAAGGAAGGAGAGGGCTTCTATGTGTCACTCATTGACTCACTTGAAAGAAAACCTTACAAAACATATAATCTAAATGTAAAATGAAGGCTAAGATTTATAATGAAGGGTAAGTTTATAGGAAATGAAAAGCCACGTAAAGTCAAAACACCTTTTACTCTACATAGAATAAATGACCATTTTGAATGTACATAACAAAAAAATATAATTTTAGTGGAGATTTTGTGGTTTGATAATTTGAGTTTGCAGATATATTTGGCTTTATTCTTTCAAGATCTTTTCAAGACTAATATTGATCATTTTTGGAATTTTTTGTAGGTTTCTATTTCTTTAAAGAGATTGAGAAAAAAGAAAAAGCTCACATATCCATGCGTCGAATTGGGGACTCTCTTACTTTGAGGAATGTATGCAAATGAAGGGGTTTTTATCCACATTAGTGACCATGAGAGAGAGAGAGAGAGAGAGAGAGAGAGAGAGAGAGAGAGAGAGATTACCATCAAACTCACAGGGACTCCGTTTCAATAGGGGCAACCATGCCCTTCAAATTTCCAAGATATTAAGGTTTCTTGATATTATAGTGTATTATTTAAAGGGTAGCTAACATTTTTCATTCGTAAAAAACTTAAAAAATTTCTTGAAATGGATAAAATACCCAACAAAAAAAACTATAACATTGGAACTCCAAATGGAGAGAGAGAGATTACGCAGTTGACGGACCCTTTACCAACTCTGGGATGTTTTGGCCTTTTTACTTTTAAGAGTTAAAATGTGGGCCATGCTTAAAAATCTACAAACTCTATGATTTGTTACAAGCAAGGTGCCTATCAAAAGTCAAAGAGAGAGAGAGAGAGAGAGAGAGAGAGAGAGAGAGAGAGAGAGAGATGATAAACTTTTAGTGCCCAATAAATGACACGACAAGGAGAAGGGGAGATAGAGAAAGAGAAAGAAAACTGTTTAAGAGTGTAGGAACAATCTAAAGTTAAATTAAAGTTCTACACAACAAGTCTTCAACAATTGAATACCTACGGGGAGGAGGAGGAGAGAGAAGAAGAAGACAAATAAGAGAATTTTTAATGCTATAGGAACAATCCCAAAGCTATTCATGTTTTATCTTCTAACTCTCTCTCGCTCTCTACACTAGCAAGGAGTTGTCATGTTGCATAACTTAAATGTGTGTGTGTGTGTGTGTGTGTGTGTGTGTGTGTGTGAGAGAGAGAGAGAGAGAGAGAGAGAGAGAGAGAGAGAAAAGAAGAAGAAGAAGAAGAAGAAGAAAAGAGACCTTAAAGATCTATCCGCGATGAGGAGAGTTAAATTCAGGACGTGTTGTTCAAGAGGGAAATGCATAACCAATCTACCACACTTGGGTGATATAAAGGTTATACCATTTTCCTCTTTTTATTAGCACAAACACCCACACCCACACACACACCCGAGAAGAAGAGAGTTTTAACATCGTAGGAAACTAGAGAGAGAGAGAGAGAGAGAGAGAGAGAGAGAGAGAGAGAGAGAGAGAGAGAGAGAGAGTGTCATCCTTAAAGTTTAGATTGACTTATGGGACCAAATACAACATGTAGCATGCTTGAAGACTATGGATATAATGGTGGAAATTGAGAAATTGAATTCATGAAGGTTTGGGAGAGAAACAAATGTAGGCCATGGTCTGGGCTAAAATGTCAAAAAAGCAAGTTTATGTGATCAAAAGCTTAGCACTTAAGTAGGGTATGATGCTTATACTCTCAATTTTTCAAGGGACATAATGTGTGTACAAAAAGAGGATCTCATACACTGCCTCAATGTTCGGTCTTACATTTAAGGGAGTAGGAGCTAAGCCAATGGTTAGTATGGTGTAGATTGTGCATAAGGGATTAGGCTCAATCATGTAAATGGTTGAATACAATTTTCTCTCTCAAAGAGGAACATGCTTTTTTTAAATCTTGGGAAAGAGATATCAATGACATACATGCTTTCAGGTCACAACCTGAATTTTGCACCACGTTCTTCGGTTTAACATAATGGCCAAAAATCCTGCAAAAATAAACAATTGAGCGACCTAATTTTTCTTTTATTTCTATCACATTTTAGGATGCAAATGGTGTGAAAGTATAATGAGTAAATAATGTGCACCTTATCATACTAAGATGCTTATGCATTGTTGTGATTAGGTGATGACGTACACTATTACCATGCTTGTGCACAAAACATAGATAGAAATGCAAGCAAGTGAGGCACCTATAGAGCAACATCGATGGAAGGGTCAATCACATTCTTGATATTAAAGAAAGCCAACTGATCTCTTTGAAACTTGAAGGTCTCCTAGTATATTGGAAATTATGAGAATCTTTTCACAACTCCACTCTTAGACATGAAAAGTTTTATGATTACACAATGTAGCAGTTATGGGCCTTCATCTTTAAAAACTTGTTGAATTACCAACTTTGTAGTTCTAGATTTGGTAGCAATTTTGCCAACCCTAGGTAGACCAAGGGAAAGACGTCCTTCCTACTTTATAGAAGGTTATGATGTGCACTACAAACATAACTTGATCACACGAAAGATGCAAGGATAGAAGAGAGTAAAAGAGGAGCAGATACATTGAATCCAATTGTGTTCCCATTGTTGAAGCTGGTTCTAGAATCCACTCCATTTTCAAACAAAGTTTTATGATTACATTGACTTCTCTTAGCTTTCATCTCTTCACACCATGCTAACTAATATGATATGTATAATCAAGCTTGGTAGCATTGTCAAACCAAGAAATACCAAAAGGAGTTCTCTCTCTCTCTCTCTCTCTCTCTCTCTCTCTCTCTCTCTCTCTCTCTCTCTCTCTTCTCCTTCTTCTCTAATCAAGAAATGATTTTTTTGTTGACAAAGGTGGAGGGAGTCTCACTTATATTTCAATATTCCAACCATTTCCTCTCTCTCTCTCTCTCTCTCTCTCTCTCTCTCTCTCTCTCTCTCTCTCTCTCTCTCTCTCTCTCTCCCCCCCCCCTCCCCCCGCATTTGTGAAGCTATTGGGTGATGCCTCACACACACACACACACACACACACACACACACACACACACACACACACACACACACACACACACACACACACACACACCTCAAAGAAGACTTAAGCTACATTCAAAGGCATGTTTAATTGGCACTCACATTGCCATTATCTTATAATTGTTTAGTGAAGGTAGCCACATCATGACATACCAACCATGCATATGATGGCCTATAGATATTAGGTGTGTTTGTTCATGTAGTAGCAGATAATAGTCTTGAGCAAAAAACAACCTCATGATGGATTACGCAATATGAGTATTTAGCATGTTACACTACTCATGTAGGTTTGGCAAGAGCACAATCAATACATGAGAGGAATCAATTTGTTGGGGTGTGTGCGCCACATCCATACCACCAACTAATGTAAACCCCCTCTCTTTTAGAAGCCTACATTTGAAATCTATTGGAATAGGGTTGCAGGGGAACACACACATCTTGGAGAAGATGAAGGAAGATCAAGGCACACAACAGAGTACTATTACTTAGTGTGCAATGGAAAGATAAGAAGCCCTAAAGTTATGGGCAATGCATAGGGAAAAAAACCTCCTAGTGAGGGAAAAAATGCCCCGGTGGTCCTAAGTGTGTTCACACACATCACTCCCACATGTACATGGTAACAAATCCCCCTGGATGTGATGCGGTGAATGTGAGCTAGCACATAGAGTATAGGGAAGTGCCATGCCCTGATGGCATGATCCGTCCATAAAGGGGAGTAAGCTTAAAGCTTTGTGGAAAGCTTCCAACTTATCACAAGACAATGCCTTTGTGAAAATATTTGCGAGGTTGTCCTATGTTGGCACATAAACCAAGCCAATCTCTCCTACTAAGAGTCTCTCCCTGACATAGTGGTAATGCACCTCTATGTGCTTTGTGCGAGCATAGAAATCTAGGTTTTTTGCAACTTCCAATGTACTCTGACTGTCAGTGTAGATGTGTTGGCAGTGTCGTGTCCAACACCCAAATAAGCCATAAGGCATTTGAGCCATTCACACATGACCGTAGCTGTGAAGATTGCCCTGTACTTAATCTCACAACTGGAAGTGTCCACAATAGGTTGCTTCTTTCTCAACCATGATATGCATGAACTGTCGAGTATGAAACAAAAACCACTTGTGGACACTCGCGTGTCAAAACAACTAGCCCAATCTGAGTCTAAAAAAGCATGTGAATCTGGCGGCAATGATTTTCCTTTTGGATAAAACAACCCAAGATGTGAAGTGCTACTCAAGTAGTTGGACAGCCTGCCAATGCTTAGACCTTGGGCTATGTATAAATTTGATGACCTGTGAGACTGCAAATTGAATATCTGGCCTCGTGTTTCATACATATATAAGGCATCCAATAGCAGTTTGGTAAAGAGTGACATCAACAGGATCACCAGCATCATGGAGGCTCAATTTCAAACCTGTTTCCATGGGAGCGGCAATAGGTTTGCAATCTTCAAGTCCAAACTTACATAACAATGTTTCTATGTAACTTGTCTGACACAAGGTAATACCACCATCACACCGCTTAAACAGGATGCCAAAGTAATGATGCAATAGCCCCAAATATTTCATCTTGAAAGTAGCATTCAAATCAGCCTTAAATTTAACAATATGTGCCTTGTTTGGAGGACCGGTGATCATCAAATCATCCACATATAGAACAACAATGAGAAGTAAATCACCCTCATGCTTTACATACAAAGTGCTTTTTGTTGGACTGTTTACGAAAGCCTTGTTTGACCAAATGAGTGTCGACTTTCTCATACAAGCACAAGGAGATTGCTTCAACCCACACAAAGCTTTCTTACATTTGCACACTTTATCCTCTTGTCCTTTCTTGACAAAACCACAAGGCTGTGTTACATAGACTTCCTCAAATATGTCACCATTCAAGAAATTAGGAACGATGTCTAACTTATGTATATCCCAATCAAAATGAGATTCCAATCACATAGAAATTGCACGGTAGTCATATGACAAGTGGGAGAAAAATTCTCTTCATAGTCTATGCCTTTTTGTTGTGCATACCCTTTTGCAACAAGTTGAGCCTTATAGCGATCAATCTCATCATCCGATTTGCATTTCCACTTGTAAACCCACTTTGCACCAATGGCCTTTTTGCCAGGAGGCAAATCACATAAATTCCATGCGTTGTTTTCAATAAGTGCATCATATTTTGATTGCATGGCAGCAATCCAATTTTTAGAATTATATGCTTGTCATCAAAAGACAGAGGTTCCTCTACCTCACATAATCTAGAAACAACCACAACATTAAAAAATGATGATAAGATGCATGGTGAGAACGTGAACAAGTACGCCTAGACAAAGGTGCATCCAATTTAATGTCACACAAAGTATGCATCAACCATTTTGGCATACCTCTAGTATGCTCATTCTCAGCCCTTTCCTCATCAAGTACATCATGTACATCTGCATCAAAAATTGGCTGATCGATAACATTTTTAGAAACCCCCATATGCTGTATATTTGCCTCATTTGAATTTACATTCAATTTTCCACTACTAAAAAGAGGCAACAAACTGTCATAAATGTCATGTGAGCTAACATTATTGCCTCTAGTACATGATAACAAGGGTTGCATATAATCTTCCACAAACACAATATCCCGTGAAACCAAGATACGCTTTGTTTGCGGATGGTACAACCTTATAACCTTTGCTCTCAGTGCTATAACCAACAAAAATGCATTTGACAGCCTTATCATCCAATTTTCTATGCTATGTTTGTGGCACCAAAGCATAAGCCAAACAACCAAATACGTGCATGCGATCAATAGATGCTTTCTATCATGCCATGCTTCATAAGGAGTCATAGATTGCAAAGCTTTTGTAGGACACCTGTTAAGTACATAAGTGGCACACATGATAGCCTCAAGCCAAAACGAATGTGGCAAAGCTTGACTTTTGACCATACATCATGCCGTTTTTGTAAGTGACCTGTTTTTCCTTTCATCGACACCATTTTGCTAAGGTGTATACAGCACTGTACATTGGTGTTTTATCCCACAACTAGACAAAAATGCATGAAATTCATGAGACATATACTCCCCTCCTCAATCGGAACGGAGGGTGTGCATAGTACATTTAGAGACATTTGTAGCCATAGCCAGAAATTGCTTGAAGCACATAAACACTTTGGAATTTGCTTCAAGAGGACTGAAGTAATCATCAATGAAAGTCACGAAGTTAAGGTAATTGCCCAAGGACAGAGTTTGCATGGGCCCACAAACATCACTATGTACAAGCTACAACCTGCATGTAGCCCTAACTAAACCATCCTTTGGAAAATTTGAACGCTGCATCTTACCCAAAATATAGCCTTCACAAACATGCTTCACAGGTGCTTCAAGAGGTGGCAAAGAAGAAACCATATCAGATTTTTGCAAATGTAGCAAATTAGCAAAATTCAGATGTCCAAAACATACATGTCAAAGCTTTGCATTTGAAATAGCCTTCGAATCCACAACTACATTTGTAAAATTTTACCCACACTTGTCATACAAAGTGAGCTTCTACAACCACGACATAAAATGCTAGATGCAACAATTTTATCACCAAAACTAAGATCATGAACTATATATCTGTCATCCACAAATTTGACAACAAGGCCAAGTCTAGCAAGTGTACATACAGGCAAAAGGTTCTTCTTGATCCCACGTACATACAATGCATCAACAAGTGTGAAAGAACTGCCATTCACAGAAATCAACACACTCTTTCCGACTCCCTTAATTGAATAAGAGGCATTGTTAGCACAAGTGCATGTATTCCCATGAGGTTCATCCTTGAGAGATGTAAGCAAGTCAACATGAGAGGTAATGTGCTTTGTAGCACCATTGTCAAAGTACCACACATGAGAATCTGCAACAACTGACATACATGCATCATTGATAGAAGTATCATAAGTGCACTATGTACTAAAAAGCCGATTTTGCATCTAGATCAGTATCACAATCTCGTTTCATAGAATACTCTATAATAGCTACACTTGTAATGGAACCAGCCTTTTTCTTCTTAGCATCTTGTGCCTTCGATTTTGTACACTGCTTGATCAAGTGATCATTAGCATTGCAATAATGGCAATGCATCTTTTTTTTTTGTCCTTTTCACCACAATTTCTAGACAAGGTGTTTCCAATAGAAGCATTGGAAACAGGTGATTTCCTACTCGTCGAAGAACCATGAGAAGTAGCTACATTGTTGTTACACTTTTCCTCTGAGCAGCAATAAAAGCATGTTCAATTGTATGTTGTTTAGTCCTGTTTTTTCTTGAAAGTGAATCTTACAACAACAATGTGCATAATGTATCAAATTTGACAACTTCTAGATTTACTTGGGTCATAAGTCTCAAGTACTAGCGAAAATCTGGTAAGAATCTGGCAAAGCATCAAGAACAGTCTCCATAAGGGGACTGTTAGAAATGACTTCGCCTGCAGAAATAAGTTTCTCATTAATATCCTTGATTACAGCAAGAAAAGTGTCCATTTTATCTTCCTCATGCATAATCTTTGACTCTAGCTCTTTACGCAACAATGCAATTTTAGACTCATTGCGACTTGCATACAAATCGATCAAAATATCCTAAGCCTGTTTTGGAGATTTAGCTGAACAAATGTGAGGAATAATAGTACACTTCACGGATAATGCAATAAATGCATGAGCATGCACATCTATAACATCCCAATGAGCTTGCTCAGTTGTAGGTAAAACAGCTCTGGCAGCAACAATCCTGAAAACCTGCAACATCCTCAACTTCGCGTGCATCCTCAGAACCAGGGCATACATCAATGCCTTGCAAAACATTCAAAATTCCCTTTGATACAAGTACATGTTGCATTATGTAAGCCTACATTATTGGGTAATTGTCCCCATCTAATTTATCCTCAACAACAAACATATTGAACACATATATGTTGTTGTCAGCCATGGTGAATGCTTGCACTTGATGTGAAGCTTGTTCGAAAAGAGGAGAAACAAAGCAAGACCAACACGTGCTATAAAACACAACCCGTAGAAGACTGTAAGGGACTGAGAAAAAGTTTACACAAATGACAAAATTGCATGCGTAGTACTGCATGTACATTAAAAAGAAACATGAACTTCAAAGGGGCCTTGTAAGAGCAACCAATCAAATTTCAGTCAACAATAGGACATAAAAGAGGGGGCATGGATAGCCCATATCTACGTACCTCAAAATGATATCATGTAGCATATCTATGGAAAGAGCTTGACAACGCGATCCGAATGCAGTATCATCCGACAAATTTCAAGTTGAAATGTTCAAGTTGTGGCCATTCAAAAAATGGTAAAAATTAGTGGGACAATGGCAACAAGTCCATTCTCATTGGTGTAGAGAGGATATTCCAAAAGCATCTTTGACCTTAGAGGGCCCTTTTGGGGTTCATATTTTTTTTAATGAGTGAAAATGGAGACCGCCGAATGGAAAATTTGAGAAAGTGGACAGGCATGTGTAAGCGATGCTGATGACTAAGCCTAAGAGGATGCAACCTGCTCTGATAGCAATTGTTGGAAATAGGATTGCAGGGAAACACACACAACTTGGAGAAGATGAAGGACGCCAAGGCACACAACAAAGAGTAGTATTACGTAGTGTGCAATGGAAAAATAAGGTAGCCCTAGAGTGATGGGCGTATATACAATGCACGGAGAAAAAAACTCCTAGTGAGGGAAAAAATGCCCCGACGATCCTACGTGCGCGTGTTCACACACATCACTACCACATGTATATGGTAACAAAATCATCACTTATGTCACTAGATGCTCTCCCTCTACTCCTATAAAAGAAGCCCTATCTACACACTTTGTATCCCAATCATTATCCCGTCTCTATGAGCCACACTTGAGCCACATTTGCATTTAGTTTGATTGATCTACTTTATGTTTTCTTATTTGCATTAATGTTAATCTCTCTCTTCCTAATCTCTTGTGATTAACAAATTAACAACACCATGAATGGCTCAGTATCGTTTTCTCCATAGCAAATTTATTTCATGTGGTATCAAAGCGGATGGTTCCATACCTAGGCCTATAAATCCCTCTACTAGATCGTCGTTGTTTATTGTGTTTAATCCTTTGCATTAAAGTCTTAGATTATTGATAAATTCACTCCCTAATTACCAATTGGGCATGAGCATGCTCCACTACCCTTTGGTGATTAGGTGAGGGACTTCTTGCATTTTAAGAATAATTTTTCCAAACCATCTCTCTTCATTCAAATTCCTTTGTCTCTTGCATGAGCTCAATAGTGCATAGCTTTCAAAAAGATCTTTCATACGAGCCCCTAATCATCTAGATTAGTTATGATTAAGGTTGCCTAATCTTTTGCAAATTTTGGGTGTGTGTGTGGCCTCCTAAAGCCTACATGTTTAAGTTTATACTCCCTATTGTTGGAGCTACTGCACGTGAAGATTGGAGCGATCAAGTGATTATCACTCTAAAAATAGAGTATTTGACCCGCAAAGGTCTTGAGCTCACTGCGATCATCATGCTCTTTATAAGTCCTTCAAACCTGCATCCCTGTAGCTACAATCCCTTCTATATTCAAATTTCATCTTCTTTGTCACGGTCTCTTCTTCTTTCATACTACTCTCATGTCAATCATGTCTACCCTGATCTCCATCATCATCTCGATCATGTCTATTGCGATCTCCATCATAATCTTTTATGTGAATTTTGTGCTCGTGTCGAATATAGTGTCAGCAATAAGAGATATCTTTCTTACCATGCACATATTTTTTTTTTGGGTAGTTCCCACATGGGGTGCTATATATTAATTACAAAAAACTACACAATATCATGCACCACATTCAATACAACTGCCATGAGGGATCATAACAAAAAACGGATTTTTACAAGGAAGCCTAACCTAATATAGTTGACAATCTAATGCATAGGTGCCACCACAAGTCAACCCTCCCTAATTGTGCCCATACAGAAATAAACCAAATACAAAGGATAGAGAAATAGCAAGAAACCTGTATTGACTCCTTGACAAGAGCCTATAGAGTAAGGCCATCAAAAAGGTAACAACGGTGCACCCAAGGACCAACATGCTAACACAACACCATTGTCACCATCAGAACCTCCATTAAAAGCATTCCAAGCTAGCGACGATGACCTTGGGTCCATGTACGAGGCAAAAAGAGACAATCCACCAAGGGCATGCGAACCCCAAAGAGGTCAAGCAAGCCGCATGTGCCACTAAACAGTCACCCAAAATGAGCACCATTCTTTAGATGTGGAAGGAGAGGAGGGCTCTCTCGTTGCCAAAAAGAAGGAGGGCATGCACAACAAATGTAGGAGAAAAGGGAGGGGTAGCGGGGCCTCGTCACTATATGGCACGGCCATTTGGCTCAGAGGGGATCTAGGGCCCAAATTTGGGGGGGCGCGACGGCTTTAATCTCAACCCCGTCGGGCGGATAATACAGTGAACTGGGGGTGAACTAGGGGTGGGTGAACTAAGGGTGAACTAGGGGCGGGTAAACTAGGGTGTGATCATGTGCCATGCCAACATGGACAACGACACATGCTAGCGTGGTGGTAGGGCATTCGTGTGGCAATCGAGAGGTCCTGGGTTCGACCCACACCTCGCGAGGCTAGTGAACTAGGGGTGAACTCGGGGTGCCATTTTTGCCCCGAGTTCACCCCTAGTTCACCAAAGATCGGACGGTTGAGATCAAAGCCGCTTCGTACCCCCAAATTTGGGCCTTCGATCCCCCCTCATTGACCCTGTGTAAGATAGTGACGAGGCGGGCGGGGTGCATCCACCCCCCATACCTCAAGCCAAGGCCGACTGGGTGGCGATTTGAGGGAGAAGCTCCTGATAAGTGCATGATGCATCAATGCTAGAGCAGAGTGGAATGTGATCTCAATCGATGGGGCCAACCACGTAAAGCATGAACACTAAAGTTCAAAAGGGATCCTTATGTGATGTTTTTCTTTCTTAGATCTTTGTTCTCTGTTCTGGTTGCAATTTACTCCTACTTTACTGATGCCACAGTCTCGTCCTGTCCCTCTACGTGTACCCTTCTCTTTCTCTTTTGCATTGTGCTTTTGCCAAACAAAACATTTGCGTTTAATTCTAAGCTGAATTGGTCAACGAATGGCGTTCCACCACATAAAGGCCTTTATTGGACTGGTTTTCAGAAACAAATGTATTTTAGGCTACCAAGTAAGAAATAACACCAAACATATAATTATAGTCTTGCTAGCCATATTTTATGGACCTTGCCATTGAAATCCTAGTTTAAATCATTTTTGTGAAAATAAGGTTTTTAATAGAATGTTCTAATGTGCCCATACATTTGATGTTGAGACCACCTTGTGCAATGGGGTATGTGGCTGAGGATATAAGGGATGATGGCTTAGGTGGTTGCTAGGCCGAATTTGACCTAGGTAAGTAGAATCACCCCAACTTCCAATTTGAGATGATGACACCACAGGTCACAGGATGGACTTTGAGAGGCACCACACATAATGGCAACTGGTGGATCAAGCACTCCAACTTGAACTCTTCAAACCAAAGAGCATTTGGACATGGAGGACACCCTCATCAATGGGGGTTGCAGTGTGGGAAACCATTAGGACCACATGCTTGTAACTCGGAGGAAGAGAGGGATGCAAAAGAGGGACACCCTAGGGATGTGCATATCACTTTAATGCCAAGAAAGTAATTTAGAGCACCCTCAATCAAATTCCTGCTTCAAGAGAGTCTTTACACTCTCTAACTATCAATTTATCAATATTGCCCTTTAACACTTACAAAAGCCAATAATGCAACAACCCTCTCAGGCCATGCTTTTATTTATTCATCACAATGTTTTGTAAGCTTGCATACATACTTCATACTTAGGATGTTTATCCTCTCTTCTTGCAAGTCACCAAGGGAGAATGCATTCTTTATATCCATCTTGTAAATTAAACACTTGTAATGCATTCAAAATAATAACAATACATAGAGTAGCATGTTAGGTATGGGCATAAATGTTTTTGTGTAGTCAACCCATAAGTATGTGCATTTCTATTTTTAAGGAAACCTTGTTTTGGGCTATTGATGCTACCACTTGCAATAAAAATCCTCTATGTGATGCGAACGACAATGGACACGATCAAAACAAGAGCAATAAGATATATCTTTCTTAGCCATGACCATATTTTTTTGTTTTGTAATTACAACATAGGTTATTATATATTAATTAGGAAAAACTACATAGTAACACACGCACCTCATTCAATACACCTACCATGAGGGATTATAATAGAAAAATAGCTTTTTACAAGCAAGCCTATCCTAATACAACCATCAACATGAAGCATAGGTGGCACCATAAGTCACCCTCTCTAATAGAGCTAGTTGTGCTATACATAGATAAACCAAAGGATTAAGAAATAGCAAGACAGAAAGGAACCAATAGACAGAAAGGAACCAGTAGAGTAGGCCAACCAAAAAGGTACCATCAATCCACCCAAGAACCATCATGCTAACACACCCTTTGCCCAAAAGAATGAGGTGGAGCACAACAAATCGTAGGAGAAGAGGGGGGGGTAGCTAAGTGCCCCCAATCGGGGCAATCCCCCACACCTCAAGCCAAGGTCGGTTTGGTGTCAATTTAAAAAGCTTGGCACTCTATCAGAAAAGTGATAGGGGAGAAGCTCTTGATACATGCATCACTAATGAACTAGTAGGACTCATTCTACCATGCAACCTGCCACTCCATGGCTTCTCACCATGACCTGCACCAGGTGACCCTTGCGGCCTACTCAAAATGTATGACTACACACCCGTATTTTTTGCTTCCACATTTTCTCTTACAGCATTCCCTAAATCATCCTTCACATTAGCATACCAACTCACCATTTCATTAAAAAAAACACCTTTGCTCACCCTAACTTTACGTGTGATAGGATTGTAATATTTATACCCTTTTTTCTCAAGGGAATATCCAATGAACATGCATTATTTTACTCTTAGATCAAGCTTACTTTCAGGTCATCTGGCACATGCATATAAGCAATACATCCGAACACTTTAGAATCTGATATATCTGGTTTTCACCACATAACTTCTCTTATGGCCGTGTCACATCATGCATGCAGTAGTAGGGGTCCTCTTCATAATGTAAACACATGTAGCAACAACCTCAACCCGATAACAATGAGGCATGCTCTTCTCATTCATCAACACTCTAGAAACTTTTGCTATGTGCATGTTCTTCCACTCAGAAAGACCATTTTGTTGTGGAGTATACTTGCATGAAAACTGCTTGCTAAACTTAATGCATTTCGACTCACATACTTGTCATGAGGAAAGGATGCTTTTGCATGCTTCCCAAACTAATAAGGCTCACATTTTTTTTGCACTTCAACAACTTCAAACGTGGAAAAACCTATAACCATCTCTTTAGTTTGCATTGCCTTTAGCCTTTTCAAGTTTACATGACCAATGCCTTTGTGCTAGATCTCATCATTTGCAACAACTTATGTACCTTGTGCAAACATGGCATCATTCACCTTGGGCACATTTACGTTCAAAATAAATATTTTTCCCACTTTCTTTCCTTGCACAATGGTCGACAAAAGAACTTTAATCTTTTAGAAGTTGGCTCAAAATCCATCATGTGCCAAACCTTTTCATATTTGTCATGTTCGAAGCCCTTGAGTTGAAGATTTGGCTTTGCTCTCAGAAGTGGATTCCGACTTTCCTGGCTTAACTTATTAATTTTTGTTGATTATTTGTCCTTTTTAGTTTTTTAGTGTTAAAAATAAAAGAAAACTGTCCACCAATATTATTAATTGACCAAAATTTTGCCAAAATTATTGCAATCACTCATACATACATATTCTTAGCCCGACATCATATTTTTTGTGAATGGTGTCAATATGGCTCATGTTTATGCTTGTTAAGAGCTAAAAAGCTCTGAAAAACTAACAAAGGAAAATAAAAAGAAAATAATATATATAAAATGATGAGTATCTTATTGCTTTTTCCTCCCTTCCTAGAGTGAGTTGTCCCCGACGAACATTTGTCAAAGTGCATGGGTACGAAGTAAGTGTCTATGCATAGCCGTATATTGTGGCTCTAGGATGTGAATGGAAAATATACATGGGGTAACAAAGTGATGTGCAAGATGTGGGTTCTGAACCATATGTTCAGGGGCTTTTGATGATGAGGTTAGTTTGAAGCTGTGTGGTCCGAACAAGAGAAGTTGTAGAAGACGCGCTTGGTCTTTGACAGTGGCACCTAGAAGTTTTGACAGTGCCTTGTCTTTTGATTGATGGCTCTTTTTTGGATGCCACTGAAATTGCTTTGATGTGGACTTCAAGTTCAAGTCATCCAGTGTGCGAGTTGGTTTTTGTTTCCATGTCCAAATGAATTCTTTTGGTTGTCGATGGCGTGATTGTACTAACCCTGTTTTCTTAACAAAAGCTAGAGCTTTTGTTGGTTGTGTGGGGTTTGGGGTGCTGCGTAGGTTGAATTTCAGTACAATGTCGTTTGGGTATTCATAATTTCTATGGATGGGTTTTCATAATGGAATTTTTCACCCATATTTTCCTAACCACCATTTGAGACCTTCGCGGTATTGGAGCAGGGGTTGATTGAAGAGGTTCCCATAGGTAATCAGATTGTATAAATGGTGTGGTGAAAGATATGTCATCTAGAATTAGTTGTAAGGTATTATCCTGTCAATTTGGTGTGGCTTTATAAGTGCACATCCATGGCACTCCCAGAATAACTGCTTCATTAAGGTCTGTATCCGCAACCACATGAAATTGATGAGGATAAACTATTCCATCAAGAGTTGTTGGTAAATTGACATGTCCCAAGCTGTTCATTGTTCCTTTGTTGGCCACTTTGAACCCAATAGTATTCGGCAATAAAGGTTCCCTTGTCAATTTCACAAAGGTGGAGTAGTTGACAACATTTGCTCTTGCCCCAGTGTCCACTAATGCTCGCTCGGTGGTACCATCATTAAGTTGCAACAAAACTCGTAGATTGATGCCACCTAACCATGTAGGCTCCGTTTGTATGGATGCTACTGGAAGATAATTGATACAATTGTTCTGTTTGTAATTTCTCTTAAGGTTTTCTAGCTCCTTCCGCTTTAATATTCTGATCTTGGCCTCTTCCTTAGCATGTTCTTGAATATCATGGGCTCGATTTCTTCACTGATCTGCTGCATGTATTATTTGGAGTTCTTCTGGTGTCATTGAGAGAAGATGTTTCTTTAACCTCTGCAGCCATACATCCAATTAGGCATCTCCTCACCTGCCAATGTTGCAAGATTGATAGCGCCACTTTGCAATATATTATGTATTACAAAAGGCCCCATCCCTCGCTTTTGAGTTTTTTGGAGTGTTGTTTTAGGGTATCCATCAAAATGTAATGCCCTTTTTGGAACTCCTTGCTAATCACATGTTAATCATGGAAAGCTTTCATTTGTCGTTTTTGAGCATATATACCTACTACCGCTGTTATTCTAGTTTCATCTAATTGCTCCAAAATGTTTAGTCTTTCAGACAGTTCGTGTCCCGTCTATCCTACCTGTGTTGTGACTCGAAGCGTGTTAATCAAGAATTCCTTGGGTAGAATTGCATTAATCCCGAACACAAGGTTAGAAGGAGTGGTTCCTTTGGAAGTTTTAAATGCTACCCTATAAGCCCATGATAATGAGTAAAGCTTCTCGTCCCAATCAGTTCTTGAGTCACTCACTATTTTGGTGAGCACCGTGCATACGATTTTATTGGTACTCTCGGTTTCTTGTCTGTTAGCTTGGGGGTGATAAGGTGTTGATTTGTGATGGATCACCATGAATTAGTCAAGTAAGCTTTCAATGAAATTGTTTACGAAGTGTGTTCCTCTATCATTGACAATTCCAATGCGTAGACCGTATCTAGTAAAAATATGTTCAAAAAGGAACCGAGCCGTAGTTTGTGCATCATTTTTCTGTGTTGCTTTTGCTTCCACCCATTTGGTCAAATAATTTGTGGCTACGATGATGTATTGTGCGTGTGTCCTATATGCGGGAGGTATGATGGGACCTATAAAATCTATGTCCCACTTGGAAAAGGCTTGTACTCCCATCATCGGTCGTAATGGCATTTCATTTCTTCGCAGAGGGGCTTTTGTGCGTTGGCATTCATCACACCTTTTGACATATGCCTCCACATCTCTGAATAACGTTGGCCACCATATTCCTGCATGAAGTACTAGCCTTGCAGTTTTATCAGCAGAATAATGTTCCCCCTGGCTGTTTGAGTGTGCTTGTTCTAGGATAGAGAAATATTCACTTTCAGTAGCACACAATCATAATTGATCGTCCTTTCCCTGCCTGTACAACTGGTTTGCAATCAGCAAATAGTTATTTTCTTCTTCCTCTACAGTTCTCATTCGTGCCTTACCCCATCCCTCTGGGAAGGTCTTGGTTTTTAAGTACTCAATTATGTAAGTACTCCATTTGGGCGCTTGTATTACTCAAAATAGGGTGACATGTTCTACTGGAGGTTGCTTTTTACAGGTTTTACATGATTTTACGTAATTATGGACACTGTTTTCCATGTTTTTCCAATAGACCCCAAGTCTCTGTAGTCTTTGGTATGTTTGTGTTTTTCCATTGTGAAACCCCGTGTGTTGTATATGAGTCTGTTTGAGGTAGTATTCATTCTCGTCCGGCTGTACACATAGTCTCAAAATCTCATCCTTACCCTTCTTGTAAAGTCGTCCAGCTAAAAGCTGGATATTTCTCGTTCGATGTATGTTTGATGGTTGTCTTTCTATCTGTAATGATCCAATTGTGAGTAGAGGGATGACCTCTTCACTCCACCTTCGAAGTATTTCAATGTTAAACAAGTACGAGTCTGGAAGATCATCATCAACACCTTCAAGTGCTTCCTCATGGAACAGTCCCAAAAGATGATCTGCTCGCGTGTGCATAGTCCCCTTTTTTACGACTACTGTGAAATCAAACTCAAGCAATATAATAAACCAGCGAACAATCCTTCCAATGTTGCAAGGTTTGTTTACCATACATAAAAGTGCTTGGTGATCTACAAAGAAAACAAACTTGTTTGCAAGAAGGTAATGTCTAAATTTTTTGACAGCATATATCATTCCTAGACCTTCTCTCTGTGTTGTTTATCTTCCTATTAGAGTAGCAAATGGGAAAATCCATTTTCTTCTCTCCTAGGTGGGCTAATATGCACCCTATGGCATAGGATGATGCGTCTACATGAACATGGAAGATCTTGTTCCAATCAGGGGCCTGCAAAATTGGAGCAAAAATTAATCCCTGCTTCAATTTGTGAAAATCCTTCTCACATTCTTTTCGGTCACTCAAACTTAGCAATGAAGGCGTACAGAGGCTTAGCTATTACAGTATACATGTATATGAAGCACCTATAATACCCACAATGACCCATAAATACCTGCACTTCGTTCATTTTAATTGGTCTCGGTAGTGCAACAATTATTTGTATTTTATCCCGATCAGTGAAAATCTCGTTTTTGTCACAATGTGGCCCAAGATTTTACCTTGTCTTACCATGAAGACACATTTTTCAGGGTTTAAACAAATACGGTAAGTTTTGCACTTGTCGAAGACTTTCTCTAGGTGTGTTATGTGCTCACTTCTCATCGGGGAATGAACACAAAGATCTTCCATATATACCTCTAAAAATTTCTTGAGATATTCCTTGAATGCATGACTCATTAGTCTTTGAAAAGTAGCAGTGGCATTGGTCATGCCGAAAGGCATTACCCTGTATTGAATTATAGGCCTCCTTCCCTACAACTCTCTTAATGACATGATCTGTTATTGGTAGTGGATAGTTGTTCCTGATGGTGGCAACATTTACCTGTTTAAGGTTCACACAGACCTGTAATTTCCCATCCTTTTTGGGTACTACCACAATTGGGGACACCCAATCGGTGTGTTCAATCTCATAGATAAACTCTGCATCCTTTAGTTTGTCTATCTCCTCTTTAATTTCTTTTGGCAAAAGTCTCATTGTACGTGTAAGACGTTGTCTGTGTGGTCTGGAATCACTTTTAAGGGGTATCATGTGTTGACAGATCTCTGGATCTATTCCCTTTAGGTCTTTGTTTGACCAAGCAAACACATCTTTATATCGTTTGAGTGTTGCTATCAATAGCCCCTCTTCTTCTTCCATGAGGTCCGTGGCAATGTATGCCAGTTTAAGTTCCTCACCTAGTTGTGCTAAGTTTATGCATTTGGATTTTTCAGGCCCATCATACGAGGTTCCAGGCTCTTTTGGGTCTCGTTTGGGCTCCCGCACTACAATTTTTTTTGTCTTGAATAGTATACCTTTTGTAGTGGGAAGGTGCATCAAACTTATCATCATTTGATTCATCGTCAATTTCCAACTCGGTTGTCCAAACTTCTTTCAAAGTTCGTTTCAATTCATTGTATTTGTGTTTGTGCTCGGTTTTGGATAATTTCGTTGACTTCTCAGAGATACTTTCAGTTTGTGCTTTTTGTTTGTTCTTCTTCTTCAAGTCTTTTTTTGGTTGAGTCGAGCTTCATGAAAGACTTTGATATCTCATCTTTAAGGAAATTAGTTGCTTTAACCAACCTCAAATACTGCATTTTGTCGGTCAAAAGAGGTACATAATTTTCTTTTGTCTTATTTCGTTTGTTCATGCATCTATTCAGATATCTATGCTGTCTTCGAGGATTTTGGTTTGGAGAAAATCATAGTAGACCACTTGTCGATCCTTCCGTTTGATGTCTTGGTCTTAGCTGCTGGAAAGCTCGTTGTCTACGTTGTCTTCTAAAGGCTTGTCCATGGAGTCTTGGAATGCTTCCTCATCAGTTTGATCAAGGTCCCTTATGAAGATTTCATCCACTATGCGAGCGTCGGCAATCTGCAACTCCCTCCATGTCAGAGACTTCCGATCCTGATTTTGGACTTAGGCTGACACTTATCGTCTGGAATGGAATGATATCATATCCTTCCTCATCACAGAATCTAGTCAGGGTCACCTCATTCACACACACATCAAGAGTGGCCAGTATTTGCTGCCATCCAAAAGGTTCGAACATCTCCTCTGAAAAAGGCTCTGGTACATACGCCTTGTCTTGTACGGACCTATTGTTTGAATATAATCCTCTTTTTTCAATCTGCCACCCTCAGAAGATTCACCCGTCCAATTGTGAGCTTTGTTTTGCAGTCAAGCAGGTATTTCTCCTTCCTGGTTAGTTGTGGAGTTTAATTCTTCTCCTCGGGTTTGTTCCACATCTCTATAACTATGATCTATGACACTGATCTCCGTAGTGACATCTTTGTGTCTTAGGTAGATATAGTCATAGCCCCAATCTTGTACCATTTTGAGTTGACGCATAAATGGTATGTTCAGTATGATATCAAAATTATTGCTCTCATAAATTCATAATAGCAAAGGTGTGTCCATATGCGATCCCACAAGAGGCTACTATAATTTGCTCCAAAATGCCAATAGGCCTCTCCAGGTACCCATCCACTAATTGAAGTTTCATTCTAGTTTTCCTTAGAGCAGACTTTCCCCATTTTTCCCACATTCTTTTGGTGGCTATGGCAATTCCTTCTCCACTATCTAATATAGCAAACATTTCCTTTGTACTCCACAGGCAAGGTTCAAAATCAGGATAAAAAGTCCCACCAAGTGACCAGAGCTTGTAGGAACTTTTGTGTCGGTTCCAGATATGCCCAAGCGGGGTGATGTTAATCGACAAGATTTCCTTTGTCATTTTTTGTGTCAAGAACGACCACACAACATTTGCATACCAGTCCTCAACATCCAATATTCACAAATTGAAATCCACATGGCAATTAATTATTATTGAAATACATAAAAACATAGTGATCGATGTGTAAGATAAACACTTCTTATATTAACCATAAATAGCTACATTGTGTGATGACTTGGGTGTTACAAGGGTTTGAGAATAGCTAGATGGGGTGTAAAGCATTGTCACCCTTAAGCCTAAGAGCTAGCTACATGTCCCTTGGTTTTATAGTGCTTTTTTTTTGCATGTGTCATACATGAAACTAAATCTACAAAAAGGGAGACATTGATGTCTTTGGATGCCTCCTTTAGTAAATTCCAAGCACCGCACTTTGCACGCATACGATGTCATTAGAAAATGTGGCCCTAATATCCTTCACCAAACCTACAAATGTAGCTTTTGGGGTGATGGGGTCAGTGATCTTTTGATACTTTTGTATCTCCCGAAGTGCAACTATACCAGGTCTCCACCTTCGCTTCTTTTTTTTAAAATGGAGGTTGTCTATTTTCCCAAGGAGGGAGGTCCATCTCGAGCTTAGTTTGTGCTCATTACCTTCTCTTTCTACCTCCACATCCACAAGCTTCTTATCCTTGGTGCATTCCTTCTTGTGTAGAGAGAATTTTGACTTAGAGAGAGAGAGAGAGAGAGAGAGAGAGAGAGAGAGAGAGAGAGAAGGAATGCAAAGCCCTCACACACGATGGACAATTGTTTAACTAGAAGAGATTAACTGGAAATGGATTACATAGTCAATGCTAAGTGGATTAAAAGATAGAATGAGTAATTGATTAAGAAGAATGAAGAGTTCAAGGGCATGACAAGCCCAAGAACCTCATGACCATCCACTCTACAAAGAGAAAAGCTCATCCAAGAATGCCTTATCATTTAGAATAGGCTACTACATACAATGCCATTGAGAATTTTCTCTGACAATACTTTGAAGTCCCCTGAAGATGTCTGCTTAACCAACTCTTTGTTCACCTATGTGTTGTGCTAGGTAGTAGACATATTTGATGCACCATGTGTGTGTGCATTGTAGGGGGTTTTGTTAATGGCATGGATAAGCTCTTTGGCCTTATTTATCTACCTATCATTGTTTGAAAATCAAAAGAGACATTATTTCTCCTAATCAAATTTCACAAAATTTTAAGCTAATTATGCTCGTAAGAAGAAAATTGAAGTTGTCCTGTCATCATCTCAATATCCCATCAAAACTAAAATGAAGTAGAAGATCATGTCTTTGGAGCATGAATTTTCATACCAAGAAATCATTCTTTAAAAGTGATATCCCGCCCTTCATCATCATGACCATACACTTACAATTGTTTTTGATGATGAATGATGATATGAGAGAGTGACATTGAATCATGATAACCTTAATCATACTATGGTGGTGGCTGAAGAGTTCAAACATCAAATTAAATAGTGAAGTTGTGACAGCTTATAATAATCCAAATTACTATGTGGCCATCAATTGCTAAAGCATGTTAATCTCTGACAGATGATCTACTCAACTCACCTTGAAATTCTTGAACATATCTTCTCATCCGCACTTTACACCTAAGCAGTGATCCAACTTAGCTCCCACTCCCTTTCATATGAAACATGGTATTGGGACATTTGGAAAGTGTTCTCCATTGTTGCACGTACACTATACCCTTGCAAGTGAAGTGGGATTAGCTTCATACCCTACTTGAGTGCTCGACTATGTATGTATGGGAGATGAGAGCAACCTTATATATTTATATATATTTTTCTCTAGTTGGCTTTATAGGGACATGCTCTCTCTCTCTCTCTCTCTCTCTCTCTCTCTCTCTCTCTCTCTCTCTCTCTCTCTCTCTCTCTCTCTGATTGTTTTGAGTAACAAATCTTGAGTTCAACTTGCAAGATTGATCTCTAAGATCCCTTGGGTTTTTTCTACAACATTAAAAATTCACCTCATGGGTGGGTGGGGGTGTGTGTGTATATACATCTCTCTCTCTCTCTCTCTCTCTCTCTCTCTCTCTCTCTCTCTCTCTCTCATATACTTTGTTTTTATAAACACATACACACACACACACACACACACACACATTGTATAATACTATTATACAATGTGTGTGTATATAGGTATATATATATTTACACACACACACATGCTTATGTAAATACATATACACACACTGTATAATATATTATACAATGTTTGTGTATGTAGATATATATATTTATACACACACACATGCTTATGTAAGTATATATAGATACACATATACATTAGATATTCTCATCATGTGTGTGTGTGTGTGTGTGTGTGTGTGCGCGCGCGCGCGTGCATGCAAGAGAAGATGTGAGTCTCTTGAAGCCTTTTAAAGGCAATGTGCCCAATGATGGGGAGCCTGATGAGCAACCCGAAGTGGAGGAAAGCGAGGAGATACTCGTTCCAAAACAGATACTGGCACATAAAGATAGAAATATTAAAGGTAAAGTGATAAGGCGGTTCTTGGTTTAATTCAAGAACACACCTTTGCTATAATGAATTTTGACAAGAGCAGTAACTTTGATATCATATTGGGCAAACCATTCATATGTCAGCTCCAAATGGTACAAGACTAGGTCTATGACTATATCTACTTGAGACACAAAGAGGTCACTAGAAAAATTAGTGTCAAAGATCACAGTTATAAAGATGTCAAGAAAACCCCTAGGGAAGAGTTTTTCTCCACAACTGAGTAGGAAGGAGAGATACCTGCTTGGCTGCAAAGCAAAGCACACATTTGGACGTGTGGAGCTTTGGAGTGTGGAAGTCTAAGAAAAGAAGATTGCATTCTCGGCCAGCCAGTAAAGGAAAAGGACATTAGGAAGAGAATGGGGACTAGGAGGGCCTCTTTATTTGGCAACTTAAAGGAGTCAAACATTTAGTATTAAGAAAGCAATCAAAGGACAGTTCTATAGTTCCAAATCATTTCTTCATTTCCCTCAGAATCATCATCATTTGGACATTCTTAGAGTTATTTTCAAGTAATAAAAATCAGTCTATTTTTGTTGTTGTGTGTGTGTGTGTGTGTGTGTGTGTGTGTGTGTGTGTGTGTGTGTGTGTGTGTGTGTGTGAGAGAGAGAGAGAGAGAGAGAGAGAGTATTTACCATCCCAAAAAATATTCCATGCAAGTGGATGCGCTCCTGTCAAATCTGAAAGTGGACTATCCACAAATCTCCTCTCTTTGCCAACGCTCTCTCTCTCTCTCTCTCTCTCTCTCTCTCTCTCTCTCTCTCTCTCTCCCCCCACCCAATGATATACTTGAGTTGCATTTAGAGCTAGCCCATGGATGGCCCATGCAAGCCCCGCTCTCTTCATAAAAACATACCCAATGTTCGGGTTGTTGTTAGTGTTTTTATCATGTGCGTGCACATACATACACACACTTATTGTAGTAGTAACCAAAAAATTGGGGGAGGAGGGATAGCAACACAAATGCCTAATATTCAACAATTTTTCAAGCACTTTGAGATGGGATGTAGAAGTATCTCTTTATAGTTATTTTTAAATTTTGAAATAAAAACTTGCACAAATTTTCAAAATATATCACTATTGGTTTTTTTAAAAAATTTTGAAAAGACAGCCAAAAATATCTTCAAAATTCAGATTTGATTAGATGACAAATTTTCACCAAACTTGTCCTTTTTTTGTTATGTGCACTTAAGTTGGTGCATTTACTTCATGTAAAGTAGAAAGTATCAAAGATCTAGTCATGCACATCAATTGTTTAGGAATATAAACCTAGCAAGGATAGATACATAGATGCACTTACTTAATGGCTTGCACTCTCTTTTTGATTGCTCTTGAGACAACCTTCAAGTCATCGATGTCCCTTAGTTTTCTTTCTCTTTGGCAAAGACCTAGCGCTATTTTTTTTTCTCTAAGTTGTTGAGTGAGATCCTTTATGGTCTTCTTGCCGTGTTCAACCTGATGAACACATTGCATGACTTTTTGGTGTAAGCACACATTTTCCTTGCATGAAATGTCTCTCTCTCATTGCAAAAAATTGCTTGGTGTAGCCATACAAGCCATTGGGTCCATCTCCGACATAGTTCATTAAGGAAATTATATCCTCGAAAGGTGTAGTGAAGTTTGTGACGGGATGCTTGGGATACATTGTGTGGTCCAACCAAAGGTCCACAATTTCCATGATCTGAAGTTCTCCTTTGAAGCTTCTGAAATGGTGTTCTGTTTGTTTTTCTTATAAAAGGACTCATACTCTCGTGAGAGCTCTACGTGCATATGATATACATCTCTCCAATTCCTCATAGAAGTTCTTCATGGAGAAGATATGAAAGTAAACTGAGTATTTGCAGAAGGAGGTGAGGACAATGGAAGAAATAAATTTCAATAGTCACACGCAACACCATGCAAGGGGGAATGGGCGGGAGAATGAGCTGAGATATTCGGCATTGAATTATTGGCAATCGCAGACAGTTGAGTGTTATCATGACTAGTTTACTTTTTTAGTTTTTTTAATAAACATACCTGTAATGAAAAAGATATTCGAATCTTTAAATAACATGTATGAAAAAAGAAGAAATGAATTTTCCATTACCTCTCTCTACGCTAACATGGAATTTCTTACAACTCCCAAATTTGAGTCCAAAGTTTTTCAAATTAGTAAGCATGTAGAGGGCTGGACTACATTGAGGCACATGTAGAGGGTTGGACTACACTGAGGCACAATGGAATATGCTTGATGCTAAAGATAAATCTACTATTCGATTACATCGTATCAAGTCAATGTATTTTACTATTGTTGGTGAGTCTACTTCTCATGCATTATCGATAAGTTATGCACCACATATGACAGAAAGAGTGCAAACATTAGAATTTACTTGATGAAGAAGTTGTTTGAGCTTTTTATGAAAGCAGGTAGCACCATTTTTGAACACTTGAATGAGTTCAATGTTATCTTCAGTCAGTTGATATTACAAGGACTCAATTTCAATGAAGAGGTTCAGTCTCTATCTTCTTGTTATGCTCTCTACCTTCTTAATTGAATATTTTTTGCATAACCATAAGTAACTCTATGCTTAAAGTCGAGTTGGTCTACAATGATGTAGTCGGTAATTTACTTTTATTTAAGAAAAGACATATGAACAAGGATTGTAGTGCTACACAAAGGGACAAGAACTCTCAAGAAAAGACTAACAAGTCTGAGAGTGATACAAAGGGCAAGGCGAAGCTTGAGAAAATCAATGTTGTAGAGTGTCCTAAGACTTGTGATGTTTTTGAGATGACTCATATCTCAAACATCTTGGTTTTCACCTCAGATTTCACTAAAATTTCCCTTGTCACACAAGATGCCAATTATGCATAGAATTGGAAGATAGATTCTGGTGTGAGTTTCCATGTTACACAACATAGAGAGTGTTTTTCCTCTTATGCAGTGGACTATTAGGCTATAGTCAAAATTGGGTGATTCTCATGCACTTGAGATCATTGGAATTGGAGACATAAAGCTGATACTTCCAAATAAAATGAATTTTATGATAAAGAATGTCAAACATGTTCCTATGTTAGTTACGATTTTAATCTCTATTGGATAGCTATGTTAGCTATCCTATGTCAAACATGTTCCTATGTTAGCTAAGAGTTTAATATTTATTGGATAGCTAGTTGGATAGCTAGTTGACTTGGGATACACAACTATATACGGGAATAGTTCATGGATTGTCAAGAAGAGAAATCTTGTAATTCTCAAAGGTCAACAACACGGTACTTTTTACTCCATGCATGTGTATTTTGTAAAAGACAATTTTATTTCATAATCGAGAGCTACCATCTACTAAGTTGTGTCATACTAAGAGTTGAGCATCGGTCAAATTTCTTGAGGAAAAGAAAGCATTACCTTGAAAATGGGTATACAAGAAGAAGTTTGCATCAGGCTTCAATATAAGGCTTGACTCTAGCTAAAGATTTCAAAAACTAGAAAGGTGTAGATTTTGACAGAATCTTTTCACATGTGGTCAAGATGACTATTTTGCATATGGTACGTAGACTAATAGCTATTGAGGACTTGGAGTTGGTCCAAATGGATATGAAGACAACTTTTCTAAACAGTGATCTCTAAGAGGATATGTGCATGCACTGAAGGGTTTGTCGAGCCAAGCAGAGAAGAGCTTGTATGTAGACCCAAAAAAGCACTTTATGGCTCATGTAAATAAAATAATTCAAGAGGATCGCAGCTTGTACACGAAGAAGCTTAAATGATGGATCACTCATTCTTCTTGTACTATGGGTTGATGACATGATTATCAGTGGGAAGAACTCTCACAAGATTGCCAATTTAAAGCAAATATTGGAACAAACTTTTCTATGAAGGATTTGGGAGAATCTAGTCACTTTCCTAGTATATGTATCAAGCGTGATATATCAAAGGCCAGTCGTAAGTTGTCTCAAGAATCGTACATACATAATGTTTTGCATTGTTTCAATATGTTGATGGGAAGACATCTAATACCTCAATGTTGGCATATATAAAACTTAGCAAGGATGATTCTCCTAAATCAGATGTTGAGAAGGCCAATATGGATAAGATTCCATATTCCTTAGTAGTGGGTGGTTGATATGTATGATGGTGGCTATGACGCTAGGCATTGCATTTGTAGTGGAAATGGTGAGTTGTACATGGCTAACCCTAGCAAGAAACATTGCAATGTAGTGAAGTATATCCTCAATCACTTGAAAGGTACATCAATGCTTATGTTTTGGAAATAGTGATGCATCCATCATTGGATACATAGATGCGGATGATGCAAGAAATTGCATATCCTCTTCCACTACAAACATTGAGTATGTTGTAGTGCCTTTATGGTTGGTATGTGTAATGGCCCTTCTAGATAAGGGTGCCATTGCTTTGGCAAAGATTTATTTGTTTCATTCCACAAAAAACTCGTTGAGGTGAGGTATCACTTCATATGGGATGTGTTGGCAAATAAGAGGATTGATTATCAAAGTCCATACAGATGACAATCCTACAGATGCTCTTACAAAGAGCTTAGCCATAGAGCAGTTTTCATATTGCATAGAGTTGATGGGTGTGGGGTGAAGCCACTATCATGCTCAAAAGTTGTACACGTTTTGTACATAGTTTTGTTTTAGGCCACATTTGCCTTTTAAGTGGGAGAGGGTAATGGCCAAGAGGCCAACTAGACAACCAGCTAATAACCATCTATTGACCCAATTCATATATACAAATAGAATAAGGGAGAATAGTATATTGCTAAAGATTCCACCATACTATGTGTCTCTCATCTTCTCCTTCCTCGCATGCACTCACCACATGCACATCCCCCACATGTAGGTCCTTTAGTAAATGCAAATCAATGTTAGATATCTTTTGTTTTTGCAAGAATTCTATGTGCGTTCTATCTACTAATCTATTTTATACTACAAGTAGACCTTTTCAATAAGAAAATATCATGTGTTTTCTCTATTTTATAGTTTTTGTTTGTATAATGATGAAGATGCTCGTTGTATGCATTGTTTAATTGAAACTCTGTGAGTGAGCATATTTCTACTTCATGGAGGGAAATCATGTGTTTTTCTGGAGAGGATATAGTTATGCCAAGCTCTCCCCTACCACTTAGTGCTACAACCATTACATATCCTTTTCTTGTACCTGTCTATGATACCCTGATTGATGTAGTAGTTGGTCATGAAATTTATAGCTTTCTTGATGGTTTTAGTGGGTATAATCAGATTTTGATGGCACCAGAGGGCAAGGGGAAAAAATTTATCAAAAAATAAGAGTATTTGCAAGCAATGTGACGACATATGGTCTAATAAATGCTCCTCCAAATTTTTCAAAAATGGGGTCATAATTTTTTTGAACCATACTTAACAACATTTGAAATTATGTTTTGAAAAGTGTAGAATATTATGATTGTCATTGAGTCCATCAAAGTGTGCTTTTGGAGTTAGCAAAAAATTGAATAGGAATTGATGAGAAGAAAATTGCAACAATTGACAAAGCTTCACCACCAAAGACAGTTAAGCAAGTGAGCAGTTTCATTAGACAAGTCAAATAGCATATCCGGTTTTTGAGGTATTTATCTCATGTTTGTGCACCTCTTTCATAGTAGACAAAGAATAATGTAGCATATAAATGGGGGGGAGAACCGCAAAAAACATTTGGTTTTTTGAAGAAAATGTTGGTGGTGGCACCAATCTTCCAATCATTAGATTGGGACATGTTATTCCATATTTTTGTAGATACATCCAATATTGCCATTGAAGCAATCCTAATGCAAGAAAAAACAAAAAGTTGGTCCAAAACTGTTTATTATGCAAGTATAATGCCTATAACAAAGAGAAATTATTTGGTGACAAAAAGAAAATCTCTTGGCATGATATATGCTTTGAGGAAATTCATACATTACTTTTGGACCAATGAGGTGATATTCCATGTAGATCATTAGGCACTTCTCTACATTGTGAATAAGCTTGACTTGTATGGGAGAATAGATAGATGGGTAATTTTGTTGTAGTAATTTGACTTCAAGGTGATTCATACACCCGAGAGGAGTCGTCTAGTTGTAGATTACCTTGGTAGAATCGAAATAGAAGAAGCACCACAAGGCACCCGAGAGGAGTCATCTAGTTGCAGATTACCTTGGTAGAATCGAAATAGAAGAAGCACCACAACTGCAAAGATTTTCAAGCTTAGGCGAACATATCCGACAATTGGTATGATCATATGCTTTTCAATTGTTAACAAATGGAATCTTTCTAGAATCAATGAGTAAAGATAGGAGAAAAAAATTGGCTATGAAAAGTAGACCATGTTTTGTTATTGTAGGGGTCTTCTACAAGAAAGGAATTGATCAGATAATGAAAAGATGTATTTTGAAAAATATTTGGTCCTTAAAGAAGCTCATGGAGTAGTAGCAAGAGGACACTTTTCTAGTGAAATTGTAGGAAAAGAGATTCAAGCAAGGTTGTGGAGGCCCACAGTTTTAAAGGATGCTCATGATTTTGTGAGAAAATGTCCTCAATGCCAAAGAGAGGGCAAAACAATGAATGTAGATAGGATACAACATCAACTTAGTCTTGCCATTCAAACTATTTCAAAAATGGGAAATGGATTTTTTTTGTCCTATTAGACCTGCAACAAGGTAACAAAGAAAAAGTATATTCTTGTGGCAATCGATTACTCTACCAAATGGCTGAAAGCAATGGCATTGAAGGATAATACAATGAATAGTGCTACAGATTTTTTTTATGACTAGATATCGGTGTCCCATTGGGTTGGTTTCAAACCAAGGAGGACACTTCCTCAACAAGGTGATTAAGAAGTTAAACCACTTAAGAAATCTCACTAGAGAATCTGTTAACATTGGAGCAGGAGAGGATACAAGATTCTTACTTGACATAAGTGATTTAGAATAAAAGACAAACATGGTTTAATAGGAATGTGAATGTCCAGATTTTTGAGGAAGGATATCTTGTCCTTTTGTATAATTCAAAGTTGGGTCCAAGACCAAGGAAGTTGAAGTTGCAATATGTAGGACAACTGAGGACTTGATTGGAGTAGGTTAATCCATAGCAGAGTCAGAGAAGGTGCTATTCAAGCATAAGAAAAAGATGGATCCCTTGTTTTTTTAGTTGAAAAGGATATACCATAGAACAATCCACGAGTGGTAACACCAACCCCTGGGAAGAATGGAACTAAGCTTAAGTTTAATAACGGCAAAGCAGAAAAGGCTCAAGGAAGGTGAAAGTGATGGAAAAGCAGGATCTGTTTGGAGCACAGAAAAAAAGTTGAGTTGAGGCAGGTGTCAATGGCAGTGGCCAAAGAGGCATGAAAAGTGATGCATAATTTTTTCATCTAGCAAGAGTGTGATTTAGAAATTGAGGAAAGAGCACAAAGGCAACTAGAGAAAGAGTTCAAGTGTTGGAAGGGTAGCTATGGTGGAAGTTCAGATTGAAAACCTTAAGAATCAACTGTTGCAAGTCACAGAACAAGCACAAAGTGAAATGGAGGAATTGAATAAGAGGATTAAGGTTCTGGAGGAAAAAGTCCTCTCAAAAGTTGCAATAAATTCTACTTTGATAGGTTGGCTGATAGAAATTAAAGTGCTTTCAATACATAATTGGAGGAGCTAACAAAAAATAACCTTGAACTAACCTCTAAAAATGAAATTTTCATTCAACAAATCACTACACTCTGAAATATTCATGATCAGTTGAAAAACATGGTGAATGGTGATGACAATAAAAGTCCAAGCTATAGTACCTGCCAAAAAAGGAAGCCAGCATTATACAAGCACCAATATGCGCAAGCTAAGACATGGAGCAAGCCTCAATACACCATTAGACATAAAGCAAAGTTAGTAGTGCAACTCGAGCACTAGCTGTGCCAAAATCTATAACATTGATCCCAACAAGAGTGAAATTGAAATATGCAACATCAATGGTACCTCCTTGCATATATACTATTTCAACAAAGGAATTCATACATTAAACGTGGGCATAGTATTGCGTTACAGCTTTGTCCACAATGGGTTATTGGTACCATTCAACTTATCCCTAATAGCTAACATAATGGATACATCCTTGTTAACAACCACCATCGAATGTACTTGATGCAAAAGTTGCATGCATGAAGGAAAAAATGCACAAATGGGTTATTGGTCCCATTCAACTTATCCTTCGCAGCTAACATCTTTAACACATCCTTATCCCACTCAAATTATCCTTAGCAGCTAACTATTGGTCCATTCCCTCTGCGATTCCTTACAAAGTGTATGTGTTTAAATTTGCAAAATGTGAGAATAAGAAAGAATGACAATGTATTGGGTAATGAGGCCAACAAAGCATGTCTTGGTCTTGGATAATAATTAAAAAATGAATGGTTGAGAAGCTATGAAAAGAACAATGCATACCTTCGAGGAAGTTGGAGAAACATGTAGAGCATTCGGATATGCCCTGCGTTGAATCACTTTCGAAGCTTGTATTTGAAGAGATATAATATGGCTTTACTTGATGCTTTCTACGGTGGATAGATCATTACATGCAACTGGTAACAAGATATGGCAATTATGATCCTTCTGGTCATATGATCTGTGCCTATACACATCTTGCTGTGGTAAGACATCGAGTCTTTTGCATATACATATCGTGAAGATTTTAGGTGTACACTCTATGCCTGTATTTTGTCTTGAGAGCCCTTCAATTTCACTTTAGAGCATGAAATTGTTTTGTTATAATACTTACTTCTTTTAATCACATGAAATCTTTTGTATAAAAAAACTGCACTTCTAATGTATTTTCTAAGCAACAAAAATGTTATCTTTAATGAAAAACTTCAATTTCTTGAATGCCTATATTACTATTGTTCACCCATGAGGATTCTTGGCGGCGAGAGAAGTTACCTTTTATCCCAATCCAAATAGCAATGGTATCATGAAGCATGCATGCTATGGAAAGTCTCAGACGTATTAGCTTCGATAAACACTACAGAGAATGCATCATGAACCATGCTTGAAGAAAAATAAACAAGATAGGGGGGGGGGGGGCGGGGGGGGCGGGGGACACAACAAGATAACTCTTTCAAAGACACCTAAATAAGTTGGCTTAGTGGTTTGCAATTAATGCGGAGATGCTTTTCTGAATACTGTAAATGCCTAGTCGGTAGTCCGCTTTCATACACCATCCCATGTTACGATACTAGCCTGCACATCCTTTGCACTTCCACCTTCAAGTTTGTATTTTCCATTTTCTTGCAGAACCTCAATTTCAAATAAAATTCTAGAGGTGGAACATATCTCATATCTGGTACAGTTACAGTCTTACTTAAAACTATATCTTACTTAAAACTATTAAGGACTTCATTTCTTCTTTTAGATACTGAGTAGTTCTGCAAACACCTCAAGAATGACACAAATCAGCATGAGGCGACTACAAGTCATTACATTACATTGTACAACTAGACCAGGACTTGTACCTTGAGCTGATAAGGTATGATAGTGTGGGGCTTAAATAATTTACCCTGCATAGAAAAAGAAAAAATTGAAAACAATACACAAATCTCCAATTCACAAATCAAGATGAGCTTAACAGCATGGAATTAAAACTTTTTGTGATATTATACTCCCCATTAGACAAGCGGCTAGAAGCTACACATAGGATGAAAGGTACACACTGTGGAAAGGTCAAGGCCCGCTTTACAAGGGAAGCTATGTAAGGAAACCCGTAGCGTGTATATAAGTGAGCGAGAACATGAGGCAAGGCAGAAAAAGGCCGTTTTTTCCAAAGCCGTGAAACTAGAGCACCTTACCAGCTACTGATATAACTGCTCGAACAATATCTAGACAGTCATTCTACCACTGGACAAACAAATATCATAACACCAGCAAGATTTGCCTTTTCACTTGTGATGAGAAATGTAATTTCTATTACACCATAAAAATCTTTTTAGCACAAGTATTGCATAATATAAAAGTTGAACATATGCACATTTCCCTCTTTCACACATGCTTCATGCAATTAGATGCATCAAATCTGTTACCTTTGATTCTTGCTGAAATCCCAATCAATAATTGTTCCATTGTTACCAGTTTCATCAGGTTGCAATAATAGCGACAACCCTCTCCCGTTCTTCAATTCTATCTACAAAAAAACAGGATCTCTCTCTCTCTCTCTCTCTCTCTCTCTCTCTCTCTTTGTAATGTGTAATCATATTGTATCACGTCATCTATAGCTTCGGGGCCATGGAGCACACATGGCATGTGCAGGTAGGGTAGCCCAGTCCAGACTTATATATGGGACTCCTATGGTTGGGTGGACAGTTGTTTATGGGGTGCTCCTAAGTCGGAGAGCTTTAGAGAGAGCTCACATGAGAGGTGTTTGACGCCTATGTTTCACTTGTCTCAGAGCAGGTGGTAATATCGATTGTGGGTGAGGATTTACGAGCATATACGCACACGCAACTGATGTATTCTCATTGCTTCTTTGTGTGTGCGAGGAGCGCAAAGGAAAGAGGTAAGTTCTTTAAATCTCTATCGTTTCTTCTTACTTTTATTTTGAATATTAAGAGAGATGTAAGAAAGTGTCAATTGCATGATGTATTTGTTTCTTTAGACGAGCATTGGATTTTCGCTTTACTCATGCACAATTAACTTATTAAGTTGCAGCAACTAAAACACAGTATGATCCAATTAAGTGACTAACTAATATCTTGGTTCGCAACCTCTCTATCTCTCTATGTACTAAACGACAATGAGTTTAGTATATGAGGTTGGGAGCTCACTGTCCGTCGTGTCTCTCCCCCCCCCCCCCCCCCTTCCACTCACTCGTAGTAATCATGTGTGAGTAGTTGCTTTTTGCTATCTAAGGGAAGAAAATTGATTGTTATCTGCAAGCTTATAGAGAATCAGTACAGGTTACAAAAGGGGTAGCACTCAACCAACTAGAGAAGCAAGGTGCAGTCGCCACCAGATTCGCAGAAGAAGAAGCGGAGAACAGAGAGGATCCGATGAGCGACAAGAAGGTAGGCTTGGCAAAGATTGCATAAGTGCACGTGTGGCAAGGCAAGAGCTTATAGGTTAAAATCTACCCTTCCTATGAAGGAAAATAGAGTACCCATGTAAGGTACAGCGGAATGAATGTTGAACTTTGCTCAAGATGAGTGCTCCAAACTGTGCTCAAGGTTCCTTTTACTTACGCAAAGGAGAGCCTTCCGTTCTTTAATGAGAGAGTGCAATGGACACAAACAAAGTGAATGGACATTGTGCGTGAAGGTACTGAGACTGAGAGATAGAGAGAGAAGAGAATACGACACCGGAGATGCTCCTCCAAGGGCCCCACTCTCGATGGCGAGATTGGTCTACTTATGATTGTAGAAATCTCTACAATGCTTGGACTTGCCGACGAGGTCGACGACGATGAGACGGGCTGAAATCTGGAGCTGCTAAGGGCTGAAATCTGCAAATCTTGTATCTGCTGAATTCTGACTCTATGTCGATGACGACGGTACGACGACGACGCGCTGAAAAGGCAGATGCTGAAATCTGCGTTTTTCGGGCTGAATCTGCAAACTTCGCGGGATCTGACCGTGCGGCGAGGATCTGCTGCGGAAAGGAGAGATCTGCGAGGTTCGGGGGTTCTACTGCGAAGTCTGACTGCTGGAAACTGAAAACGCTAGTGCTACTGCTGCTTCTATCGCGAAGATCTGCAAAAACGCTAGGCTGATTTGGGGTTCTGCGGCGGAAATCTGCTAACGCTAGGGCTGATCTACTGTTGTGGGGGAATATGCTAACGCTAGAGCTGATCTATTGTCTACTGTCGCCGTGAATCTGCAAGTGCAAAACGCTGGCTGATCTGATGTAAAAACGCTAGGCCTTCTACAATGCTGAAAACGCTAGAGTTGTCGCGGGGTCGGTCTTGCTGAGAAGTTGCCTACTGAGCAAGGTGCTCTTGTTGCCTCTTCTGCCAAGAAGTGCTAGCGCTAGGTTTCTATTTATACAACTTAGCAAAATTTCCCTACCTACTTTCCAACAAAAGTCGCTCAAAAATAATAAGTGAAAAATGTCAAAAATAGGTCTATGCATTGTAAAAATGCTCCTGATGGGTTCTGACTGAAATTTGATGATCATGTTGTGTGCAAAAACGCTAGGCCTTCTACAATGCTGAAAACGCTAGAGTTGTCGCGGAGTCGGTCTTGCTGAGAAGTTGCCTACTGAGCAAGGTGCTCCTGCTGCCTCTTCTGCCAAGAAGTGCTAGCGCTAGGTTTCCATTTATACAACTTAGCAAAATTTCCCTACCTACTTTCCAACAAAAGTCGCTCAAAAATAATAAGTGAAAAATGTCAAAAATAGGGAAAATAGGTCTATGCATTGTAAAAATGCTCCTGATGGGTTCTGACTGAAATCTGATGATCATGTTGTGTGCAACCAGAGGATATGCATCTACTCTAAGTGCCTGGACATGCACGGTCTGCGAACAGACTCACAAAAGTACTTGAACACTTCCTAAGCTAGGCTAACTGAACTAAATTGAACCCATATCATGAAGTCGCTTGTCCACGGACACATACGGTTGGATGTGTCACGTGACAACCCACATCATGGAATTTTTTTTTAATCTGAAGAATCAAATTGAAAGGAAGAAAACTTTCTATTTTTTAGGATAAAAAGTCCCCCCAAAACTAAACCCACCTCCCTCTCTCTCTCTCTCTCTCTCTCTCAACTTAGATCCTATGTCAAAGCGTTAAGAGTTGAAACGCCCATTGAGACAATTAAAAGCACTTCGGTAACAATTTAAAAGTGGCTATAGCTACCTAAGGGTATGATAGAATTTTGGTCAAAAGGTGGTTTGTGCATGTCTTCTTCTTCTTCTTCTTCTTCTTCTTCTCTCTCTCTTTGTGGTTCCTTTGTCCTCCCATTTAAGTAATGTCATGCAGCTCACCCGGTAAACCCTCTAAGTAACAATTGGCATGAGCTTGAAGGGAACTTCGACGCTCCAACTCTAAAAATTTGCATCCTCAAATTCATCCATAGGTTTTAAAAAGACCAAGTAAGCAAGAAGACTTGATTTCATTAATTTAGAAATGGCAAAAGCTAATACAAGAAGGACTCACTTGACCTTTTAACTTAACATCTGTAACCACATCTTTGCCTTTGCTAGTCTTCAATTTAAGCTTCCTAGCCTTTCACTGGACCACCTCATCATTCTTGTGATGCCAACGCATGCCCAAAAGCACATCACACCCCTCAAGTAGCATGACATGCGAATCCTCATGCCCTATGTAACCCTGACAATGCAAGCAAAGCTTGCCAATGAGGTGTTACGGCGAATTCTGCCCTTCTACAACTAAAACTACATCCATTGGTGGCCCCATGTCCTCAAGCTTCAATCCAAGACCAACAATCATCTAAGTAGAAATGAAATTGACCTTGGCTCCCATGTCGAAAAAGATGAAGGCCTCTTGATCTTGCACTTTGCATGTCACAACCTCATGACGAGGCGATCCCCGAGAAGTGAGCCAACTTGCAAATTCTGGGCGAGGGGCCTAAACCCTAAAAGAAGAAGCACAAGATTGTTGCTGCCAGTGCTCCCACCACTCGCGCACTTCCCCCTTCCCCCCTGCTTACGCGTTGTAGCCCCCCCCCCCCCCCCCCCCCCCCCCCCCCCCCCCCCCACCCCCCAAGGGGCTCTTTCTTGTACCTTTGCTCGCGCAACAACTTGGTTCTCGAACTTCTTCGTTTCCATCGGCTCCGACTCACCATCGCCTTCCTTGACTTTGATTCTATACAGCAACACACACAGATGGAGGCTCATGATCCGCCCCAAAAGAACTCTGACGAAGCCCCCTCGTCCGACCCTGCAAACTACCATCAGACTTGCTCTATCACCGACGGAGCAAACGAGTCTTGCAGCAAAGGTGGAGCGCCTTCAGGCCACCTCCGTCATCTACAAGATTATCGGCACCCGAACCAGCAGAGGTGAGGTGCGCGACCTCCTCCAAGCCCGCCTTCTTTCGGAGGTGGGAAAGATCATCGACATATAGCTCCTTGGGGGTGGTTACAACCAGATCGAGTTAGAAACTCCCCAGATGGCTTCCAAGTTCATTTCGATGAGCCCACTGGCCATCAGAGCAATCGGGGCTCACTTTCGACAATAGCGCCATGGTTTCGATCCAACTTCCAATGTTCTTGTCGAGGAGCAGACTTGCCCATTTCAGTCTGCTTCCCCGGCATGAGGAGAGAGTACCTCTCACTTCTATCCAAGATTGGTTTTGAGATTGAAACTGTCTTGGAGACCCCACGAAAGGCAGCTTCGGCCGTTGTCAAGACAGCAGGTATACCTATTGTACGCGTTTTGGTTCGAGACACCCACACTCTCCCGAAGGTAGTTCTTCTACCTAGGGTGAGTGGCGGCTGGCTCCACCAAAGCGTGGAGTATTCGGGTCTCCCAAATCAGTGCTAAATATGCAGACAGATGGACCATCTCGCAAAGGCGTGTCCTCATAGGAGACCTCGACCCGCGACACACGCTTAGCCTCCCAAGGCTGGACCAACACAACAGACGGAGACCTAGGGTGCACAGGTTGGCACTTCTTCAGAGATGGGCGGCCTGTCGGTTGATGGCTGGTAGCGGGTACTTGTCCGTAGTCGTCAGGGACAGTGGGCTCGCCACACTGCCCCCTTGGTGGCCGACCCGCGACAAGCCAGCATCTTTCTACACGAAACCATTTTATGACGGGATACTCCTGAGGAGCCTCCTTCCACCTTAGCCCCGCCATCGACAGTCCCTCCACCTCCCGGCCTGCTAACACCTCAGCTTCACACCCCCCCCCCCCTTCTTACCCATCCCCTCCTCCTACCCCTCCCGTCGCCCCAACTGCCCCGACAGCAACCTCTCTTGACCCTTCACACACTCCACCACCGGCTCAAGGGACGGGACACTCCTCATCAGCCGGAGATCTCTTAGCATTGCTTTCACTACAAGCCGACTGGCTCAGGAGGGACTGCTGTCACAAAATGATGACATGGCAGCACTGCCCGCACAGACTAGCTCATGACGTGGCAGAATTGCACGGAAGACCAGAAATTGCGTTGGCATGCTGACGTGGCAACAGTACAAATTTCCACGTTTTGCGCTGGCTGTGCCATGTGGCAAGTCGTACGGATTTCCGCAATTTGTGTTGGCTGCTTTTGGGGACAGTTTTTGGACTAGATGCTTTTGGGATTGACTGCTGTTGAACTAACTGCTTTTGGGGCTCAGCTTTTGGGGCATCCCTTGTAAAAATAAATAGAGCCCTCGGGGCCTCACTCTATACAGCATCTAGACGCAGAGTCTGCGAGCAGAGGGGCCTGCGAGAATTGTACTTTGCTCAAGCATTAATATAAAACTAAATACCGAAAGGGACGCCAGATTTTGGGGCCAATACCTCTGGGCACAGAACTACACCGGGCCGCGTCGACTCTCTTTTGAAAGTGTGATAAAGTTGTGAAGTATTTTAAGTGATTCTCTCGTATGTCCTGCCAGATTTCCGACTTGGGGTGTCCAAGTACGTTACAGTGGTATCAGAGCAAGCCTAGACCCTAGAAGCAACGGAAGCAATAGAAGAAGTTTCACCAACTTGCAAAGTTTGGCCGAGTGGCCTATTTTTTAAGAAGAGTTTCCACCAACTTATGGGACCCCGTCCGATGGGGCCCAAGGTGTCACGAGGACGTGGCAATTGCTAATTACTGTCACGAGAACGTGGCAACTGCTAACCTTAGTTACTAGTTTCTTTCCAATGATTTTAATTTAATTTTTGAGACCCTCTTTTTGAAGTTGCAAGTGGTCGGACATGTGGACAGTGTGAAACGGCCGATGGTCGAGGGTTTCACCCGTAGACGAGTTGGTCGGGCCGACCGGCACTAGAATCTGAGCAGTAAAAGGGTGTCTAGGCTCAATCCAAAGTCATTTAGGCCCCTTCGCTACACTTATAAGTCAGTGGGTACTAGGAAAATTAACTCAAAGAAGCATAGTGGACACTTGGCGGCACCAAAGCCTGCAAAACGTCAAATACTGGCACCTCAACTGGGAATTGGTGCAAAATGCCATTTGGGGCTGCCTCTCTCTCTCACTGTGACTTACAGTGTGTGTGTGTGTGTGTGTGTGTGTGAGAGTAGTTGGTGCAGGTGTTGTGAAGCTTTAATGGAAAGCTTGCCTTCTCCCTTGCACTATGTAGCACAATGATTCTGCTCTCGCGCACCTCTCTCCCCTTTTACAAAAACGTGATGCCACGCTCGAGGGCTTTTCATCTATATGTACAATTGTGTGGGTTCATGCGCCATAGCAAGAAACCATCAGAGTATAGCAGGGTTCATCACGCGGGGAATCTCGTCTGATTCAAAGGGCAAGTAGCCCTACACGTGCGGGAGCTCGAGGACTTGCTACGGATGCCACCGGCTCGCGAAACGGAGCCCAAAACAAGGAAATACAGCCTGCTGTGTATTTTTGCAGTTTAGGGTTTTAGCCTAAACGGTCCCTAATACCCCCAAGACGTCCGGGGACGCGAGGGGACCGCTGTGCGGGTGATCTGGGCAAAAAACAAAGAATTCAGCATGCTGCAGATTCTCACCAGATTTTGCAAAGTGTCTATATGCGGCGGAAAAGTCATCTATTGCGTGGGGATACTGTCTGTGAAGCATCCTAGCACAGTTATGATGCCGAAATTCGGCCAGAATAGGTCATTTTCAGCCCAGATCATGCGGCACAACTCGTAGAAAATCACAAGTTTTATTCCCTCTTTGAATACAACAAAGAAATACCGAAAGGGGAGCCAATCTTTGGGGCCAACATGTGTCGGCATCTACTTGGTAGCGTTCTAGCTTCCAAGCCGTGTGTGTTTGAAGTGTCAATTCCTGTTACAAGTTTTTATTTGCAAAGTTTTTGTGTGTCCTAAAGTCTAAAGTAAAGTTTCCGGTGAAAGCCTACGTCTACTGCCCTACGGGCCGGTTCCATGGTTCCGTTGCGGGGACAGAATCACTTTTTCCTCAAGAAGTGAGCCTCGGTTGGTTTGCGGCGAAGACAGAGTACAAGAACGCGGGATTACACTATGGCCGACAAAGGGAAAGGCATTATGGAAGAGGGTTCCTCTTCACAAGACAGACAGGCAAGCAATTCCTACAGTGTTTGAGGTTTGCGAGAGTTCACGGCCACGTTTGTCTGTACCTCTTGTTGATGTGAATGCTCCACCAGTGCAGGGGCTTTACGACTGGCAACTTGAAGATGATGCGTTCAAGACTCACTTGGTGCCGTTGTGAATGTATTTTCTCGATTGGTGAAAAATCCAAGGCTTATGGAGTTTTTGTAAGCGCCACCAATGCCGCAGCAGACAAGGCAACTCACACAGCTAGTAGAGCTCGATGAGGCTCAAGCCCAGGTACTTCATGCGTGCTAGCAAGATAGGGAGCACTCGCATGTTGCGGAGTCACGGGCTCCAAGACAGGTTCCTTTCGTCCATGAACAAATGGTTAGGACGCCAATTCCATTGGTTTTGCCAGTTCAGCCCACCACCTTTCAGAGTCCACATGTTGCATTAAATGGACAGGGAACCGGTTTCCAGGCAATGCATCAGGTTTCTCCACCACCCACGGTACATCCTGGGTATTTCAGAGGTGGATCTGTGTTCCAAAGCATGGCTGGTTATGCACCTGGAAACCAGCAATATATGCCAGGAACAGTGTTTGGGGTATGCAAGGCATGATGCCAAACCCCCTGTATGGTAATATCGACATGTAGCAAGGCTTTCAAAGCAATTAGGGCCAGTTTGGGGTGCCACAGAGCAATTTTGGCATGGCTGGTTTTTCTGGACAGCAGCCAGATATGGCACTTACAATGCAAAATGTCAATGGCCAAGGAATGTCGATGATCCCTACTACACTACCCATGTTGCAGACAATTCCTTATAACAATTTGGGGACACTGGGAAAGCCAAAAGCTTACAAAGAAGGTGGTGCAGTTGTGAAGTTCAGCACTTTCAGCCGCTTTGAGGATAAGGCAAAGGCTCTTACTTTCCTCCAGCAGTTTGATACAGCTTATGCAGGAGGGAATTTTACAGAGGCCTCTAAGATAAAGAAAGCTGCCACTTTCTTGAAAGACAATGCGCTTACATGGTGGATGATATTGTTGATAGAGGGTGCTGCAATTTTCAGCAAGATGGACGTTAAGAGTAGGTACCATCAGATTCGTACAAGGCCAGAGGATGTGCACAAGACTACGTTTAGGACGACATTTGGTCTCTATGAGTTTTTAGTGATACCATTTGGTCTTACAAATGCTCCTGCTATGTTCAATAGGATGATGGACCGGATTTTTTGCTCGCATCAAAAGTTTGTTCGCACATTCTTTGATGATATGATAGTCTGTTCGAAGAATGAAGAGAGGAGCATAGACGTCACTTGACCGTTGTATTCGAAAAGTTACGCAATCACAGGTTACTTGTCAATCCTAAGAAAAGGAGATCCACTTTCTTGGCCACATAGTGTCAAAGGATGGTGTCCAAATGGATCCCACAAAGATTGAAGCTATTAAGACATGGCCAAACTAAAAGACTGTGCACGATTTCCGAAGCTTCTTGGGATTGTGCTCATACTATAGAAGGTTTATCAAAAAATTTGCAGAGATAGCTTCCCCTCTTCACGCTTTGCAAAAGAAAGAGGTCACTTTCAAATGGACGATTTCAGCTTTTAGTCTCTTGAAGGAAAAGATGACTTCAGATCCCGTGATTGTTTTACCAGATCTCAGGAAGTCATTCGTGGTCCAGTGTGACGCGTGCGGCACATCGGAGCAGTGCTAATGCAAGATGGTCGGGTAGTAGCTTATGAGAGTAGAATCCTGCAAGAACCAGAAAAGATTATGTGAATCTATGAGAAAGAGCTATTTGCCGTGCTTCATGCGCTCTCTAGCTGGAAGCACTACCTGTTAGGTCTGATTTTATTCCCACACAAATCATCAGACCTTGCGATACTTCGACACAGTCAAAAGCATATGCAATGGGCAAACATTCTTTCTATGTTCCACTTCCAGGTTATGCGTGTGGAAAGCAAGAAGAATGTTGTGGCTGATGCGTTATCAAGGAAGCCACAAATTTCAATTGTGTCAATTCCTTATCATCATGAGCTCGATGACTGCAGGAACAGTATGCTACTGAAGAAAATTTTGCAAGAATCTTTGAACAGTTGCAAGATGGGTAACATCATGAGCATTACCTCCTCAGAGACGGCTTTATGATGATGCATGGAAGACTTTGTGTCACTAGGCCATTGCGACATAAGGTCATGGTAGAAAGTCATGTCCCACCGTATGCAGGGCATCGTGGTATTGATGCGACAGTTAGAACGGTAGAGACATTCTTTTATTGGCCAACTTCGAGGAGAGATGTGGATGCCTTTGTGCGAGCATGCTGATTTGCCAAAAGGTCAAGTTTGACGGGCAAAAGGCACCAGGGTATTACAGCCACCGTCGATTCCGGATAAGCCATGGGAAAGCATTGCTACGGAGTTTATCTTTGATCTTCCAAGAACACCGATAGGGAATGATGGTATATGGACCATTATTTGCACGTTCACCAAGCAAGCCCATTTTATTCCTATCAGGAAGAAGATAAAATCTGACCAGATGGCATGGTTGTTCATGTACAATGTGTTTAAGTACCATGGTATGTCACAATCGATTGTCAATGATCGTGATCCTCGCATGACAAGTCTATTTTGGAGAGGATTGTTTGAGAACATGGGCACTATGCTCAAGTTCTCGTCTTTGTTTCATCCATAACCTGATGGACAATCAGAAGAGGCTAATTCTACTATCTTGGATCTGTTGAAATGTTATGTGTCAGATAATGAGGGCAAATGGGAACAATATTTGCCTATGCTTGAGTATGCGTACAACAATCCGATGCATTCGTCCACAGGCAAGACACCTTTTGAGATTGTTGAAGATGGCAAAAAGGTTCCTTTCATTTTGCATACTGAGGACTTTGAGGCAGATCGATATGTTGAGAACATGGATGAAATGTATAAGAAGATCAAGATTGCCTTGGAGAAGACTCGGGCAAAGCAGAAAAGGGTTGCTGATCGTCACCCTCGTGAATTGTTGTTTTGACCTGGTGATTGGGTACTCTTATGGTTTGAAAAGGCAAGGTTAAAGAAGATGAAGGGCAAGGAAAGATTGTTTCCGAAGCTCAGCATACGTTACTATGGGCCTTTTTAAGTGCTTAATAAGAACAACGATGTTGCTTATAGGCTGAAATTGCTTGACAATTGGAAGATTCATAATGCGTTTCACATGAGTCTTCTAAGACCCTTTGTGGGTGATGTGCCAGAAGATATGCCACAGGAAGATTAGCCAGAAGTCGATGAACTTGATGAGATCTTGGTACCTGAGCAGATTTTGGCACACAAAGAAAGAAAAGTTAAGGGACAAGTTGCAAGACACTATTTGGTGAAGTTCAAAAACTATCCACCTATGGATGCAAAGTGGATGGAAGAGCATGAACTGTCAGAGTCATCAAATGTATTGCAGCTTTACCTTGAGGCCTTTGGGTTACAGCCTACGTATGCCCCATGGAACCGGCCCGTAGGGCCGTAGACGTAGGCTTTTACTTTAAACTTTAGGACACAGAAACTTTGCAAAGAAAAACCTGTAACGGGAATTGACACTTCAAACACACACGGCGTGGAAGCTAGAACGCTACCAAGCAAACGCCGACACCTGTTGGCCCCAAAGACTGGCGCCCCTTTCGGGATTTCTTTATTGTATTCAAAGAGGGAATAAAATTCAATGTGACGCCGCCTGATGCAACTGGTTGTAGACACATAGTGATATACTTTTTTGCAAATACCCAAAGTGCTCCTTGCCATGTATTTGTACATGAGGAGTCCTGGACATTGGATGTAGCCCTACGGTCTACACGCTCTTCTTGGGCATAGATTGGACAATCACTTCAGACACGGCTTTCTCAAGGTCACTCGGATGTGGATTACTCCCCACCCAAGCCGGCCTCGAAGATTGAGAGATTGGCTGCCGCGGTAGTAGCAATTTTCTCTCACTGACCCCATGAGGATTGTTTCATAGAATGTGCAAGGCCCAGGTGAACCTTAGTTTCTACGGCAGAGGGGTCGCTTGAGACAGGAGCTTCAGAGATGTCTAGTGGGTGGCATGATAGATATTCTTATGCTTCAGGAGCACCACCTTTGTGAAAGGTGCTTGGTCGAGATCTTTGTAGTGCTTACCAACACATTGTGCACATTGAGGAGATGCCACACAACATGAGTGAAGGATTGATCTATCTTATCCCCGAGAAGGGAGGCTCCTTGGACGAGCTTCGGCAATGGCAACCCATCACCATTCAGCGGGTGAGCAACCGTCACAAAATGATGGCGTGGCATGTCCAATTGACGAAACCCTAAAGTTAAAAGTAGGAACATAAGTTGTTCCAACTTATAGGGTCTTGTCCGATGGGGCCCTAGGGACACTAGAAAATTAAAAAGAGAGGCTCGCAGAAAATGTACTGACGTGCGACAACTGTATAGACGCTCCGCGTTTTGCACTGATGACATGGCAGTCATACGGAATTCCGTGATTTACGCCGGTAACCTTTTGGCCACTGAGGCTTTTGAGTTTAAAGCTTTTCATATACTGCTTTTTGTGAAGCCCCTAGGCCTTTAAATTGAAACCCAAGGCCACTCTCTGGCTCAATTTTGGTTGAGGAGCACAGCACAGCACAGCAGAGAGGACCCTCGGACCTTGTAACTTTACTCAAGCATTAATACAAAAATAATACCGAAAGGGGCACCAATCTATGGGACCAATCTCTTTGGGCACGGAACTACGCCGGGTCGTGTCGCCTCAATTGAACAATGATTAAAATCGTGAAGTGTTTTTAAGTGATTCTCTCGTGTCTCGTGCCAGATTCTTGACTTAGGGTGTCCAAGCCTGTTACAGTGGTATCAGAGCTCATTCGATCTTCCTTCCACCAAATCCCTTTTTTTGCGATACACGTGGATTCAGGTGATGGCTTTCGCAAGAATTAGATGAACCCACCTGACACTTTTGGATCGGGTGAAAGCACGGGAAATTCGAATGGAACAACAGAGGTAGAATACGGACCACCTCGGCCTACGGAGAACGAACGAATGAAGATGCAATGTCAACAACAAGTTGATACTTGCAAAGGATCCTCAGTATGCAAAATGTTTGACTCGGTGTTAGGTGCAGCGGAGTGAATGATGAACTTTGCTCAAGATGAGTGCTCCGAACTGTGCTCAAGGTTCCTTTTACTTATGGAAGGGAGAGCCTTCCGTTCTTAATGAGAGAGTGCAATGGACACAACAAAAGTGAATGGACACTGCGTGAAGGTGTATGAGACTGAGTGTAACAAACTGCTGACGTGTCAAAGCCTAAAGAATGGAGCCAACTTACAGATGATGTGGCTGCCCGAGAGCAAAAACCCTAACCCTAATTTTTGCAAGAAACCCTAACTATTGAAACCCTAATTCTGGAAACCCTAACCCTAAAACCTGCAAACCCTAATTCTAGAAACCCTAAGAAGAACAAGCAACAAAAGAAGAAGTCCTACCAACTTATGGGGACCCCGTCCGATGGGGCCCCAAGTGACATAAAGGCATTAAAAATAAAGCAGAACACACTCAAAGACTTTGCACATCAAAATATGATGATGTGGCACCTGTACGGACGTCCCGGAATTTGCGGCGGATTTTTAGGGAAATCCCGAAATTTTAGGAAAGTGATTTTTTGGGGTCAGCTTTTCATATTTGATGCTTTTAGGCTTTGGGCCTTTAAATATGAGCCTTGGGGGCCCTCTCTAGCACTCTTTAGCGCGCAGATTGCAGAGGAGGTGCTCCCCGGCTGTTGTACTTTGTGAATCGGCAGTAATATAAAGAAATACCGAAAGGGGCGCCAAGGTTTGGGGCCAATACTCTCTGGGGTGGAATTCTGCCACTCCGTGTCGCGTGTCGTCTCTCTCTCTTTCAGTTCAGTTGTTATTGAAGTGCTAAAAGTTTGTTCAGTCTGTTCTTTTCTATTGGCACGTGGTGCCCGCCTTGTGACACTGAGGGATAGAGAGAGAAGAGAATACGACACCAGAGACGTTTGTAAACCCTCCTCCGAAGGCCCCACTCTCGTTGGCGAGAGTGGTCTACTATTGATTGCACAATCTGGTACAATGGCTGATGCAATGAGTCTACAATGGTTGCTATGTCGATGTCGACGGTGGTGACGACGGACCGAGTCTATGGCTGAAAACTGAGTGTTCCGATCATGGCAGTAGTGCTGTCCAAAAATGCCAATGAGGCTGAAATTTGCTGACGCAATTGCTGTAGCATGGAAAATGCTGGTTTACTGCAGAAATTCAGTGTCCTGCTGCTGCCCTAAAAATGCTGATTTGCGGGCCTTTTGAGACTTCCAAAAACGCTGGTTTGGCTGGTCTTAAACGCTGAATTGCTGAGGCTTTATCACTGAACTGCTGAGGCTTATGGCGCTGAAAACGCTAGGGCTATGGCGATGAGGCTATTGGCTGAAAACGCTAGGGTGCTGGAGCTTATGGCGATGATGGCTGGATGCTGAAAAACGCCAAGGAGATGGTGGTCGAATGTTGGCCTTGCTTGGAGGAAATCACCACCAAGGGGAAGGAGTCTTGCTTGAGAGAGAGAGAGAGAGAGAGAGAGAGAGAGAGAGAGAGGGGGAACCTGCTGCCCTTGGCCTGTGTTCTCCTTGCTCTTCTGCCAAATAGTGCTTATATATTATCTTACCCAATTTGCCCTACTCAGTTCCCAACAAAAGTCACTTAATAAATAAGTGAAAAATGTCAAAAATAGGGAAAATAGGTTAAAAGCACTGGAAAATTCCCCTGATGGATTCTGATGGGAATGCTTATGATCATGCTGTATGCAACCGGAGGATATGCATCTACTATAAGTGCCTGCATGCACGGTCTACGAACAGACTCACAAAAGTGCCAGAACACTTCCTAAGCTAGACTGACTGGACTGACTGAACCCTTGTCGTGTTGTAGCTTGTCCACAGACACACAGGGTTGGATGTGTCACGTGACACCCGGCACCCGATCGATGAGATGCATTCCCGATGGCAGACAACCATCGACTCGCCATTAGAGTCAGCCCTCAAGAAACTTCCTGTGCCACGGATATTCACTGAAGATGAACTCGATGACGTTGTCAAAAGACGAGTCAACCAACTTTGGGGGGCCAAGAAGCACTCGAGGAGACGCAACAAGGGAGCAGACAACCCTAGTTATTTAGACCGTCAGTCTTCTTTTGCTAATGCGCGAAAACCTTAAGAAGCATGTACGCTTCGAGGGTTTGCCCAATTCGTCCTCATCTTCTTTTGATAGTTCCGACAGTTCTTCTTCTGATTCGAGTGATGAGGATAGAAAGGGTAGGAAGTGACGGAAGAACCAAAGATATGGAAAGAAAAAGAAGAAGACCAAGAAAAGCAAATCCCACCACAAATCCTGAAAATTTTCAGACACTTTTGATGAGAAATTAACCTCTTGCGAGAGTTCGAACTCTGAGGACTAGATGTTTTATTCAAAGAAAAAGCATTTTTATAAAGCCAATCAATACGACTTTCTCGAATATAAGAGCAAGAAGACCAAAGAATTCAAAGAGAGTGGACAAGCAATCAAATTTGATATCTTTTCAGGATTTAGAGATGCCCACAAAGCCCTGACACTTATTCAGCAATTCGACTAGCTTTTTCTGGAGGGCGTCACTCAGAGCACTCAAAGATTAGAAGGGCAGCATCTTATCTGAAAGGAAATGCACGAACATGGTGGTCCACTCTTCTCTTACGAAAGGAAGCACCGATAAAGTGGCTAAAATTCAAGTGGCTTTTCATCTCTTCTTACTTCCAAGGAGTTGGAAAAGCTTGCTGAACTTCAATGCTCTTGGGATCATCTTAATGCGAGGATCCAATCTTTCATCTTCCTCAATTGTACTCAACAAGCACTTGGACACATTCGGACTATGAGTAATGCTCAGAAGATCTTGAACCACTTTGAGCAAGCTTACAATAGGATGAGCCTATGAAGAGAACGCACTTGGAGGTAAAGTTGGGAACTTTGGACCCTCGACAATCGAAGTCCATGAAGGATCAAATTGAGAAGATGCAAGATATGCACCAAGTGATTCTTCAGACAAGGAAGTCGATCTCGGCTATAATCGTGAAGATGAATTTGACTCCCGAGTATATTGTTTTCTATACACCCTTGATTGCTTCAAAGGAGGACCAATGATCTGACATGGGAGGAGCTTGTTCCCATGGTGTTGAATCAGGAAGAGAAGCTTCAAAGGTCCAAATCTAGAGGGGGCTCTAAGCCCTTGACTAAACAGTCGTCCAGGAAACCAAAGAAGAAGCAAAAGGCATAGAAGGATGATACTTCTAGAATTGGTGAGAGACCCAAGAAGGAGGTGACATGTCTTAAGTCTAGAAAATAGGGGCATACTCAAAGGAGTTGCACGAAGAAGTTAGATTCGAACTCCGAATCCGATGAGGTGGCTATTGTTGCACCTATTCCGGTTTTACACACTTGGTTCATCTACCGTCATCTTCACCAAGCATTCATAGAGACTTGTGGATGGATAGCACTCTTGTTAGATTCTTTCTCAGCACCAAGCCCAGGCAATTGCTCCTACTTCCTTGGCCGTACCTAGAGGACCTATCCAATCTTTAGGCGATGGTGTGGCAAATGAGTCAAAGGTTGTTCATCTTTGTGATACTCAGTCACCGGATACATGCATGTTGGCCTCTCACATTGTGAGTTGGACATTGGAGCTAGTTGCCTCGACTAGTTCCCGAAAGAGGCACATCCAATCTCCTACGCTTCCTATAACTTATACACATTGATTATATGCCCACATGCCATGCTATACAGGCAGTGGAGCTCTAGCCTGTATGGCAGGCATAGATTCCATGGACTAGCGGACACTAATGGATTGGATTCTTGACCAAAAGTTTGCACCAGAAATCACTACTAACATGTGCAAAATACACTACCACTGAGGTCTGCTATATGAGATGCGCTAAATACTAGTGAATACCTTTGATGGTTTTAACCCATAACCACCATCAAGGTATCCTTCATAGGCGTGTGCATGGTTCTTTCATGCGACTACACCAGTGTACAAGTTTTCGTCCTCATCAAAGCTAATAGTTGTAGCTGTGAAGATAAAAGGTGGTATTAGTGCTGCTTTACGTGATGCTGCTATCAGCCAACTATACATCTTACATCATGAGCAACCAATTACTGACCTAAAGTCATTTTTTGGACGAAGGGGAGACTCAAAGTTCAGATGTTGCAGGTATTACAACTTGTCATACACCCCGTGTGGCTCTACCAGAAAAGGTGAGAAGGAAAAACGAGAGAGAGAGAGAGAGAGAGAGAGAGAGAGAGAGAGCACCTCTGAGCTTGACACTCATTATCAACACCCCCCCCCCCCCCAAAAAAAAAAAAAAACAAACAAACAAACAAAACAGAACAAACCCCTCACTCCAGCACTCCCCAACCGCCAGCAGGCTTTGCCATCGCTCTCTGTCTACCCGCCCTCTTCCCCCAGCATACATAGGCCAATGTTGACAAAGCCAACACCGTCAAAACCAAAGCGTGTGCTTTTCCAAAGAGCGGGGGAAAAAAAAAGGAGACCCCGCCCGAGTACAACATACAAGTTTAAAGAACATGAAGTTAGTAAAATGACCTGACAGCGATGACGATCGCCCACTCGCAGAAGCGTGGTTGACGAAGGCGAGTTTCCAAGGAGCAGCTCCATTACCCTGCCTTTAGGATTGATGCGGATGATGGAGTGAGACGCGTCGTCAATAGAGATGGTAGGAAGGGTGTCCGGCATTTGCAGAAGCACTAGCTTCGTCGGCATTTCTTTCCCTGGGGCCTGGAGAATTGAAACGCCTCTCCGCCAAGTCGTACATAGTCAAGATCTAAGGCTAAGGCTAGTTACACACATGCACAAGAAAACAAGGTCGTCTACAGTAGACGAGGGCACCGCCTAAAAGTAACATTAAAATTGCTAGTTCAAAATGTTATTGAATTATGCTCGGTAGGTTATAGTAATAATTAATATAAATGGTGATCTAGGAAAATACTAAATTTTGGATCATGAAAGATATGCGGGTTATAATATAAATGTGAAAAGTGTGATGCAAGAAAAAAAGTATTCAAAGATTGAATCGATATTTCTGAATGCTAAGGGCATATTAGAGAAGAGTAGCTATAGGTTTGAGTGTATTACAAGCGCAGGATCGGTTGATATATCTAAGAGTGGTCAATATGAAAGCTGTACTTTGTAGAATATGTGTCATGTATCTCCAATATTGTGGAAAATTAGACATATAGAGCATGCGACATAGTCAACTGTGACATCGGATTATTTTACTAATTACGTAAGATTTTCATGAAAAGAGTTCGAAATACAAATTATATAATCAATTAATATATTTTGTCAATAATTATTTTTAAAATGATATGAACAAAAAGACATTGTCAAAAAGCATTGTAGCAAATCAATTGACAAAAATAGCATATTTAAAATCCTGTTTCAATAGGATAACGGGAATCTTGGAAATCAGACATCTATACATAAGCTATTTATAGTTTGTTCTCTTTGGCGACAAAGAAAGCACCTCAAAAGTGATACATCTTTGAGGTCTGGGGACTTTTCTGCATATACTATTTCTATGTTTCTGCAGAGAAAAAAGTGAGTTGTAGTAGCTAAGTTTTTTTTTGGGGCACCAATCTCCAAGACTTTGTATCTTCAGATGATAGTTTGATTGTGAGGATGGACCCAATGGTAAGATCAGTAATCTCTTAAGGGAGATTTTTTTGTCGTGGCGGCTTTGTGAAATTTCTGTTAGTCCTCCACATTTGGTCGCTTGGGCTGTACAATTTCAAATGGCAAATGGATTTTTTGTTGGGGGTAAGTTGTCATGCCAAATATCAACACTTGTGTCTTCTCCATTAAGTTTTTACTTGGGCAGTGATTTAATTGACGGTGACAATTATGTTTTGATAGTCGAGCCTTGCATTACGAGACAAATGAATTTTATTATTAGACTCTACATGAGAATTGTAGTAAACACTTTAAAGCACGAGAGAATGTTTATAAAAGAGAAGGGGCTTCTCTTTGATACTTTGTCTCTTCATAATTGCCACATTACGAAGATATTTGTTCTCATTTCAAAGGTGGAGCCACTTGTATAACCAAATCCACATGTCACTCTGAGAGTCTTTGTTTATATTTCTGAGGGCAATGTATACTTTGGGTTTTGCGTGGCTCTATGCATATGAATATGCATAGAGCAGAAGAATCCAAAATATAGAGCAGTAAGTAATTTTACCTTGGGATGGAAATAATAAGACAAGTAAGGATGGGATACGAACAGTATTTGTACATATTGTATGAGTGAATCATATATAATTGTTGTATTGTGCAAATTTTCAGTTGAGATCAAGTTAAATTTTCTGCTCCAAAACGGTAAAGCAAGATTCATTGTATTGACTTCTTGAAAACAAATTATATCACTTGATTGTAGCAGAGGATGTAGTTGTATATCATCATAATATTTAGAGCATAATTTAGTGTTTAATGTTGTTACCATGATGCTATCTTTGTTTGGAGAGTTCAATTTTGGAATTATCATATTCCATTTTGCTTCTGTAGAAAGTCTGTGGGTTTCATTTTCGACATCCTTGTCTAAAGCAAAGTTTCTTTCGTGCAGAGGATCCAATAAATATAAGTATTCCAATGTTCGTACACGTGACAAAGCTGTGTAGGTTAATCCATGTTTGTTACATTTCTTAGGAGAAATTGCCATTGCATGTAATGAGAGTCCTTGGGAACGATCACCGTTCGAGCAGAAGCTTGTTGAACTAGAAACTGTGTTCTGTATATTCGTTTACTGGTGTTCCTAACTGAAATTCTTTTGTTGTTGGAAATATGCATGTCCATGTAAGATCCATGGTAGAATTATAAAGAAATTTATACTTTGTGCATGTTTCTTGTCCTACTTTTTTGTTTAAAAATTGAATCCATATAATTTTTTTGGTGTTGTATGTTGTAATAGTTTTAAAATATCCATTTGCTCCATTTACGAGACCGTCATAAACATCATAATTTCCTGCACATAATTCAACTAACACACACACACACCCCCTCCCGATTGCGTAGCTTCAACCACACACGCACTGGTCCCGCATGGCTTGGCCCACGGCCCCACGCCACCACACACACTCGATGTCTCTCACGTTCTTGGTCCCACCATGTTCTATCATAAGCCATAAGCCTCTGTAGAGTCTGCGCGCAATTGCCACAGTCCACTGTTACTTTGCTCGCCTGCCTTGCGGCTCTACAACACACACAATCACAACATTGCAGCCTTCTACCGAATGTAGTACAACACACACACACACACACACACACACACACACAAAATCAAGTATCATGCATACAATGCCTGGCTCCATGGCCAATCACCAGTCCAAATCCTCAACCCTCACACTTGCTTGCCTGTACGACTGCTGCTCCTTGCAATCTACAAGTGATGGCACACTCACGAAAATCTTGGCAGCTGCTGTTACGGCTCCTGCAAAGCTGATGCATGTGCCTACACTCCTGCATGCGATCTGCCACTGAGGGCGCAAGCAAGAAATGCGTTTCGCTCTTTCTGTCTCCCAAGAGCTACCGCCGAGCTCAATAAAAGAAAAAGCTTCCTTTTTTCAAAATCAAAAGAAAAAAAAAAGAGACATTGTTCTTCCTGTAAAAGAAAAGGGGAGGCAAGAGGGTGTTCCCACACCTCTTCCCATTCGAAACTTTATAGGATGCACAATAGAGAGCAGCTTCGGAAAACATGAGAGGTTAAAACAAATTAAGTATGATCGAAGCAAAAAATCCAAGACAATTTCTAGTTCAGAGCTTTGAGCAAGATGTAATGAAGAATTGGTTTTAAGCTCTCACTTTCTACATTGTGACTTAACCTTAACTCATGAGCCACTATGAACTTCAAAAACAAGAACGGAGTCCTTGCATTCCTTTTTACTTGAGAATTGTCTTGATTTTTGAAAATTTTAAAAGAAAAACTTGAAATTTGGCCTGCGTGAGAGCTTCCCTTTTGAAGATATCATTGACATTACAATGATGCTTGGTCGAGACTTTGAGCTTGAACTTGGTATTGTTTGTGCATTTTAGTGCTTGATTTTAATCATTGCATAGTATTGCGCTTCTTGAATGGCCATGAGATAGCATTGAACATGATTTTTAGTGCTTGATTTGTGTTGACCATATGAATGTATAGCACTAATCAATGATCTTTTTTGAAGGGATGATGGCCAATGATACAAAAAAGGTTTTATGCTTCGAGGGAGCTTCAATTTACTTCATCTTATGCTCTTTCTTTTTTTCCCTTGCTACGCATGCCGTATGAGTGCTAGTTGGATGTGATCATCAAGGGTGTGCATTGAAAGTTGGGCTTGGCATTGATTGAACATTTTTAATGTTTGATTTAAATGAAAAATCCTTGTATAACACTAACATTGATCTTGTTGATGGACAAAAGAGAGCACCAAAACTTTTGGGCTTGTGATCTAGTATGTTTTTAGTGCTTGTTTTGAAATTCCAAATGCCTAAAAGTACTAATGATTGAGTTTTTTTGAAAGGATGTGGCAGGAGTGTGATTCCAAATGATCCAAGAAGGGGTCATCATTGCAATGTATTGCAAAATTTGGCTACTTAGTGCCATTCCAAATGTTTGGATTAAAAGTTGTATATATGCTAGCTCATAGCCTTGTCACAAAAGTTAATTTTTTCATTTTGAGCTAGTGTTTAGCCAACTTTTGAGCTTTCAAGTACATACTTTGGCTAGTAAGAGCCATTCATTTTCATTTCATCAAGTTGCAGTCATCTCTAGCTCAAAGATTGCTCTAGAAATTGTAAAATTTATTGAGCTAGTTGTTAGCCAACTTTTTGAAAAGCTTTAAATTGTAAAATTCAGCTTTTGAGAGCCACTTCATTTCATTCAAAAGATGCATTATTTTCAGCTCTTGTATCGTTTTTTCCATACTTCAAGTGAGCTAGAAACTAATCTACTTTTGAATCATGCATGAGAGATGGTAAAAATTGCAAGATTTGCTTATGTAGAAGCTCATTTTATCTCTCATGGTTGTTATGTATGCATAAATTTGCTACATTAGAGCATCATGTCCATAACCAAAGGCATTTTTTTTCCCTTGGGTTTTTTCCCTTTGGCAAATCTAGGTTCCAAGACCTTATATTAGGATTCAATAAAAGTTTTGTGCTTGTTGCTTTCAATAAAGGGTTTCTTTGCATGATGTGTTATGCACTAACCTTTAATGCAAGAACCAAGGATTTCAATAAAAATAAAGAAGGACTACAAGGATACCACTTGGCAAGATGATCCAAATTGGCAAAAGGTGAACTCCTTCCATACTTTGCAATTGCTCTTTACACATTCATTGCTTGGTTGAGTAAATTTGCTTCAAATTTTGGTTTTGTAACAGCCAAATTTAAATTATCATTAAAGTTTCAACATTAGGCTTTGTCAATATTAATCCGTTAATAATTTGAGTTTATTTTTGTTAGCATGCGTGTAGGTAATGACCTAGCTTGATGTTTTGCTAGTCTAGATATCCTAATGCCTACCTTAAATGTAGCATTCTCACACAGCTTGTTCTAGGTTAGATTAAACTTCACTATCTCTTAGTCCAAATGCTATACGAACTTATTAAATGGTGGAAGAATGTGCTAACAAAGAAAAAATCAAATGCACAAAGTGCAAATGTGTCTAAAACAAGTGGCCAAAAATGGCCACCAAGACACTTGATGTGTCTAAATGTTGTGATATGTCTAAATGTGGCCTAGCGCCTTATTAGTCTTTGGTAGGTGGGGGGGACCACCTTGGCATGCGTTGTTGAGGCCCTGAACCAATGCTCTAGATTGATAGGGGTTAGCTATCGCCTTGGTAGGCTAGTAGACTTTTGGAGAAGGCCTTGTGGATAACAAGGAACTGAAATTCGTAGCTTGACCTACCATGGGATGGTCGCCTTGTGTTGTGAATTAATTTTTTCAATGATATGCAATTCAATCTTCCATGAGCTTTCAAAAGAGTGCCTAAATGACATTGTACTAATTGTAAGTAAGTCTAATTATAGCCTGAACATGTCTAGGTGTAGGAAGTTGCATTAAGCATAAAACATTTGGGTTTTAGATTAGCATAATTTTGAGTTTGCATTAATCTAGGTTCATAACTTTACTGATTGCGTTAGCATTCATAAACTTGCAATTTTTTTAAGGGTTAATCTTTACAATAGTCTAAGTGTTTTTTTGCTTTATGATACTTTAAATTTGGTCATACATTAAACTTTAATTTTTACAGCAATTTACCTTGCATGCTCAATGTACTTCATATTGAATCTCCATGACTCGGCTTGTGGTGCTTAATCAAATGCTTTCTCTTTTTGACAGACCTACCTCCAGGACATACGATTACATGCCTTCGTGACTGTCTTGACAAAACACGAGGACGTGTGTCAAATTAGGAAGGAAGGGGGGAATTGGCCTAATTTCGTTGCTAAATTGAGCAAAAAAATTTGGATTTGTGCACCTAATTTTTGTGTGTGTGCAATGCTAAATTGAGTTAAAATTTGATCAATTTTTTATTAAAATTGAGTTAATTTAGCATGTATATACTCATGTATGTGTGATCAAGTGTCCTTTTGAGAAGCTTGACACACCCCACGACAACTAACTACTCGGCGGATTATTATTTTTGTAATTATTCATTCATTGAGGAAAACTTGATTTTTCACCTTGTAAATATTGGGACTTATAGAAGTTTCCAGATTGTATCCCAGTTTTTATAGTTAGATTGAGTAGATGGTTGATTTTGGAACTTTAGGGTTTGAAAATTCTAAGGTATATATACCACTTTTTGACCTTAATGAAAAAACCTTTTGTCATTTTTAAAACAAGTTTTGAAGTCTGTGAGTGAGCGTACTGTGTACTAGAGAGAGTGTGAGCTTCATCCTGACGCTACGTGTGCTCCGGTGGTCAGAATCGAGTGCGGAGAAGTGCAGCGTGTTGCCCTCGATGAGAGCTACGCACCGATACCTACATTGTGCGCGTACGGTCCGGTTTTGCAAGCTCCTTCTACGAGCTTCATCGGGTGTTTGGGTGAGCATACGTTGTCCGATTTTGCATTGCAACATATCTACGCGTTCACATTGAGTAGAACTACACATTAGGCACTTTAGATTTCGGAAACGAAGACCTGCAGATTTCGGCCAGACATCCTACGTGATTTTGCACCGGGTGTTTTGGGTTGGGATTTTGGTTCATAAACCTTAGGGAGAGCGACCTATTGGTATTAGTAGGGTCTCCTTCAAGTTCTATGGTATTCCGAGATTGTTTGATGGCTGTTCGGCTCTAGAAAGCGTCGTAGGAAGTTTCCTCTTATGCACTCTTGAAGGTTGTGACGTAGACAATTGGTAGAGACCTCTGTAGGAATTAGTTAGGAGTCGGTCGAGTGTAGGTTGACACCTTATGCTTGCTTCCACGCGCCTGCGGGTTGAGCTTCGTCCTTAGCTGGCATTATATGTTAGGCGAGTTCTCGCTGTGCTGACGTCCGTCGCGGCGTATCTGTCCAACAGATTTCTGACTCATTGACCAGCTAATAGGTGTCCAAATCAAAAAGTAAAAACAGTTGTGGGCTCAGCACATCAAGGGGAAAACCATAGTGCAAAAATCTAGGCAAAACAAAGCAGGAGACATCCTACGCGTAGGATGTCTATTGGGGCATACTGCAAAGAAAATTTGACTGGGCATAGACAATGAGATTCCATTTGGCTTAAGGGTTCCAGAACTTCTTTCAGAAGTGAATTTGGACCTTGTTTGCCCATTTGACGGAGCAAAGACTGAATTCAGACTCTTTCGCGTAAATTGACCAACATATGATGGAAGAACAGTTTCAGATTAGCAGACCTAACCCAGAACATCAGCAATGTATAAAATACAGTAGTGGTTGAGATTAACTCTCCAGTTATACCAATCATTACTAAAATAGCCTTTAGCAGATAAATGCTTTGACTCGATTGCCGAAATTAAAACGTTTGTGTACAGGTATATTCAGCAACAAAGCAAGAAGTTGTGCAGAAACTGGCCCTTTGCCAGGTGAGTGGTTGGATTTGTGATAAATTGCATTGATAAGTTTGATGAATTTAAGATCAGGAAGATACATTGTTAGAGACCAGAAGGTGGCAGGTGACCAAGGTAGCTTAGTATCCACAGAAGAGAGTGTACCTCAGGCAAGGCTAGATCCGCTAGCACCGATTATTGAGGAAGGTAGTGATATTGACACTTCGTCAGACAAATCTTTCTTCATGATGGGTAGTCAACAGCCAGGAGGTTTCACCTATGATGGACCTATGCGAGGAGGAAGCACCTCCCAAAATCCTTTGAATGATTCCAAGCTCACTGTGATCTTCTAAGGGGGAACAAACTCTAGGGGAGCCCTAGTCTATTTTGACTATCGAGGACGCAAGTGCATTTGTATCGAGGAGAGGCTAGCTCAAAGATTGGAGATAATCCGAGTCTATGATGATGGAGATAGATTCCGAGACGAAAAGGGGAACCACTATTTGATAGTTAGTAACCCTGAAGATTACAACAAATATGGAGATAACGTGGCGAAAGGAAAAATGGTTTCAGAAGCTCAAGAACCGCCACCAAACATTGATCGGCCCGGAGCTATTTTTATGTATGATAAGAAAACAACCAGGGTTCCAACTTATAACGAGAACATGGGAATCTACAAGCATGAGAGTGGGGGTATAATCTCTTACTTTCGCAGCAAAGAACCATACGTAAACGAATTAAGCAAAGACAAGTTTCTTTACTTATTCTCTTATGAAACTGCTACGGGGAAGGGTATAGTTTTTGTTGATAGATACGGGCGAGAATACCAACGTATTCTCCCAGAGGAGGTAGAAAGGGTAACAGGTCCAGGAGCATCAACATATGCCCCTGAGGAAGTGCCAAAAGCCACCTACACCCCAAGTAAGTCGACGAACCCTTTTTCAGATGAGTATGACGCTACCTCACATTCCACCCGACCGCAAGCATGCAACAACTAAGACCAACCGGCAAACCAGCCATCATTGCAGGCATGGCTCCGACAGAGTGCAACATTGGAACAAGACCAAAACCGAGATGGTTATCAAGCAGCACGAGGGCTAAGGGATTTGCAAAAACCACCACTCTATTCAAGGTATCAGGGAGAGAGTAAGCCAAAGACTCAAGGGTCAACAGAGCTTGGAGGACCACCCATAGAACGAGTTCGAAGAGATGAACCACCTCCAGCGAGAACTGTTAGAAATTATGGCTTAGGAGCACCACTGGGAGAGGAACCAGCCTATTACAGAAGGCCTGAGGAGGTATATCGATTAGGACGAGGAGATCCAATGATGATGTTTGTAGATCATCGGAGAATTAGGCCTTCTCAAGTGCAAAAATGGGTAAACAAGAAATACACAGAAAGCAGAGACCCAAGAGATCATGTAGCAGCCTTTGTGCGTGTAATTAGAGTCGAAGAGGTGTTAGATTTTCCTACCCAATTTGCAGGGTTTGGACTAACCCTAGAGGATGATGCTGCCACTTGGTTTGACTCTGTAGAGCGTAGAGACTTTGAGTCCATGGAGGAAGTGTTTGACGAGTTTATCGAGGAATTCTCACAAAGGGGAATAGCTCATAATACCGTCTCACAGATCCATAAATTCAAATAGAAAGATGGAGAATCTGTACGAAAGGCAGCCCTAAGACAAAAAAGATATGTTAAGTTATGTCCTGTTGAAGAACTGCCAACTCAGTCCAAACTTATGCTGATATTCATCCAAGGACTAAGGAATGCGGATCTCCAGAAAGACTTACATATGAAGAGGAGCACGACGTTGAATGAATTGACCAAGGAAGCTCTTTACCTGGTGGACAATTGTGCGGTCTACAAAGAGGGAGAGTTCAAGGACCTTGACGACGATTCGTCTTCACAACAAAGTGGAAGCAAGTCTTCTAAGACAACACCAAAAGGAGAAGTAGCTGTAAACCAGGAGCAGCTCGTAGATGAAGTGCTAAAAAAGATCAACTTGTACGTCAAACCCCAGGCTAAACAGCCCAAGTGGTTTGCTATTGAACAAAAATTGACAAACCATGGGACCGAGGAATGTTATTATAACAAGGGATATGTGAGAGAGAGACCTTACACTCCCCAAGCTCCGGTAGCTTCTCCTCAAGTTCCACAGATGCCTAGATATCAAGCAGGCAACCTACCAGGACCTGTACGTGTTGAAAGACCGCAACCGGTGTTGGGGCAACAACCACCCCTACCAGGATTACGACCAGTTGGTATAAGATACACACCAATTGTAACTGAATTAGAGGATAAGGCTTTGGTGCCTATGCATGCATATTATGAAGATCCCAATGGATATGCGGCAAACCCTGCCTATTATCCACTGAAGAACCCTCGACACCAGAACCATGGAGCATGATAGGAAATACAGGACCACCAACTGCTGCGCAGGCAGCAGGAGAAGGAAGATATAGCTTAGATGAACGAACACTGATGTTCATAGCCAATGGAGGCATGGGCGGACAGAGACATGCTTACCAACAAAGAGGGGCTCAAGGAGCACCTCAACAACCCAAGGGACCCTGCTACAAGTGTGGTGGAGACCATTGGCTGAGAGGCTGTCCTCATGATGAAATCATTAGAGTCAATGCATATTGCCCAGAATGTGGAATTACTCATTTGATTCCCGATTGCCCCAAAAACCCGAGCAAAGGAGCAAAAACCACCTTGAACATGCTAGAAAGAGTACCTTCCAGTGGAGGATCGGAAAATGAAACAATCATACCCATCCAGGCGGTAACACGAGCCCAAGCTCAAAGAAAGAAGAACGAACCCATAGTTGAAGAACCAAAAACTGATGCCCAAAGTTCAGAAACGAGGAATCAGAGAAGCATTTGGAAAGCTAGAAAGGCGCGTAGAAGCACTTGGAAAGCTAGAAAAGCGCGTAGGAAATCCAAGAAGGAACGAGAACAAACAACTCTATCCGAGGAGTTGAAACATACAAAGGATAGATTAGAGCGGTTAGAGGATCTAGCTAGCTTAAGCTCACACACCACGGCAACCATAGCACCCAAGGAAGCAGAGCCCAAAAGTGCAGGATCAGGAGGATCTGTACTGGCAGACAAGGTAAATGAGCAGTTGGATGAGCTTCTAAAAGCTTATGAAGCTAGACTTAAAAGGAACCAAACCTAGGAGCAGAGATGGATGACTTATCCATATGCAGAAATAGAAAAACAGAGGTTGGATATGTGTAAAAAGATGATCGAGACAGCTCAATCATTGATGGAAGACCCGCTGGGTAAACCTGTAAATTGGCATGGGGCACCAGCTCCAACCCCTATCCAACCAACTATAGAAAAACATGTGGAAACAAAGGAAAGACTCACTAATGCCTATGAGTCCAGAGGAGAACCTATCATAGTGCCGAATACCACAGATGAGGCAAGTGACGGGTTCCAACCTAAAATGTTGGAAGAAATGGGTAAGGACTGTAACGGTCTAGACAATCTGTGGAAGCAAATCCGTGAGGCCAACGAGGCTAATAGGATGAGTAACCACATGAACAGCACGAGAAAAGAAAAGAATGTGATCTTACCTCCTATTGAAGAATTTGAGACGAGATCACAAATGAACTTTGAGATACATTCACAAGGGGGAGACCAAGGATCAATTAGCTCGGGGCACAGCCAACCAGACTCGCTGAGAACTTTACCCTCTTACCTAGGAGAGTATGAAGCTAAGTCGGAAGTGAGAGCAATCCCATCTCAAAGACTTTCTTCTAACAAAGTGATGGATTTGCAAGGATTGATTGAGTTGTTGTCCACTCCGGTGGCATGCACAATCACATTGGCAGAACTCCTAAGGTTACGACCAAACATGTGGACCACAGTAGGTAAATGCCTAGAAAAATTTGGAGTTAAAGACCCCACATTGAAGCTTCAGGAAGGGATCAGAGAGTTGGACAGGCCTCAACTCAACACTAGGCCAGTACCATTGAACAAGGTTGGAGAGTACTGCGAGGGAGAAGATGGAAACACCATGCTACCAGTAGAATTCCAAGGAGTAGTTTCCAAAGCTATTCTTGACAGTGGAGCGGAAGTTGCTATCGCCACCAAGGAAATCTGGAAAAAATGGGGAAAACCAGCCTTGAGGACTACCAGAATGAAACTGCAATTGGCAGATGGGTTCATGGAGAAGCCTCTAGGACTCTTAGAAAAAGTGATTGTCACTTCGTGTGGAATCGAGTATGAGTATACATTTGCAATAGTCGATTTCGACAAAAAGAACAATTATGAGATCATCTTGGGACGACCATTCATGTGACAATTGAAGATGGTCCAAGATTGGGGTTATGACCACATATACCTTAGACATGGCGAGACAACAACTAAAATACACCTGAAAGACCATAGTTACAAAGATGTGAACCAAACACCTGTGGAAGATTCTGATTCAGCTACAGTAGCAGGATCAGAACTCCCAGCATGGTTAGGGCAACCAAAAGAGCCATGGATGTGCGGAGCTTCACATTGTGGAAGCTTAAGAAGAGAGGAATGCGTCTTAGAAAGAGCGATAGAGGACAAAGAGTATATTCCGGAACCTTTCCCTGAAGATGCCTTGGAACCTCTAGAATGGGAACACATACTAGCAACATTGGATGTATGTACCATTACAGACAGTCCAACAACAAAATTTTGCGATAAGGATGGCTATGATGTGCTACCCTACTACATGGTAAGCATATACCAGGAGATGAGACGGTAGAACCACCATAACAAGAAGAGTTTCACAACTCCTCTGAACATTTGGAAGTAAATGATGATGCAGATAATGAGTGTTCAAACACCTCAAGTGAGCGTGGAAATGAAACCGAGAATATCAAGTTTTATGATTTTGCTAATCAACACCCTAGACGCCAGGAACGCTATAGGAGGAAACAAAGTGAGAGAGAACATGATGCCCAGGATAAAAGGTAAAACTCACTATTTGATGCTTGTGAAAGCAAAGGATTGTGTAAAAGATCACATATCAGGAAGATTCTCAAAAGATCGAAAAGAAAGAACGCGAGAGGAAATAAAACAGGTACGAAAAACTAAAACCAAAACAAAATCACAAAAATATGAAAAATCAAAAAAAGAAACAACAAAAGACCAAGAGTGGACGAAACTGGAGCGTAAACAGAAATACCAAGAACTGAAACGGTCTTTAAGAGAGATATGAACTACTAAAGAAGATAGTGATGGTAAAGGGGAGTCAGAAAAGGGAAACATGAATGTACCATCACACTATCGAAAATTTACTATCCAGGACAGAAAAATCATCATGACACCACCAGTCAGGGAAAGAACAAACCAAGAATCTTACGATGAGCCAGAAAATGCAAAAAAGATAGACCTTGGAGAACTAGGTGAAAAGCCTCAGCCGGTCTAACGATTTAGAGCCTGAAGAGGAAGAACGGCTAACACAACTTCTCAAGAAGTATAAAGATGTATTTGCTTGGTCCTATAAAGACCTCAAAGGAGTCGATCCATCGATATGCCAACATACAATTCCTTTGAAATCGGATGCAAAACCTAGCAAACAACGTCCTTATACATATAATGACACATTTGCTAAACGAATCAAAGAGGAGATTGATAAGCCGATGGAAGCTGAATTCATCTATGAAATTGAACATATAGATTGGGTGTCACCCATTGTGGTAGTTCCCAAAAAGAATGGAAAACTGCAAGTGTGTGTAAACCTCAAAAAGGTAAATGCAGCCACCATAAGGGATAATTATCCCTTGCCAATCACAGAACATGTACTTGAGCGAGTGGCCGGGAAACGGACTTATTCCTTTCTGGATGGGTTTTCAGGATACAACCAACTGGCAATAGCAAGGGAGGATCAACACAAAACAGCATTTTCCACAGAATGGGGGATTTATGCGTATCAAGTTATGCCATTTGGCTTAACTAATGCCCCAGCCACTTTCCAAAGGTTAATGACTCACGCATTCAAGGAATACCTAAGAATATTCTTAGAAATTTAGATCTTTGTGTACACTCTCTTATAAGAGAGGAACATACTGACCATTTGCAAAAGGTCTTTGAAAAATGCAGGACATATCGAATCTGTCTTAACCCGGAAAAGTGTGTATTCATGGTTAAGCAAGGCCGCATCTTAGGACACATTGTCTCAAGAAATGGCGTAACCACAGACCTAGACAAAGTCAAAGTCATTGTAGACCTACCTAGGCCTACTAATGCGAAACAAGTGCAATCCTTCATGGGACACTGCGGATATTATCGAAGATTCATATACATGTACGCGGTTATCGCACAACCTCTGTATCGGTTGCTAGTCAATTTCGATTGGACCGAGGAGTGTGAAACTTCATTCCAAAAGCTGAAGGAAAACCTTATATCAACACCTGTACTGAAGGCACCAGATTGGGAAAAGATATTCCATGTTCACATTGATGCTTCAACATATGCCATTGGAAGTATTCTGGCTCAACCTGGAGACGGAACAATGGATTTTCCGGTTTGCTATGCGAGCCGACAGTTAAACAGTGCGGAAAAGAACTACACAACCACCGAGTGGGAAGGGTTAGGAATGATTTATGTTGTAAAGAAATTTCGGCATTATTTGCTTGCAAACAAATTTGTGTTCTTCACGGATCATCAAGCTCTTTTGTATCTGGTAAATAAACCATGCATTACAGGGAGAATCGTACGCTGGTTTATTATATTGCTATAATTTGACTTCACAGTGGTGGTCAAGAAGGGTAAAACACATCTACGAGCGGATCATCTTTCAAGGATACACAACTGGGAAGCTCCTGAAGGAGTAGATGATGACATACCAGATGCTTATCTTTTCAATATTGAAATAATACCCAAATGGTCTAAGGAAATTCTTAGCATTCTTTCATTTGGAAGTGAGTTTGATAATACGGAATGCAGATCCAAACAACAAACAATTCGACAAACAAAAAACTTCCAGTTGATAGCAGGACGGTTGTATCATTTTGGATCGGACCTCGTCCTACGATTATGTATAAATCTGGAAGAATTCGAGTGCTACCTTGAAGAGGCACATGTCTAGGATTGTGCATTTCATTGTTCAACAGTGAAAACACACCAGAGACTGAAACAGTTAGGGGTTTATTGGCCAACTATGTATGCCGGCACACATTCGTATGTTACCAATTGTACTATATGTAGTGCCAAACGACCAGTGGATCACGCGACTTTGTTTCAGGTAAACATAGCACCTGCATGGAGTCAATATATCATTGACTTATTAACCACCAGGACGTTCCCTGAGAACATCACAAGAGCACGGAAAAAAGCTATAGAGCTGGAAGCTCACGACTTCCAGTTAATTGGGAACCAACTCTATAAGCGAGGAAAGGAAAATCAACTTAGAATCTTTGCAAGTGAAAGCGAATACCTGCTAATTCTAGAACATGCACATAGCGGAATAAGTGGAGGCCATTATTCGGGCGATAAGACGAATTTTTTTTTCTTAACCACAGGAATTTGGTGGCCTACATTGCACATGGATGCTGAAGAGTTTGTAAAGCGTTGTGACGCATGTCAACGCACCAAGGTGCCAATAAAAAGAGATGAGATGCCTTTATGGCCAATGATGGGAGCAAGAGCATTTGCAAAATGGGGCATTGATTTTGTGGGACCTATATCACCCCCTGCATATCGCACCCAGACCCAATATATCATTGTGGCTACGGACTATCTCACAAAATGGGTCGAAGCCAAGGCAACACAAAAAGCTGATGCACGCACCACTGCACAATTTTTGTATGAGAATGTTTTTGTACGATCCGGGTTACCAATAGAAATTATCAGTGATCGTGGGACACATTTTCTCAATGAAGTCATTGAATATCTGCTAGAGGAATTCATGATCATACATAGGAAATATGCTCCATACCATCCACAGGCCAATGGACGAGCTGAAGCCACAAATAAAACACTATGCACGGTTCTCACTTAAATAGTGTCAGAATCAAGAACAGATTGGGATCAACAGCTACACTCAACATTGTGGGCATACAGGGTAGCTTACAAAACATTAATAGGAACATCACCGTCCAATATGGTGTTTGGCCTAAATGCTATACTACCCATAGAGTTTTTAATTCCAACTCTACGAGTAGAAAAAACGCTTAGAATGGACAGGGCATGAGCTCTCTTCAAGAATAGATGATCTTGAAAAACTAGATGAACTCCAATTACGAGGTGTAGCTTCAATCTATGCTAAAAAGAGAAGACAAAAAGATTTTTTTGACAAACATGTGCGTACTAAAGAGTTCAAAACAGGTGATTACGTACTTGTTTATACTTTGAAGCAACATGCCAAGAAACTTAAAAAGTGAGGGATGGAACCATTTGTGATTAGTGATCTATCGCAAAGTGGAGCTGTCAAGCTTGCTACATTAGCAGGTGAAGAAATGCCGAATTGGATTAGTGGATGTCGACTGAAGAGATATCATCTACCACTCACACAGGAGATGCTCCAACAAATTCATCAAGGAAAACAACGAATGAAGGAAAAACAAAGAGTACGAGAAGAAGCTCAAACAGAAGCAAAAGAACGCATTGCAAAAAGAAGACTTCTGCGACAACAACAACAAAGTGGACCACCATTGCGAATCAATGCCATTCGACTGACGAAGTTGGATGAAGAAACATGGAGCCAATAATTGCGGTCAAATTGGGCAGCACTCAAGTTGAATCGACAACATTGCTTGATTCGGGAGCTCAAGCAAATTTGATCTCTTACGGATTATACCAACAGCTCAAACTCACAGGTCAACTTCATCCTACTCCTCATGTGCTGGAAAGTAGCACATCACAACCGTTGAAAACATTGGGATGGACTATATTGCATGTACAGATACATCAATATATTTACCCACACAAATTCTATGTGGTGGCGGATGAAAGCACACAACACCCAATGATGTTGGGGCAACCTTGGCAAAAAGAGTACAATGTGCAGATAGATTGGAATGCAAGGGCCGTCAAAATTCAGCATGTTCATGGACAACAAGTGATAGCCTTTGCTCAACAATACCAGAATGATCAACTACAAGCCATGCAATCACTGGAAAAAAAGCCAAAACCTAAAATGCCATCAAAGAACAACCTGATACCCGAGACCAACAATCAGGTAAAAGCCAAACATGCTAATTACAGACATATGAAGTCACCGGCCGCAATGCAAAGATCTAGGTTACCAAAACAAGGGAAACAAGTATGGATGTGGAAGGATAGAAATGGCATGGCAGATAAACAACAATGCAACGAAAGAATTCCAATGAAACAGATGGTTTAACCAAAAACCAAGGGCCTAAAACACGTATGGATCCCCAAGAAAATACTTAGCCATAACCCAAATGTCACTCGCATTTGGATACCAAAACAAAAGCAAAAGGAACTCCCTTCAGTACAAGCAACAACGGAAGGCAAACAACTGCACTTGAAAAAGGAAATCCTACTTATGTGGATGCCAATCAACAACAAATCAGTGGCAAACAAGGAAGTGCCAAAACATCTACAAAAACCGGCAGCATCAAAATACCAATGGAAAGCAAAGGCAATACGGCCCATAGCCATTACGGCCCAGCCAATTCTCGACCTAGAAACAACTACGGCTCTATCAACAGTCTCGGCAATGCAATTGCCTTTTGCAAAAAAGACAATTAAACAGAGAGCAGTAGAGTTACAGCTGTTACTTGCAAAGAAAACAGGAAACCTCGACGGTGAATGCCAATAAGCATCTTGCTTATTCCCTTCTCTTGCACAACATTAATTTTTCCATGCATTGACCGAGTATGCATAACATAGGGCCACATTAATCGGCCAGGCATTAGCACAACTTTTTCAACCTATGAACGGCACATACTCCGAGGCGATACCTTGTCGTCCGGGAGGACTCCGGCTAGGAGGGGGGGGAGGCATTCTCAAATGCGGAACCAATAACATAAACAACAAAAAAGGGCATGATTTTTGACTATTTTAAGGGTTGTTGTTTGATTGAGAAATCTTTTGGAGTAACCCAAGTATAGATGCCCTTATACAACATGTATCTATAGGTATATGGGGCCAAACACCAAATCAAGCCCCTAGGTGTGTGTATATAAGTAGAAATAGCCATTTTTCGAGCAAAATATTGGTAAAACGGAGAAATCCGGCCATAAAAATTGCATGAGAGTGTATATAATGTTTTGCGGTGATGTTTGTGATTTATTATGATTTTTGGGGATTTTCTGGGTTTGATTTGCTATTTTCCTTTTGATTTTGCTAATTTTCGACAGAAAAACTTCAAAAATACAAAAAGCCAGTGAAAGACTGTCGTAATGAAAAACAAAACATATGGGGATGATCAGTGACTATAAGACAACCTATGGTATAGTGGGGGTGTAATTATGAAGCTGGAGCGGAAAGTGTGTTTTGGCCAAGTTTTGACTGAAATGCCAAATTTCTGGTAAACAGAGCAAATGGAGTCCAAATCAAGAAATTTTTGAGCCTAAACCGCATCTCACAAGAAGATAGGAGCACATGTCAAATTTCATGAAAAGTGGTTCGGGGACCTCCATTATAAGAATTTTCACCTCATTTTTAGCTCATTCTCACTATTGACGTTGTGGAGAGAGCTTCTGCCACCTAGAGCAGACCGACCTTCTAGCAGCTTCTACGACGTGCACGACTACCCGACGAGCTCCAGACATGAGAGGTAGGCTCACCACCTTGAGCTTTTCACGCATGTTTGTCATTATGTCGCGAAAACTAGCGTAGGGGTCACACACAAAGCTGGCGGTAGTGACCTACAAGTAGAGACGGCGGCCTAACAGCTAACCCGAAAGCAACAAGACTTCATCGGCAGCTTACCCTAGCCTAGGAGATCAATCCTGGATGTCCAAAGGCAGTAGAAAACCATCGTGAAAAACCCTAATTTCCAGAAACCCGCAAAAAGACACCAAATGGGAAATTGGCGAAACGGCGACCAAATGCTACCAAAATTCATGGGTAGGAGCATCTCGACATGCTCGACAAGTCTATGTGACCTGCATGACCAAAAAGTGACCCGAGGCGGCACTAAACTTCAGAAACGGCATCAGACACACAAAGCATCAAATTGCTCTTGCGGCCAAACCGCAAGCCCGTTTGACACCAAACTTCACAAGCGGCCTTCCTAGACCATCAACAACCAGGTCCTATGGTGGTAGACCACCACAAATCATCGAAGGTATGTAAACGCAACCATGGGTGCTTCTAGAGCGACAAATTGCCAAATGAAGCTCCGATGAAGCCAAAGTCGACAAAAACCATACGACAAGGATCCCCAAGGGATCGGGGAGCTATGGAGACCAACATCAAGGAATTTCATCGCCAAAAAGCACTCCAAAAGTCAGAAAACGGCTCAGAGGCTCTGCAGTCCACACAGGGAGTTTTTCTCTATCCATTTGACTTTTTTGTTGAAATTAGGCTCAAAAGGGACTCAGGGGGACCAAGGGCAAGCACTGGGAGCACCATCCATAAAAAAATCACCAGGAGACATCCTACGCGTAGGATGTCTCAAGGGCACCTCTGGGCACAAACTCCAACATTTTTCATCATGCACATTTTCTGAATGACATTTATAAGCTATCCACCAAGTCTCATCACATTTGGACCAAAATTGACCTCATATGCATGAAAAAACGCAAAGTTAGGGCATAGAGGCAATATTGGGCCATAGACCTACCAAATCTTGTCCAAATCCCATGAAACTTGCACATCACATTCACCAACACATCAACAACCAATCTCTATGGTCAGAAGCAAAAAATAATGAAATAGACATCCTAAGCGTAGGATGTCTATTTGATTTTTTTGACATGCAGGGGATGTTTGATCATTCCATATCCAATCGCCTCATCATCAGGAGCCCATATATCAAGTTTGAAGCCATTCTAATCATTTTTGACCCCCAACACCTTCAAGATACACTTTTTGAGCCCAAAAACACCACACAGGCCCTTACAAGCATCAATCCTTGTCCAAACCCAAATCCAAGAGCATGGCCATGTTCCATAGTCCAAGGACTACCCACAGGACAAGTTTCATGTCATTTTGATGAAAAAGACATTCTACGCCTAGGATGTCTCCAGCATAAATTTAGCCTTCTGTGCAAAGAGTGACATCATGGGAGCCAATACCATCATGCAATAAGCTCATATACCAATTTTCAACCCATTTGGACATCAATTGCTACCTATGATGGACTTTCTATCCAAATTGTGACCTAAAGCCTGAATCAGCCCAAAAATCCACTTTTTGATATCCAAATCCAAATCCAAGCATATAGCCATGTTCCATGAGCCATACACTACCAGCATGTCAAGTATGAACCAATTCTGATGAAAAAGACATCCTACGCGTAGGATGTCTAGAAGAAAATTTTTGGCCAGATTTGCAATGTGAGCACATGCACAGCTTCACAAGTTCCTTTTAAGCTTTATTTTCAATTTTCAAGTCATTTGGATAAGTAAAACTCAGTTTCGCAGCTAATATGGAAAAAACGCTAACTTCGGACTACTGAGTGCAACAGGATCTATGGCAGCCGCGAAGTCACCGGCAAAGAAGAAAAGAATGACCATCAAGGATTACATGGAAGAAGTGGAACCCTTCGTCATTCCAGAAGGAACACTAAAGCCCACCATCACATGGATACAAGAAGATCTGTTAGAGTCCAACGACCTGAAGATCTACCAAGGAGTGTTCAAAGACACTGAAGGCAATGTTATCGAGCTACCAATGCTGCCGCGAGAACTCAATGAGTTCGTATGAATCAAGATGGCCAGATACTTGGAGAAGATTGATCTCCACAACTACTTTGAAGCAATACCGGCAGGGGTGGACATCAAGAGAGTCTGGGAGTTTGTGACAAGCATCAAAGAGGATGGAGTGGCCAAAGTAATAGATCTACAAGGCAGGCCAGAAACAGAGATAATAATCACTGAGCGGGTTGTAGCAGATGCACTAGACCTCTCCAACGAGGGGGATAGTGTAACAAAAAGAAGGGATGAGGTCAAGGTGTACAATGAGAAGAAGGGAAATTACACCTTTGAAGACATTGCCAACCCAAGAGTGGCAATCGTGAGCCAGTTGTACAACCAGTACTTCCACATGTGCACGAAGAGGCCACGAAAGTACAGGATGCCGCCAGGTGCAATTGCCACGACATTCACTTGGGCAATGACGAAAGGCACCCCAAAGATAATCAACTATGCGGCATATATACATGACAACCTAGTAAAGATGGGCAACAAGAAGCCAACCTATATAGTGCCAGGAGAACTAATCACCAAGGTGATTTATGGGGCACTACACGCAAAGGGAAGGTGGCCTGACCCCCCATCTCAGAACGACTGGCTAAGGCTAAAAGAAGACAAGGAAGATGAGCCTCAAAGAGCACCAAGGGTGGCTACAAGACTGAAAAGACGGCTAGAGCCAGTTCAAGAGGAGCAGCCCGAGCAAAATAAAGAGAAGAAGGAATTTGCCCAAGTGCCTGCCAAAGAAACAAGGTCACAGAAAGCGGCAAGACTAGAGAGGCTGATGGAGAGCTTCCGAGCAGAGAGAGCCCTCAAGGGTGATTTAAGTGAACTCTGGAAGCCGTCTCTAGAGTCTATGTTAGGATCGTCCCGAAGAGTGCAAAGGGACCGATTTGAGGACTATATCAAGAATTTTGAGATTCTTGATGCTACATCAGAGAATATTCCACATGTCCCTTTCACAGAGGAGGAAGTACAACAAATACGACAGAAACTAAAGCAGACAGGGACTTAAAGGGCAAGCCTGCATCTCTACCAGCCAGCCCTAAACCTAGCCCACAGCCCTCACCACCACCCTCTCCACCTCCTAGCAGCCCTCCACCAGAAGATAAGGAGGCTGAGGACAAACAAGAAGAACAGCAAGCAGGTGAGCAAGCAGGTGAGCAAGAGCAGAGACAAGAGCCGGAGCCAAAAGAAGAGGCTAAGCCTCGAAGTGAGCAAAAAGAATTAGAAGATTCTTATTACGCATTTTTGGACCTGCTAGCTGCAGGATACACGAAGGAAGAAGCCGCCACAATCGCATTCGACTTGGCGAGGACAGGGCCTAAAGAACAGATGCAAGGCATCAGACTAGTGGAACTAAAGGAAATTGCTACAGATACAGTGGACTTGCACCCGCCCTCCAACGACTGGGACGTGGTGATGACGAAGCTAACAGGGTTGAGAGCGCAATCCATGGCTTCAGAGAAAGAGATGACAACTCTCAAGGACACTGAAGTAAAGATTAAAATGGAAGTAGACGCTCTGCAAGGACAAAGCCAGAGGCAAAAGGAGAGAGCTACAGGCCAGCCTAGCAAGGGCACTACAAAGCTTCCAGGCAATGGAGGAAGCTAATCAAGCAGCCGCAAAAAGAATGCAAGTAGTTGAAGAAGAGTGTCAGCAGCTCAACAAGTCACTGCTAGATGCCGAGAAGGAAAGAGATAACCTGACACTACAGCTGGCAGAAGAATCTAAAGAAGTAGAAGCCATGAGAAACGCCAAGGAAAGGGCTGAGATAGATCAAGAAGCAAGCCAGGATGAGGTCCTTGAGCTCAAGGACCAACTCAAAGTAAAAGATCAGACCATCCAGAGGCTGCGAGGATCACCTGCCAGAGTCAGAGCTATTAGCTTGACTCAAATCACGACTGAGAGTCAACTCTATGAATAACAAATGCAAGAACTTTAGAAAGAGCTGACTCTAGAGAAAAAGCAGAGATTGATGATGGCAGAAGGATCTATCGTCATGCAAACAAGAATGGAAGAAGGCCAAAAATCCCTGCAAGAGGAAGTAGAAAGCATGAAGAGAAAGCTTGAGGAGGCGGAGAGAATAAACGCCGAACTAAATGACCTCCTCGTGAATATGGGCGAAGAAGCAGAAACGGAAAAGCAAAAACTCCTGAGGCAAATTGAGGAGTTAAAAGGACAGCAAGCAGGAGAGCCAGAGAGCACAGGGCCAGCGGCCAATGAGGGCATTGACTTAGAAAATGTGGTAGATCCGGTGGACACGCCTACGCAAGAGGAAATCCTAGAAGGATCCTCTCAAGAGCCGTAGGATCTAACACAAGAAGAGGAAGAAAAATTGCGAAAAGAAATAGAGGTGGAGCTCAAAGAGACCACAAAGGAAGCCTTGGAGTGGGAGCAGAGGGTCTTCAAGTCTATGACCATTCAGAAGATCGATGCCAGCAACCTCAGGCGCGAGTGGCTTCAACCCTCTCTCCCATATCCATTGCTGAAATATGAAGCAGCTACCATAAACAAGCGGATCAAAGAAGAGCCAGCAGTACCACTGTACAATGCAGATATCTCAAAACCAGAAGGGATCAGGCTCATTGTTGATTCTCAGCCAAAGTGGAGGAAGGCCTGGCTTACAAAGTACCCACAATACCTAATCCACTTGGTAGAGGCACCGAAAAATATCAGAGACAACCTCAGCTTTTGTCCTCTACCAAGGATCAGGACGTGGAAAGCGCAGGAAATATTACAAAGGAGCCAACTCACTTGGCTGAACTACCCTAAGCTGCCGGGCTTGAAGGCAGGTGAGAGAATAAGTGTCCAATACATGGTGAAAACCCTAACGGGAGCCATCAAGTTGTTCACTGGCTCACCTGACCTTGCATGCATTATGATAAGGAAAATCTGCAGAACCCTCTTAGCAGTGTTCGAGACTTTCAAGCCGGGCCAGGTGACCGACAACGTCTTTTTCTTCCAGGATACTTACAGATGCGCTTATGATCTGTCTGGTCAGCCTTCCAAGGAGGTGATACATGCGCTGTATCAAAGGATAATGTTTCTACCATCCTATCACCTCCAGGCTTTTGAAGAAGCGTTCTACACAGGCTTCTTCACAATAAACACTGACATTTTTGGCCCGACAATGATGAACCTGCATGCAAGATACGAATCTCTGCTAAAGATGCGAGAAACGATACGATGAAGAAGCAGATCAGCGGTCATGTCGGGGACGACATGAGCAAGGAGGGGGGGAGTGTTAGAAGCTGGACACACCCCACGACAACTAACTACTCGGCGGATTATTATTTTTGTAAATATTCATTCGAGGAAAACCAGATTTTTCACCTTGTAAATATTGGGACTTACAGAAGTTTCCAAATTGTATCCCAGTTTTTATAGTTAGATTGAGTAGATGGTTGATTTTGGAACTTTAGGGTTTGAGAATTGTAAGGTATATATACCATTTTTTGACCTTAATGAAAAAACCTTTTGTCATTTTTAAAACAAGTTTTGAAGTCTGTGAGTGAGCGTATTGTGTACGAGAGAGAGTGTGAGCTTCATCCTGACGCTACGTGTGCTTCGGTGGTCGGAATCGAGTGCGAAGAAGTGCAGCGTGTTGCCCCCGACGAGAGCTACGCGCCGACATCTAAATTGCGCGCGTACGGTCTGGTTTTGCGAGCTCCTTCTACGAGCTTCATCGGGTGTTTGGGTGAGCATACGTTGTCCGATTTTGCATTGCAGCATATCTACGCGTTCACATTGAGTAGAAGTACACATTAGGCACTTTAGATTTTGGAAACGAAGACCTGCAGATTTCGGCCAGACATCCTACGTGATTTTGCACCGGGTGTTTTGGGTTGGGATTTTGGTTCATAGACCTTAGGGAGAGCGACCTATTGGTATTAGTAGGGTCTCCTTCAAGTTCTATGGTGTTTCGAGATTGTTTGATGGGTGTTCGACTCTAGAAAGCGTCGTAGGAAGTTTCCTCTTATGCACTCTCGAAGGCTGTGACTTAGACAATTGGTAGAGACCTCTGTAGGAATTAGTTAGGAGTCGGTCGAGTGTAGGTTGACACCTTATGCTTGCTTCCACGCGCCTGCGGGTCAAGCTTCGTCCTTAGCTGACATTATATGTTAGGTGAGTTCTCACTGTGCTGACGTCCGTCGCGGCGTATCCGTCCAACATTGTTAGGAAATAAGACGTAGCTAAATAGATAATTGAGTAGATTACTTAATGGAGAGAGACAGATTTACATACACGAGATTATAGAGTAGAGAGAGAGAGAGAGAGAGAGAGAGAGAGAGAGAGAGAGAGAGAGAGAGAGAGAGAGAGTACTCACGATATACGTGGTTCACCCAATGTGGGCTACGTCCACGAGAAAACAGCCACTCAATGGCTTTAGTACTTCAAAACAAGAAGTAGTTTACAAAGGGATTATACCCTTAATGGAGCTCCCGCCTTGCTTCACTCTCACCACTTCACACTCACCTTGTTGCATCAACTTCACCTATGAAATGTGTGTAGAAATGGCCTCCTTTTATAGGCCAAAAGGGCTGCCCTCTCTCATGAGAGGCAGCCATGTGTAGCCGCCCTTGTGTATATAAGTCCAAATCGGACCCTCCAATCCGCCCATGTGTGGCCGCCCTTGAGAAGACAAGTCCGCTTTTGAATTCGGCCATCGGCCACCGGCCATTGACTTCCGACCACCACCGGCCATTGACTACCGGCCCACCGGCCAACCAACGATTGTTTTCTAACCACTTTCCGACCGCTGTCCGGCCATAATATTCCGGCGAGGGGAAAAAAAAGGCTCAAGAAGCTATCTCAAGAAGCTCACTTTATCCCATAGTTGAAGGGTTTGAGGCCCAAAGCTATAAAAGAGCCCTATGCTTAATGAGAGGTCATTCTTGAGTGGTCGCTTTGAGAACTCTCTCCCTAGAGTACCTCTTGATGGCCTAGCCTTTGAGCTTAATGCCCATGCTTAGAAGGCTAGTGCTAATCACATGTAATTAGTGTAATCCTCTCTTAATTAATCTAGTCTTCATTATGTTGTCAATCATGTTTCTCTACTTTCCTTCATTGTTTTGAAGTGTTGATCTTCTCTAATCTAACTCTTACTTATGCTAAGCTACTCTGATAGTGGAGTCCTTATCTAACTCTCTCGATTAAGCGGAGTGGGCGTACTCGTGATTGAGGGATTAGAGTTGTCCTCTAATGGTGTGCTTGTGTGTGTGTAGGTTTAAGAAGCCTTGAGCTTAATTTGATTATGTGTGACTTGATTTGGACACCATGATGGGCATGGTTGGGGTGGCCGACTTGAATGCGATCTTGTGTGTTTAATCGTCAATGCATGTAATTAGAGTTGTGCTTGAGAGATTCCAAGATTAGTGTGTTTCACTTCGTTGCTTGATGTGTGTAGATGATTGCTTGAAATGATGCTTGATGTGCGATTAGCATTAGTTGATTTGGGATGATTTCTAATTGCATTGGAGGATGCACGCTCTTGAATCCTCTCAATCTTTGCATCCGATGATGCTCTCGCACATTCTTTGTGTGACGCCTCCAAGCCCTAGCCGGGTCATGCTCTCTCTCTCTCTCTCCGGATTGATAGATTTTGTGGGAGATTGCCTATGTTATGGCGAGCCTCCAACATTCTCGTATCACTTTTGACATTGACCTTTGTTGATGAGTAAAGTAGTTCCGAAGAGAGATGTGAGCAGTCAATCACTATGGACTGCGTAAAACTAAAATTGTGAAGACCATTTTTTTAGTATACACGTATGCTAATCGATGGAAATTTGGGCATTGTTGAACATGATGGCCATGGGAATGTCCTTTAAGAAAATTTTGAAAAGAGCAAAAGGGCAACTTTATTAAGAAACGCCATTTAGCCATTCGACTGCCTTGTGCAACTTGCTCCAACACACACAAAGACACTCCCATGGTTGTGAATGCCGCCAGATTTAGCTCACAAGTCGTGACCCACACATATGCATCTCCTTTGGGATCTTATTGATGGCATTGATCTAGGGCCACGTGATAACTTTCCCTGCGCCAGCTCTCTCGACACACAGAGCCACGTGCATCCGCCTTTGGCTGCTTGCTGAAAACACTGCCTCCTGGTTTCGGGGTCGCATACTGCCGGCGCTACAGTCCAACCGAGCTGCTCAGTCGAACTGCTTTTCCTAGTTAACACACACACACACACACACACACGCACTAGTTTGCTAGAAACTATGCCAAAAATAGCTTCATTGGCCCCACTGGCTAGCTTGGCGCGAGCGTACATAGTTGCTCTCCCTCGCTATTGGCCCCACTGGCAGTGTAGATGATGGTCAAACAAAACCCTTGAAGGCAATTCGGCCTGCAACGGCTAGCTGTCAAAAGCATGGGTCCTCTGCCCCGGCCACACACACTCATACACGTTGCTCGCAAAGTCAGCGACTCCTGGCTGAGGCACACACACAAACGCACACACAGCTGCTACCATTCCTCGCCCTCGAGTCTCCCGTCTTTTATAGTCAGTCCTAGTCCTTCCAAGCTTGACTTAATACACACACACGGGCTCGCGAGTCGCAACACGACACACTCACACACACTACTTGCCTGGAATGGCGTGCATCAACACATACAAGGGCCAGGTCTTCATACTGCGGCCTGCTTGGCTCTAACACTCACTCACGCATCTCCAAGGCACCACAGGCCCCGCCATGCAACCAACAAGCTCACACAACCCCCTAAACTTTGGAAACGGGAGTATTGTGGCGCACCCTCTTGACCCGACTACTGATCTGTCGCCTTCAAGTTGAACACAGAGCAGCGCACACACCCATTCCCGCCTGGCTTGGTGCGAGCATACACACACCTACACTCTCTCATGCTGCGTAGCACAACGGCCTCCTGCAACTAGTCAATGCAACCACAGGCGTAGCAGAAATCGACACAACAGAATTAAAAAGAAAAAAAAAAACCATGGGTTCCCATACACCTCACTTCCCCTCCATTCGAATAAAAAACATCTTGCATATTATTGTTCAAACAGCAAGGGAATTTTGTACGTTAAACCTGCTTGGATGAAGCATAAATTTTTTGTGATACTTTAGGTATACACAAAGTGCTTTGGGCGCTGACATATTTTTGAAGAAATGATGGCTTATGACAGGTTTTGGTTCCCTGAGGGAGCTTGACATGCTCTCTTACATATGCCATGTGGGAGCTAGAATGCGGGCGTCGAATGTGTGCTATGATTTTGTAACCATTTCCATGTATACATGAACTTGCATTGCACCAAATTTTTGGCTTGTGAATGGTTTAGTGCTTAGTTTCATTGGCATTATTGTTGCACTATAGGACAAATTCGTTTTGGCATGCAATATGAAATCATTCAAGAATTACATTGATGATATGATCATCGAGACTTTGTGCTTGGACTTGATTAGCTTGTTGCGTGTTAGTGTCTGATTTGAATGCAAAAATCACTACATAACACTAACCATTGAAATTGCTCAAAGAACCATTGAATTATGATTGAGCATGATGTGGTGCATAGTTTGATCAAGAGCTTTTTACACTAAAAGACAAGTTCATTTTACATGCATGAAGCTTCACTTTTAACAACCAAAAGATGCATTGACACTTGGTCGAGAGTGTGCATTACTTGATACATTTTTAGTGCTTAATTCCAAGGAAAAATTCTTGCATAGCACTAACCATCGTGCTAGTTTGGATGCCCATGAGATAGCAACAAGAGATCACTAAAGTTTGGGTTTGGCATTGAGTGTACATTTTTACTGCTTGCTTAAAAGGTAAAAACCCTACAAAGCACTAAAATTTGAGCTTCTTGAATGATCATGTGAGAGCGTGAAAATTTTGGGCTTATGATTGATTGAAATATTTTTAGTGCTTGTATTGGATGTTCATATGCTAAAAAGAACTAACAATTGAGCTTCATTTTGAAGGGGTGTGCCAGCCGTGTGTGATTTCAAATGATCCAAGAAGGGGTCATCATTGCAATATTGTAAAATTTGGCTAATTAGAGCCATTCCAAATGTTTGGATTAAAGTTGTAATGCTAGCTCATAGCTTGGTCTAAAAATGCAAATTTTTTCATTTGAGCTAGTATTTACCAAACCTTTTTGAGCTTTCAAGTACATAATTTGGCTAGTGAGAGCCATTCATTTCCATTTCATTAAGTTGCAGTCATCTCTAGCTCAAAGATCACACTAAAAAATTGTAAAATTTATGTGAGCTAGTTGTTAGCCAACTTTTTGAAAAGCTTTAAATTGAAAAAATCGGCTTTGAAGAGCCACTTCATTTCATCCAAAAGTTGCATTATTTTTTAGCTCTTGACTTATTTTTTCCATACTTCAAGTGAGCTAGAAACTAATCTCTTTGAATCATAAATGAGAGATGATAAAAATTGCACTATTTGCTTATGTAGAAGCATTTTACCTCTCTCATGGTTGATATGTATGCATAAATTTGCTACTTTAGAGCACCATGTGCATAACCAAAGGCATTTTTTTCCCTTGGGTTTTTTCCTTTTGGCAAATTCAGGTATGCAAGACCCTAGCTTTAGGTTTTCATTAATGGTTTTTTGTGTGCTTTTGGCTTTCAATAATTGGCTTTTGTAGCTTGTGTTTACACTTAGCTTCAAAAGGCTTCTTTTTACAAATAAAAAGATCAAGAGGCTTCTCTACAAAGGGGATGTTTGCTCAAGGATGCACAAAGAGCATGAATAGGTGTAATCCTTCCATGATTTTGCTCTTTGTTCATGTCTCCATTCTCTTGCTTGGCTTAAGTGAATCTGCTTCTAAGCTATGGTTTTTTCATGTTAAAGCTAGGCATTTTAAAGTTTCAACACTTTGCTTTGTGAAAATTAAACTCATCAAAAAATTAGGTTTTATGTATGTTAATCATAGGTAATTGGCATCGACCTTAGGTTAATGTACGCTCATTTCTTGCTAGTCCTAGATTCTTAGTGATAGTCTTAATATTCCATTAATTTTTGTCATGACCTAGGGCTATGATTAGGCTTTAGTCTTTTTTAGTCCAATTTCCATAAACATCTCATAAAGGAAGTATTAAAAAATGTGCTAAAAAATGAATCATGAAGCAAATAAGTGTCCAAAAAAGTATAAAAAATGCTACTAAGGCACATGATAATAAAAATTCTATGTTATGTTGTGTCTATGTGAGGCCTAGCGCCTTATTGGCACTTGGTAGGCGAGGGGAATCACCTTGGCTCGCTTGGTCAAGGCCCTAAACCGATGCCTTGGTTTGATAGGGGTTAGTCGTCGCCTTGGTAAGCTAGTAGGCTTTTGGAACACCTTCTTGAGGGTTCAAGGAGCTGAGAGTCGCACCTAGACTTGCCTTGGGGTGGTAGCCTTGTGATTGTGCTTTAAGTTTTCAATGAATGACTAAATCAAAACTTCCATGAGCTTCAAAAAGCTTTGACAATGTACTAATAGATTAGGAGCTTTTTTATAGCCCATAGACATGATAGACTTGAATGATTTATTAAGATTGTTCACATAGTTTTTAGGCTAGTAGGTTTATGAACTTGCATTAGCTTAGGGTCATAATCGATTACTTGTGTTTCATGCATAAAACTGAAATTTCAAATGGTTTAATCTTCACAATAGTTTGAGTACTTTTTTGCTTTATGTTGTCTAGTTTTTGACTATGATTGAACCATCTTTTAGAAGCAAAAAATCACTTTGCATGATTGTTCCTTTATGCTTCATGTTTTATTCAATCTTGGTGGCGTTTGATGCTCATTACTTGTTCTTATGTTTTGCAGCTCAACATTTCTTCCATGGACTTGCTTTCTACCATGTCACCGTGTCTTGCTTCACCGGCACATGAGGATGTGCGCCAAATTAGGAAGGGGGGAGTGTTAGCAGCGGCTAACATTTGCACCAATTATGCACCAAGATGTGGATGTGCCATAGTACACAATATTTACTTTTCATTGTATAGGGCTTGGGCTCATTTAGGAGTTCCAAAGTTGTAGGAGTCTAGGCTAGAGAGCTCACTTTATCCCATGGTTGAAGGGTTTGAGGCCCAAAGCTATAAAATATCCCTATCCTTAATGAGAGGTCATTCTTGAGTGGTCCTTTTGAGAACTCTCTCCCTATAGTAGGTCTTGATGGCCTAGCCTTTGAGCTTAATGCCCATGCTTAGAAGGCTAGTGCTAATCACATGTAATTAGTGTAATCCTCTCTTAATTAATCTAGTCTTCATTATGTTGTCAATCATGTTTCTCTACTTTCCTTCATTGTTTTGAAGTGTTGATCTTCTCTAATCTAACTCTTACTTATGCTACGATACTCCGATTAGTGGAGTCCTTATCTAACTCTCTCGATTAAGCGGAGTGGGCGTACTCGTGATTGAGGGATTAGAGTTGTCCTCTAATGGTGTGCTTGTATGTGTGTAGGTTTAAGAAGCCTTGAGCTTAATTTGATTATGTGTGACTTGATTTGGACACCATGATCGACATGGTTGGGGTGGCCTACTTGAATGCGATCTTGTGTGTTTAATCGTCAATGCATGTAATTAGAGTTGTGATTGAGAGATTCCAAGATTAGTGTGTTTCACTTCGTTGCTTGATGTGTGTAGATGATTGCTTGAAATGATGCTTGATGTGCGATTAGCATTAGTTGTTTGGGATGATTTCTATTTGGAGGATGCACGCTCTTGAATCCTCTCAATCTTTGCATCCGATGACGCTCTCGCACATTCTTTGTTTGTTGCCTCCAAGCCCTAGCCGGATCATGCTCTCTCTCTCTCTCTCTCTCTCTCTCTCTCTCTCTCTCTCTCCCTCTCCGGATTGATAGATTTTGTGGGAGATTGCCTATGCTATGGCGAGCCTCCAACATTGGCGCCGTTGTGTCCCCGGCAACGGCGCCAATGTTGGAGGCTCGCCATAGCATAGGCAATCTCCCACAAAATCTATCAATCCAGAGAGAGAGAGCATGACTTGGCTAGGGCTTGGAGGCATCACACAAAGAATGTGCGAGAGCATCATCGGATGCAAATATTGAGAGGATTCAAGAGCATGCATCCTCCAATGCAAATAGAAATCATCCCAAATCAACTAATGCTAATCCCACATCAAGCATCATTTCAAGCAATCATCTACACACATCAAGCAACAAAGTGAAACACACTAATCTTGGAATCTCTCAAGCACAACTCTAATTACATACATTGACAATTAAGCACACAAGATCGCATTCAAGTCGGCCACCCCAACCATGCCCATCATGGTGTCCAAATCAAGTCACACATAATCAAATTAAGCTCAAGGCTTCTTAAACCTACACACACACAAGCACACCATTAGAGGACAACTCTAATCCCTCAATCACGAGTATGCCCACTCCGCTTAATCGAGAGAGTTAGATAAGGACTCCACTAATCGGAGTAGCTTAGCATAAGTAAGAGTTAGATTAGAGAAGATCAACACTTCAAAACAATGAAGGAAAGTAGAGAAACATGATTGACAACATAATGAAGACTAGATTAATTAAAAGAGGATTACACTAATTACATGTGATTAGCACTAGCCTTCTAAGCATGGGCATTAAGCTCAAAGGCTAGGCCATCAAGAGGTACTCTAGGGAGAGAGTTCTCAAAAGGACCACTCAAGAATGACCTCTCATTAAGCATATGGCTCTTTTATAGCTTTGGGCCTCAAACCCTTCAACTATGGGATAAAGTGAGCTCTCTAGCTTAGACTCATACAACTTTGGAACTCCTAAATGAGCCCAAGCCCTATACAATGAATAGTAAATTTTGTGCACTATGGCACATCCACAGCTTGGTGCATAATTGGTGTTGCTGTTAGCTGCTGCTAACACTCCCCCCTTCCTAATTTGACACACGTCCTTGTGTTTCGTCAAGACAGTCACGAAGGCATGTAATCATATGTCCTGGAGGTAGGTCTATCAAAAAGAGAAAGCATTTGATTAAGCACCACAAGCTGAGTCATGGAGATTCAATATGAAGTACATTGAGCATGCAAGGTAAATTGCTGTAAAAATTAAAGTTTAATGTATGACCAAATTTAAAGTATCATAAAGCAAAAAAACACTTAGACTATTGTAAAGATTAACCCTTCAAAAAATTGCAAGTTTATGAATGCTAACACAAGTAGTAAAGTTATGAACCTAGATTAATACAAACTCAAAATTATGCTAATCTAAAACCCAAATGTTTTATGCTTAATGCAACTTCCTACACCTAGAAATGTTCTGGCTATAATTAGACTTACTTACAATTAGTACAATGTCATTTAGGCACTCTTTTGAAAGCTCATGGAAGATTGAATTGCATATCATTGAAAAAATTAATTCACAACACAAGACGACCATCCCATGGCAGGTCAAGCTATGACTTTCAGTTCCTTGTTATCCACAAGGCCTTCTCCAAAAGTCTACTAGCCTACCAAGGCGATAGCTAACCCCTATCAATCTAGAGCATCGGTTCAGGGCCTCAAAAACGCATGCCAAGGTGGTCCCCCCCACCTACCAAGGACTAATAAGGCGCTAGGCCACATTTAGACATATCACAACATTTAGACACATCAAATGTCTTGGTGGCCATTTTTGGCCACTTGTTTTAGACACATTTGCACTTTGTGCATTTGATTTTTGCTTTGTTAGCACATTCTTCCACCATTTAATAAGTTCGTATAGCATTTGGACTAAGAGATAGTGAAGTTTAATCTAACCTAGAACAAGCTGTGTGAGAATGCTACATTTAAGGTAGGCATTAGGATATCTAGACTAGCAAAACATGAGCTAACATTAAGCTAGGTCATTACCTACACGCATGCTAACAAAAATAAACTCAAATTCTTAACGGATTAATATTGACAAAGCCTAATGTTGAAACTTTAATGATAATTTAAATTTGGCTGTTACAAAACCAAAATTTGAAGCAAATTTACTCAACCAAGCAATTGTCTAAAGATCAATTGCAAAGCATGGAAGGAGTTCACCTTTTGCCAATTTGGATCATCTTGCCAAGTGGTATCCTTGTAGGCCTTCTTTATTTTTATTGAAATCCTTGGTTCTTGCATTAAAGTTTAGTGCATAACACATCATGCAAAGAAACCCTTTATTGAAAGCAACAAGCACAAAACTTTTATTGAATCCTAATATAAGGTCTTGGAACCTAGATTTGCCAAAGGGAAAAAACCCAAGGGAAAAAAAATGCCTTTGGTTATGGACATGATGCTCTAATGTAGCAAATTTATGCATACATAACAACCATGAGAGATAAAATGAGCTTCTACATAAGAAAATCTTGCAATTTTTACCATCTCTCATGCATGATTCAAAAGTAGATTAGTTTCTAGCTCACTTGAAGTATGGAAAAAACGATACAAGAGCTGAAAATAATGCATCTTTTGAATGAAATGAAGTGGCTCTCAAAAGCTGAAGTTTACAATTTAAAGCTTTTCAAAAAGTTGGCTAACAACTAGCTCAATAAATTTTACAATTTCTAGAGCAATCTTTGAGCTAGAGATGACTGCAACTTGATGAAATGAAAATGAATGGCTCTTACTAGCCAAAGTATGTACTTGAAAGCTCAAAAGTTGGCTAAACACTAGCTCAAAATGAAAAAATTAACTTTTGTGACAAGGCTATGAGCTAGCATATATACAACTTTAATCCAAACATTTGGAATGGCTCTAAGTAGCCAAATTTTGCAATACATTGCAATGATGACCCCTTCTTGGATCATTTGGAATCACACTCCTGCCACATCCTTTCAAAACAACTCAATCATTAGTACTTTTAGGCATTTGGAATTTCAAAACAAGCACTAAAAACATACTAAATCACAAGCCCAAAAGTTTTGGTGCTCTCTTTTGTCCATCAACAAGATCAATGTTAGTGTTATACAAGGATTTTTCATTTAAATCAAACATTAAAAATGTTCAATCAATGCCAAGCCCAACTTTCAATGCACACCCTTGATGATCATTGTTGGAATTAGGGTTATAGAGAAACACACACAGCTTGGAGAAGACGAAGGAAGCTCAAGGCACACAATAGAGAGTGTGTTACTTAGTGTGCAATGGAAAGATAGATAGCCCTAGAGTGATGGACGTATATACAATGCACGGGGGAAAAAACCTCCTAAAGAGGGAAAAAATGCCCCGGCGGTCCTAGTGTGTTCACACACATCACTACCACATGCATATGGTAACAAATCCCCCCTGGAGTGATGCGGTGAACGAGAGCTGGCACATGAGTAAAGGGAAGTGCCATGCCCTGAGGACATGATCAGTCCACAAAGGGGAGTAAGCCCAAAGCTTTGCGGAAACCTTCAAGCTTCTCACGAGACAATGCCTTTGTGAAAAGATCTGCAAGGTTGTCCTGTGTTGGCACATAAGCCAAGCTGATCTCTCCTGCTGAGAGCCTCTCCCTGACATAGTGGTAATGCACCTCAATGTGCTTTGTGCGAGCATGAAAAACTGGGTTCCTTGCAACTGCCAATGCGCTTTGACTGTCTGTGTAGATAGTGTTGGCAGTGTCCTGTCCAACACCCAAATCAACCATAAGGCGTATGAGCCATACACACTCAATCGTAGCTGTGAAGACTGCCCTGTACTCAGCCTCACAACTCGAAGTGGCCACAGTAGGTTGCTTCTTGCTCAACCATGATATACATGAACTACCAAGCATGAAACAAAAACCACTTGTGGACACTCGCGTGTCAAAACAACCAGCCCAATCTGAGTCCGAAAAAGCATGTAAGTCTGGCGGCAATGATCCCCCCTTGGGATAAAACAAGCCAAGATGTAAAGTGCCACTAAGGTAGAGGAAAATCCTCTTGACAGCCTGCCAATGCTTAGACCCTGGGCTATGCATAAATCTGATGACTTGTGAGACTGCAAACTGAATATCCGGCCTCGTGTTGCATACATAAATGAGGCAGCCAACAGCAGTTTGGTAAAGAGTGACATCAGCAGGATCGCCAGCATCATGTAGACTCAACTTCAAACCCGTTTCCATGGGAGTGGCAATAGGTTTGCAATCCTCAAGTCCAAACTTACATAGCAATGTCTCTATGTAACTTTTCTGACACAAGGCAATACCACCATCACACTGCTTAAACTGTATACCCAAGTAATGATGCAACAGCCCCAAATCTTTCATCTTGAAAGTAGCATTCAAATCAGCCTTAAATTCAACAATATTCTCTCATTTGGTCCAGTGATCAGCAAATCATCAACATAAAGAACCACAATGAGAAGTACATCACCCTCACGCTTTACATACAATGTGCTTTCTGTTGGACTATTACGAAAGACTTGTTTGACCAAATGAGTGTCAGCTTTTTCATACCAAGCACGAGGAGATTGCTTCAACCCATACAAAGCCTTGTTACATTTGCACACTTTGTCCTCTTGTCCTTTTATGACAAAACCGCGAGGCTGCGTTACATAAACTTCCTCAAATATGTCACCATTCAAGAAAGCAGTAACAATGTCTGATTGATGTACATCCCAACCAAAATGAGCTGCCAATGCACATAGAAAATGCACAGTAGTCATACGACAAGTGGGAGAAAACTTCTCTTCATAATCTATGCCTTTTGCTGTGCATAACCCTTTGCAACAAGTCGAGCCTTATGGCGATCGATCTCACCATCCGGCTTGCGTTTCAACTTGTAAACCCACTTCGTACCAATGGCCTTTTTTCCAGGAGGCAAATCACATAAAGTCCATGTGTCATTTTCTATAAGTGCATCATATTCTGATTGCATGGCAGCCATCCAATTTTCTGAATTTTGTGCTTCATCAAAAGTCAGAGGCTCCTCAACATCATGTAAACTAGACACAACCAAAGCATAACAATCTGATGCATAAGATGCATGGCGAGAGCCTGAACGAGTACGACTAGACAAAGGTGCATTCAATTTACTGTCACGCAAAGTGTGCACCGACCATTTTGGCATACCTCTAGACTGCTCATTTTCAGCCCTTTCCTCATCAAGTACATCATGTACATCTGCATCAATAATAGGCTAATCTAAAACATTTTCAGAAACCCCCATAGGCTGTACATTTTCCTCATTGGAACTTACATTCGTATTTCCACCACTGAAAAGAGGCAACAAAGTGTCTTTGCGCTAAGGCGGCTTCTTATGGCATAACTCTGTCCACGAATCAAACAAGCATTGTAACTTTAAATTGAAGACATGGCCCTTTGAGTCGAGTCATCTAGGCATTTTGAAACCGGAAATTTCGTATATGGAGTTGTATTGTAAAGGCTATGTCTCTCATATACGAAAATGGTTAACCCAAAGGGCTCCCTTGTAATTTCTGGCACTATATTCGGCTTGTGCTATGGGAGAGTTTTTTAGAGATCATGGAATGCACGCATTAATTATCTATGACGATCTCAATTAAAATGATGCTTAAAAGAGAACGTGATTTGAAAGCATTTATTCTCTTCCTCTACCTTTGCCTTTCATGAAAATGTTGCTTGTCGGCTATCAATCATAAGGTGGAGTGAAATTGGATAGCCAGAGTGTTTTTGGGCACTCAACAAAAAGAGAGGCGCACGCCTAGATTGGGCCCTAGATTACTCCGCTCCGCTACACACATATTGACGTATTCCGTTTAAGATACGTAGCCCTTACTTGGGCAGTAGGTACGTATCAAGTAAGTCAATCTAACCTTTCTCGCATCAGCTAAGGGACACCATCGAAGGGGGCTAGGCTGTCTGTCCTTTAGTGAACCTGCTTTGCGCTCCCGGCCAGCGCGTCGGGATTGCCTTTTGGGACTGCACTTCGGGGCTCAACCAACTAAACTCTCGGTGTCTACGGCGTTAGAATGATTGGGTGGAGGAGTTTAGAAAACAACCTTTTTCTTTTCGTCAAGTAGAGGCGCATAGGCGACAAAGTAACAGGGGGCTTGGGGTTGTTGGGCTTCCCCGTTTGGCTCACGTAGCTTAAGGGATAGAGCATTCCTATGTACCAGGAAAGGAAACGGCACCGGTTCAAGTCCGGTCGCTTTCCTGGATCAGAAAGGTCGCGGTAGTATCTATTATTTAGTTGAGCACTGCTTTGTTGATCGCGGTGGTTTACATAGGGTCCTATCGACCCATAGAACTCTACGGAAAGTGTAGACGGAAGTACAGGAGTAGTGTTGACGGAGGGTGTTGACATTTTTGTTTTATTCACGGCGAAAACAAAAATGCCAACACCCTCCGTCAACACTACTCCTGTACTTTCGTCTACACTTTCCGTAGAGTTCTATGGGTCGATAGGACCCTACGTAAACCACCGCGAAATCATATATTATAATGCAAAAAAAAGAGGGAAAACAAAAAAAAACAAATAAAATCACTATCACTAAAAAGTGAAAGAAAGCTAGGATGGTGAAAACCAGTGAAAGGGCATGAAAGGTAATTGAGCTCTCCGGTGCTATCGCTTCTGCGGCTATCTTACGAACCAATCGGATAGATTGGTTATCCACCTCAACTCAAAAAACCCGTACATCTTAAATATGCCAATTATGCTACTTTTTTGTGAGTTAGGATAAGGTTAAATCTTTAACCGCGAGGGTGAACAAACAAACAAATGTCGTGTATTCTTTAGCTACTGGTGACAATTGAAAAATCTAACACATGCTATTGCTGAAGGGAAAAGCAAAGAAAAAACAATAAAAGCTAGGAAGAAATAACTCGACTTAGTCTCATGCTTCTGCAATAGTACCTATTATGATCAGTTACATTATTGCCGTCTATAACAGAATAGAATGGGCAGGAGCCATAAATGTCCTGTGAGCTTACATTACTGTCTCTAGTACATGACAACAAGGGCTGAACAGAATCTTCCACAAACACTACATCCCGAGAAACCAGAATACGTTTTGTTTGCGGATGATACAACCTGTAACCTTTGCTTTCAGTACTATAACCAAAAAAAAAACATTTGACAGCCTTATCATCCAATTTTCTGCGCTGCACTTGTGGCATCAAAGCATATGCCAAACAGCCAAAAACACTCATGTGCTCAATAGAAGGTTTTCTATCATGCCATGCTTCATATCGAGTAATAGACTGAAAAGCTTTCGTAGGACACCTGTTAAGTACATAAGTGGCACACATAATGGCCTCAAGCCAAAAAGAATGCGGCAAAGCTTGACTTTTGACCATACATCGTGCCATTTCCGTCAGTGACCTGTTTTTCCTCTCAGCAACACCATTTTGCTGAGGTGTATAAGGCACTGTACATTGGTGTTTTATCCCACGACTAGCCAGAAATGCATTAAATTCATGAGACATATACTCCCCCCCTCGATCGGAACGGAGGGTGCCCATAGTACATTTCGAGACATTTTCAGCCATAGCCAGAAATTGTTTGAAGCACATAAAAACTTCGGACTTCGCTTAAGCGGAAATACCCATGCATGCCTGGAGTAATCATCAATGAAAGTCACGAAGTACAGGTAATTGCCCAAGGACAGAGTTTGCATGGGCCCACAAACATCACTATGCACAAGCTGCAACCTGCATGTGGCCCGAACTGAACCATCCTTTGGAAACTTAGAACGTTGCATCTTACCCAAAATACAGCCTTCACAAACATGTTTGACAGGTGCTTCAAGAGGCGGCAAAGAAGCAACCATATCAGATTTTTGCAAACGCAGCAAACTGGCAAAATTCAGATGACCAAAACGTGCATGCCAAAGTTTTGCATCTGAAATAGCCCTCGAATCTGCAACAGCATTTGCAAAATTTTGTCCACACTTGTCATACAAAGTGAGCTTATACAGCCCACGGCACAAAAGGCCAGATGCAACAATTTCATCACCAAAACTGAGATCATGAACTGTACATCTGTCATTCACAAATTTGACTACAAGTCCAAGTCTAGCAAGTGCGGATACAGACAAGAGATTCTTCTTGATCCCAGGTACATAAAGTGCATCAACAAGTGTGAAGGAACTACCATTAGCAGCAGTGAGCACAATCTTTCCAACTCCCTGAACTGGATAAGAGGCGTTGTTGGCACAAGTGACTGAATTCCCATGAGGGACTGACTCAAGAGAGGTAAACAATTCACGATGTGAGGTAATGTGCTTTGTAGCACCACTGTCGAAATACCACACATGTGAATCTGCAGAAACTGACAAGCATGCATCATGGACAGCAGGATTGTAAGTGCACTCTGCGCTAAAAGCCCATTCTGCATCAACATCAGCAACACAGTCTCCTTTCACAGAAGACTCAACAATGGTTGCATTTGTAGTGGAACCAACATTTGGAGTGGAACCACCCTCTTTCTTCTTAGCCTCTTTGGCCTTCAACTTAGGACACGACTTGATCAAGTGATCATTGGCTTTACAATAATGGCAACACATCTTCTTTTTTCCCTTATCACCAGAATTTCCATACGAAGTGCTGCCAGCAGAAGCATTAGGAACATAAGTTTTGCTACTTGCAGCAGAACCATAAGAAGTGGCTGCATTACTGTTACCACCCTTTCTTTGAGAAGCAATAAAATCCTGTTCAACTGCATGCTGCCTAGTCCTGTTTTTTCTGAAAAGTGACTCTTGCAACAGCAATGTGCATAATGCATCAAACTTGACAACTTCAGGATTTCCTTGGGTCATCAGTCTCCAAGTACTAGCAAAAGTCTGGTAGGAATCTGGTAAGGCATCAAGAACAGTCTGCATAAGGGAACTGTCTGAAATGACTTCACCTGCAGAAATAAGCTGCTCATTGATATCCTTGACACTAGCAAGGAAAGTGTCCATATCATCTTCCTCATTCATAATCTTCGACTCTAGCTCTTTACGCAGCAAAGCAATTTTAGCCTCATTGCGGCTTGCATAAAGACCTGCTAAAATATCCCAAGCCTGTTTTGCAGATTTTGCTGAACGGATGTGAGGAACAATGGTGCACTTCACAGACAACGCAATCAATGAATGAGCCTGCGCATCCTTAACATCCCAATGAGCTTGTTCTGCCGTAGGCAAAACAACTCTAAAAGCTGCAATCCTTGCAGCAAGACCTGCAACATCCTCAACATCGCCTACATCCTCAGAACCAGGACGTACATCAATGCCCTGCACAATGTTCCAGACACCCTTTGACACGAGAACATGTTGCATCATATAAGCCCACATAGGGTAGTTGTCCCCATCCAACCTGTCCTTAGCAGCAAACATCTTGAACACATCTGTGTTGTTGTTGTCAGCCATGGTAAATGCTGCACTTGATGTGAAAACTTCCTGAAAATAGGAGAAACGGAGCGGGAACAACCTGTGCTATATAGCACAAACCATAGAAGATTGTAAGGCACCTGTTATGCAGAAAACGGCACTGACAGAAATTCTACACAAAATGACGAAATAGCATGTGCAGTACTGCCTGTAGTGGAAACGGAGGCCGAAATGAGCCCAAATCAAAATTCTGAGCAGACCGAGCTCTTCGAGTGCACCCAAAAATTTTGTCAACTTGCGAACGCTCGCCAAAGCTCACTGAAATCGGAGAAAGTGAGCAGGCGTGTGCTGGAGCAGCTGGCGACTAAGCACGGGAGGACGTGACCTGCTCTGATACCAATTGTTGGAATTAGGGTTGCAGAGAAACACACACAGCTTGGAGAAGACGAAGGAAGCTCAAGGCACACAATAGAGAGTGTGTTACTTAGTGTGCAATGGAAAGATAGATAGCCCTAGAGTGATGGGCGTATATACAATGCACGGGGGAAAAAACCTCCTAAAGAGGGAAAAAATGCCCCGGCGGTCCTAGTGTGTTCACACACATCACTACCACATGTATATGGTAACAATCACATTCAACTAGCACTCATACGGCATGCATAGCAAGGGAAAAAAAGAAAGAGCATAAGATGAAGTAAATTGAAGCTCCCTCGAAGCATAAAACCTTTTTTGTATCATTGGCCATCATCCCTTCGAAAAAGATCATTGATTAGTGCTATACATTCATATGGTCAATACAACTCAAGCACTAAAAATCATGTTCAATGCTATCTCATGGCCATTCAAGAAGCGCAGTACTATGCAATGATTAAAATCAAGCACTAAAATGCACAAACAATACCCAGTTCAAGCTCAAAGTCTCGACCAAGCATCATTGTAATGTCAATGATATCTTCAAAAGGGAAGCTCTCACGCAGGCCAAATTTCAAGTTTTTCTTTTAAAATTTTCAAAAATCAAGACAATTCTCAAGTAAAAAGGAATGCAAGGACTCCCTTCTTGTTTTTGAAGTTCATAGTGGGTCATGAGTTAAGGTTAAGTCGCAATGTAGAAAGTGAGAGCTTAAAACCAATTCTTCATTACATCTTGCTCAAAGCTCTGAACTAGAAATTGTCTTGGATTTTTTGCTTCGATCATACTTAATTTGTTTTAACCTCTCATGTTTTCCGAAGTTGCTCTCTATTGTGCATCCTATAAAGTTTCGAATGGGAAGAGGTGTGGGAACACCCTCTTGCCTCCCCTTTTCTTTTACAGGAAGAACAATGTCTCTTTTTTTTTTCTTTTGATTTTGAAAAAAGGAAGCTTTTTCTTTTATTGAGTTCGGCGGTAGCTCTTGGGAGACAGGAAGAGCGAAACGCATTTCTTGCTTGCGCCCTCAGTGGCAGATCACATGCAGGAGTGTAGGCACATGCATCAGCTTTGTAGGAGCCGTAACAGCAGCTGCCAAGATTTTCATGACTGTTCCATCACTTGCAGATTGCAAGGAGCAGCAATCGTACGGGCAAGCAAGTGTGAGGGTTGAGGATTTGGACTGGTGATTGGCCATGGAGCCGGGCATTGTATGCATGCTACTTGATTTTGTGTGTGTGTGTGTGTGTGTGTATGTGTGTGTTGTACTACATTCAGTAGCAGGCTGCAGTGTTGTGATTGTGTGTGTTGTAGAGCCGCAAGGCAGGCGAGCAAAGTAACAATGGACTGTGGCAATTGCATGCAGACTCTACAGAGGATTATGATAGAACATGGTGGGACTAAGAACGTGAGAGACAACGAGTGTGTGTGGTGGCGTGGGGCCGTGGGCCAAGCCATGCGGGACCAGGGTGTGTGTGGTTGAAGCTACGCGATTGGGAGGGGGTGTGTGTGTGCATTGATTGGGTCAGTGCACAGACTCGTGTGGACTGATTTGGCATTAAAAAATTGTGTGTGTGTGGGGGCAAGCGCGCCAAAGTCAGGGGATCCAAGATTTTAGGGATTCGTTGGCAGAGCCAGCCATGCCGACGAGAGAGGGTGGACCAGCACCATGCTGTGTATAGGGTTCGACGACCAGGGAGGGAGTCGCAGGACCACCAAGAAACCAGGACTCCAGAGCAGAGAGCCCAGCATGGGCCGCGCCAAAACGGGGCCAAGGTGTGTGTCTGCAATTGGCTGGTGCAAATTAGGCAGCCATAATCGCGTGTGTATGTGTTGACGAAAACGCCAAGCCGAACGTGGCGACGGGCAGGTCCATGTAGAAAATTTTCCTTGGATTATTTGAGCCTTTAAGTGATAAGGCAAGTTGAATTCTGAGGTCAACAGATTTACACATATGGTTTTTTTGAGTGTGGTCCCATGCGATTGAATCGGGAGCAACAATAACAAATTAGGTTCTCTCAATCCTTCTCAACACACTGATGCCCTATGCTCATGATCCGTTGAGGAATAACACATTCCTCTATTCTAGAGTTTTAACTCCCAATGTCACTTGAAAATCAATTCTGGTGAAAAATCATCCCATCCATGCCACTCTCAACTTTTTTTAAAAATCAATTAAGGCCCAATGCATTATCTTACATCAATTGACCTCAAAACTCCAAACTTCTCGCCCACTCCCTCAATTAACTATGCAAAATCACCTATATTTTGGTCTCAATTTCATTCCAATGCACAATGTCCAAACGAATCAATTACGAATCTTAATTATGTTATGAATTATACATGATTCCACCAATGATGCAAGCTAAAAATTAGTTCAATGGTGACTTTGGACCAAGCTTTACACAATGCAGCTCCAATTTTCAATCATTGCAATTTGGTTGCTCATATCGTATATCCACAATCACTCAAACCGAATTAGGTTTGTCATTTTGGGTTTGTATGGGTACGCATGAGTGAATTCGGGTCACAATTACGCACACAATTGAATGCAACATTGCCATGTTCATCTCTTTTGCAAAACCCTTCCCAATTATCATCATTGCAATTTGGGTTGCTCAATTCCAATTTCCAATATCATTCAAACCCAATGAGGCTTGTCATTTTAGGTTTGCAAAGCTACATGATCAACTCATAGGCACTCCAAATCCAATTAATTTAGCACAGATGGTAGTGTCATAGCACCTCAATCATCCCCAATTATGCACAAATTGAGTCATTCAACTCAAATCCAAATCGATTTATGATGCACACACCAATCTAATTTAAGTCTACTAATCATCACAATTGGCAACCAAGACCAATTATTCATCCCCAATTTAGGCATAATTGGCCATTAATTAGGCACACACACCTAAATTTAGGCCGTCGATTTGTGAAAATTTCATTAAACACTCATTGCATTTCATCAATTGCACACTTGATCACACATACATGAGTATATACATGCTAAATTAACTCAATTTTAATAAAAAATTGATCAAATTTTAACTCAATTTAGCACTGCACACACAAAAAAATTAGGTGCACAAATCCATTTTTTTTTGCTCAATTTAGCAACGAAATTAGGCCAATTCCTAATGCTTGCACACACATTTCTTGCAAAATCATCAATCTACAAGCATTTAGGTGTTCAATTTGACCATAAATCTTCTCATCAAAGTTATTTAAAATGGGCACACACATTCAAATCTTGGCCTAAATTTGGCAATTAGGCCTACTCCATGACCGGAATAGCCTCACATACACATCAATTTAGTGATTTGCACACACAATTTATGCAAAACTACCATTCCTCAAGCATCTAGGCATCCAATTTCATTCAAATTTCATCAAATTAGGCATAAATTCCATCAATTAGGCACACACACCTAATTTTAGCAATGATTTAGCAACTCAATGGAATCAACTTAATCAATCAAAAATTGAACGGAGTAGGTCAATCCACTTACAATTGATTGCTTGCTCGCTTAGTCCTTGCTCCGCGCGTAGACACTCCATTACACACACATGTGTGCCACTCCGATTCGGTCCAAAATTGATCAAAAATTGACCAAAATCAACACTCAATCATATGATTAGGCATAGATTAGAGAAATTAAGAGTGATGATCCTCCTCAATTAAGGGGATTTAGCATACATTCCAAATCAAAATTAGTGGTTAGGTTAGCACAATTAGCATGAAATTAGCATGGAATTAGTACAATTAGCATGAATGGAATGCAAAATTAGTGAAGGTTAGTGAAAAATTAGCAAAATCAAAAGAGAATTTAGGGGTTTTTGGGGTGAAATGACTCTATACACATCCAATTAAACCTAATTACACTACACACAAATCAAATCCTACCTAATTACAAGAAATCGGTAATTAAATTACTCCTATCTTTTGCAACCTCAACTCCACTAGCTTAGGCAACCCGTTCCCCGGCAACGGTGCCAATGTTGGAGGCTCTCCATAGCATAGGCAATCTCCCACAAAATCTATCAATCCGAAGAGAGGGAGCATGACCCAGCTAGGGCTTGGAGGCATCACACAAAGAATGTGCGAGAGCATCATTGGATGCAAAGATTGAGAGGATTCAAGAGCGTGCATCCTCCAATGCAATTAGAAATCATCCCAAATCAACTAATGCTAATCGCACATCAAGCATCAATTCAAGCAATCATCTACACACATCAAGCAACGAAGTGAAACACACTAATCTTGAAATCTCTCAAGCACAACTCTAATTACATGCATTGACGATTAAGCACACAAGATCGCATTCAAGTCGGCCACCCCAACTATGCCCATCATGGTGTCCAAATCAAGTCACACATAATCAAATTAAGCTCAAGGCTTCTTAAACCTACACACACACAAGCACACCATTAGAGGACAACTCTAATCCCTCAATCACGAGTACGCCCACTCTGCTTAATCGAGAGAGTCAGATAAGGACTCCACTAATCGGAGTAGCTTAGCATAAGTAAGAGTTAGATTAGAGAAGATCAACACTTCAAAACAATGAAGGAAAGTAGAGAAACATGATTGACAACATAATGAAGACTAGATTAATTAAGAGAGGATTACACTAATTACATGTGATTAGCACTAGCCTTCTAAGCATGGGCATTAAGCTCAAAGGCTAGGCCATCAAGAGGTACTCTAGGAAGAGAGTTCTCAAAAGGACCACTCAAGAATGACCTCTCATTAAGCATAGGTCTCTTTTATAGCTTTGGGCTTCAAGCCCTTCAACTATGGGATAAAGTGAGCTCTTTAGCCTAGACTCATACAACTTTGGAACTCCTAAATGAGCCCAAGCCCTATACAATGAAAGTAAATATTGTGCACTATGGCACATCCACAGCTTGGTGCAGCTGTTAGCCGCTGCTAACATAAGTGCATAAGTGCCATTTCTCTATAGTATTTCTCAGGATCTCGTGCTTTGGTATATCTGATTGATCTAATGACTTTTTCTTTTTTCCTTTTTTAAAAAATATTGATCATAATTATATTCAGCTGCAATGTCTGCTAATGTAAAATCTTTTAAATGCGGTGGTCGCTGACAGTACTTGTCTATGATTGACTCTTTTATTATACTTGTAGATTCGTCTCATAAGCCTTCTAATTCTCGTGGATGTTTCAGAACAAAAGCACGTTCATTTTTTGGTGTTGCATTTATGAACTGGAATGTGCGTGTTGCATGGAAGAGAGGTAATGATAATATTATGTAAATTGATTGATGTATTGGCATTTGCTGCGTATTTAGTAATGCTAATCCAAGTTGTTTAATTCGTTCAATTGTACTTGTCTTTTCTATTTTTGCACGTTTTAATATTTCTTGAAACGTTTTTGTAAGAGTGTTATCGACTTTCCTTAAATATGAAGTACAATATTGTGGTGCTGCATATGGTTCTAAAATGAAATGGGAGTCTATATTAGCTTCCCAAATTTTAATGAGATATTTTGCAAATGCATTTGCTCGTATATTTTGTAAGTTTCTCCTCAAAAAAATCGTTGGTCTTTTAATTGTTAATTGTATTGCTCTTAAATAAGTAGCCTCAATCATTTCTAGAGCGAAGAGAAATTGGCAAAAATTAAGGGCCTTGCTATCATCGTATATTTCTAAGTATTGTTGAATTTTATTAGCATTTTCTTTATCACTGTTTTTAATTTTTTCTAGAGGTTTAAGAATAATTGTATTTAAATATGGTGGTTTTGGAAATTTAAATCTACAGCGTTTTTTACTACGTTTTTTACATGTGTGCATATGAAAATGTGTTTGACTGTGTTGCAAGTGTTCTACGATTTGTGTCTTATCACAAGATATGTAATGATCTACAAAAGTGACTATTTCTTTTTCATTTGTTCCATTGTAAATTGGAGCATTATCAATCCAAAGAAGACCATGACCGTGTTCACTTCCACATGATTGGAACTCAGTGAGACGAAGAAAAAATCTTTGATTGTACCATGTATAAATGATGCACGTTTCAATGTGTCCCGTAAGCATGCTGTTCTGTGGTTATAATACCGTGCACATGTAACTGGATCTTCTCTTATGTAGTCTTACAAACTTGGTTGTTGCTTTTGGAGCAATTTGTTTTTTGAGAGAGTTTGTAGTGCTTTTTGCAATGGCTTCCAATTACGTTCTCCGCTTGTAAATGTAACAAAAAGAGTAGGTGGTCCAAGCTGACGGATCATTGCAAAAACAGTTTTGTGTAATTGTTCATAGTAATCTGGAGAAATTCGTAATCGTTGAAGGTCTCTATAACCAATATCTGAATGTAGTATATTCTCAAGGTTTTCTTTTGTTTTGACGTCTTTGACACATAGTACTCGATTGTTTAGTGTAGCTTTTCTAAGTCTTATCCATGCTGATGAGTGAATCTGATGAATCATTATTTTTAGTTTGCCTTAAAAAATATGTTTGTTATATGGTTAGCAAATCGTCGATCTTTGTTTGTGATTTCCCACTGGCAAATGTCTTGGCATGTATATCTGTAGGGTCCAAGTGGTTTGTAGCGTCTTTTCCCATAAAAAATGGAAGGAAAATTTAGTTCTTCGCAGTCTTTATCAACAAATATACCTACTGGTTTTTTGTTTTGGAAAGGTTCAATAGTTAAAACGTTTGAAGAAGAATCAAAAAAGTCGTTCGAATCTAAAAAACTGTGTATTAAAGTATCTGTATGTGGCTCGATTGCTTCTTCATGAAGTTCGCTATTTTCGATGTTGTGATTTTCAAAGTTTGTATTATTCAATGAACTAAAATCATGTATATTGTTATTAGATTCTGAATATCGGAGACTAAGGAGTTGCAGAATAAGTTCTTCATGAATTTGTACTGCATATTCTTTATATAATGGAGTATAAATCAAATCAAGTAAAGCTTCACTTACATATCGTGGTTGAATCTGACCACTTTTATAAATTGATTTATATTCTAATTTTTGTTTTATGGCTATGCCTATAGTTGTGTTTTCAATGCTTATTCGAGACAATAATTTGCAAATTATGTCGATCGCTGCTGAAATATTGATAATACTTTCTTGTACTAGAAATTGCACATAATGCAAATATTGGTGAATTTGGAAAAATATGTTTCTTGGTGGAATTAAACGTTCTTCAAGTTCATTAAGAATATAGACCGATGGAATAGGTTCATTCATTTGAATAAATGAAGGAGAGGTAAATTTTGGGATTTTCTATTTTTTATAATAATATATGCAACTAGTACATAGTTGGTCTTCTGATGCATTGTTTTGGTTCAAAATAGACAAGGTTTCATGCTCAATCATTCGTATTTCATATGTATGATTTGAAGTTATCTCATTAGAAAAACACAATCGTTTACAACAAACATAAGGGTTTATGGGTATGTCTTGCGTAGCTTCATGAAATGTTGTCATAGCGTATTGAATTTCGCTCTTGAAATCGTCGGATATTGTATCTTCTTCTGGATGTCTGCCTTTATTTTTTAAAAGTAGGAAATCCAGATGTTTCCTTAATTTATTGAGGTTATTTATTGGTGATTTGGTGCAAAAAATTAGTACAAATTTCTTTTTTTGATACTAGTCGTTGTTCTTATAAGAATCAAGCAATTTTATATTTATATACGAGTTCCATTTTAGTGGCCTAGTATGTTCCATATTTTCAAAACTTTTAGAAGAGTTTTGTCTTTTTAACAACCTTGTAAGTTTAGTATTAACTGCATTCAAAGTTCCAGTAAAATTTTGATTTTGTTCTAAAAATATATTAGATATTTCTTGGTTTTTCAAATGTGTATTGTTTCCAAAAATTTCTAATAACTTTTCCTCAAAAATTTTGTTCTATTTTGTGTATTTTTTTCTATCTTGAAGGGCAAATTTATTCTGTTGGTTATACTTATTTCTAAATACAAAATTCTCATTTCCTGTGTGTACTATTTTCTTGTTCTGGCATTCGATGTATTGAGCAGATTTTCTTTTATTTGTTCTCTTGTCTATTAGAATAAGAGGTTCGTAATGTCCCTCTTTTCCATATTCATCATGAAAAAGTACATTCAATATTTTATTATTTCTCATGAAGGTTGCATTAAATAATATTATATGATAAGATGAGCCCCACACATTGATCTTTAATTTGAGAGCTCGTGTAATCCAATATAGTATAACTGCATCTCCCCATAAACCACCTAGAGATGATGGTAATATCATTCATTGAATATATTCTTCTACAGTCTCAATACCATGAGTTTCTTGTAGAAAGGATGGTGCTAAATGGATTTGTATTGTTTCGATAGCTGCAAGATCGTTTTTATAAAGACTTTTCAACTAGTTCAGTGACGCTTCTGTGTCTTAGCTCTTTGCTTGTGATAATCAAATGCTCTTGTGTGTTTTCATTGTTAAGCAGGAATGCAATAGAATCAAACATACAATCACCAACACTAAAATTAAAATCTTTCACTGTTTGCAAATTACAAAAGCGTGGATTAAATGTAGTAGTTTCTTGTGTCATTATATTTTTGTGGTTAGCAGTAAAAGTAGGTTGGTGTGGGACTAAGGGCTCAAAATGTCCAATATATGCAAGTTGATCATCGTACAGTATATGTAAAGTTCCATTAAACTCAGACGAGTATGTAATATATGTTTTCTGTAAGGTCTTGGACCATAGTGTTACACTCTTATTAAATAAGCGAAAAAACCAAATATGCAAAAGTGGTCTCCCCATAACCTCCAGTCGATGCTAGTAGCTGCATTTTTTCACAATATTCATTTAAAGAGTAGACATTGTGCAAAGTCAACAAGATATCAAGCGACAAAAAAGTTTTTAAACATTTTAGGGCTTCTTTATTATAATTATGTAAAGATGATATGAAGCTATTGATGATAGTTTTTCATTGTATAGCAGAGGAGACTGTGTTATGTAGTAAATAACTAAGAGTATTGAGCGAGCAGTCACTAGGTACATATATATAATCTTTCAAACATTCTAATCCTGCTTCAAAATATGTACAGTTTTTATACAATAAGCTGTCAGCCATTTGTCTTATAAAATTTTGATAGTTTTTACAAGGAAGTAAATTTTGTCTATGTGTAAAACGTCTGTGTTTTATACAAAATGACCAAGTCCATGTACAAGTATATATATTTTTTTGCTTCTCGTAGAACGCCTAATATTCAAAACTGTTCGCACCAAGTCCCTCTAAAAGTAGGAAAAACATTATTTCACAGTAAAAGTAGTGACTATGCATCTAATAACGGAAATGAATAACTAAATTTACATTTCTAGTGAGCATGCTACAGACTCTTGGAGAAAGAAACATAAAAACGTGAGAGATTTTAACAGGAAAATACTTTTTTTGTAAAAATATACCAATGACGATATATACCTGTGATGATTCAGCAATTTTAATCTTTTTGAAAGATCCTCCTTCGTAATCTACAATAGCATTTGCATTATTTATCTTGAAATGGCCTTGAATACGTGCAGTAATGACTTTTTTGTAAAACTCTTTTTTATGGTTTTGAAAGAATGTGTCGATTGCTTCATTTATATCAAGGAGCTTCATGACCCAATCATTTATTACAGACACATTTATACAAATCCCATCACTTTGAATTGTCCCAGTCAAGTATGGGATGGGCTTCACTCGAGTATTTCTGGAGCATCGCGTACAATATAATTCGGTTGTGTTGGTATCACGCGTAGAGTAGAAACTATCTTGGACTCTGCAGCTACAGCGTTCACATTCGATATAAAATGGACGGGTTGGAGGTGCAAAAACCAAACAACCATTCACCTGTACAAATACCAATGCTTCAAGCTTCACATGTACATGTATATGTAGAGAAGTGTGCGTGTATATGTATGTATATTTTTTTAAAAAGTGTTTGAGTATAGTATGTAATACTGTAAATTACCTCTTTTAACATTTTCCAAAAATCGGCAACATTCTGTAAATGATGTTTGCAGTTGTCTTCAGTAACAGGGACTGCAATTGAAGATGTGCGAAATTGCAAAGACCGTTTGCCTCTATATGAACTGGAGAACAAATTTTTAAGCACGAACATTGTGTACTTCTTATTGTTAAACTCATTCAAAATAGTGTTTCGATCTTCTTCACATCCACTCATGAAGACAACCTTCATAAATATATTTTCAGAGAACATCGATCAGGTATATATAATTTTGGCTAATCTCTGTATAAAATTGAATCTAGTTCTTACATCACGTCGATCATATTCATTCACGCCATCTCCAAATTGTATATGAAAAATGGTTTTATCTTTGCCTGTAACTTCTGGCCCTCCATCTTGGATCACTACTGCAGAGATTGTATCTTCTTTCTCAACATGTTTTGAAATATGAGTCAACTCAACAATTTTTGCATTCAAAAAGAACATAATTTCTATGTTCTTAACTGGTAGTTTCTGTATCACTGTATTATTGTCAGGGACAATAATTATTGGAGCATCGCCTTTGTTGTATGGAGGTTTTTTTAGCTGGATCAAAAAATGCTCTATCCTGATCCACGTTCGTTTTTGAATAATGGACTCAAATTTATTTATCTGAGATCTATTAATTTCCAGTGTAATCGTTGTGAATCCTTCTTCATCGACAAGGTCTGCTTGTAGGAACGGAGCCATCTTCGTGGAAGAAGCTTGGTCATATGTTTTGTATCTCTTAAGAACGAGCCCTTCAAAGACGGTACCGGATCTCATTTGTTCAGAGAAATCGCTGACCTTCATTGTAGGTGTGCTAATAGCAGCGTTCTATTTGCGAAGGTGGTTCAATAGGTAAGTCCAAAGGAAAATAAAAAAATAATTAGTACTATTTATCTATCAAAATAAATGATTTGTATATACTACATGTATATATA